>NC_135807.1:78360152-78691251 GCF_964213995.1 Mustelus asterias | reverse complement strand
ATTCTAAACCTCTCCCCTGCTTCTTTTTCAAAAATCCCCTAATGCCTACCCTTTACATCAAGTCTTTGATCACCAGCCCTGCTTGGTGTTAAATTGTGTCCAGTAATGTTCATGTGAAGTACTTTGGAAGGTTTTTCTGTGTGAAAGGTATATAAATTCAAGTTTTTGTATATATTTTTCCTGTTAGAGTAAGACCAGAGATTAAGATGGAACAGAATGTTCTGGAATGGTAATTCGGGTCATATAACAGTTCCAATCCCTGAGCCTGCATTCATACTTATCCTTCTTCTATTACTGTGTATCGGTAAAGAATTTTACATACTTCCCACAAGCAATTCCCACACTTGCTTAACAATTATGCACAAAGTCATCCTCCATTAACATGAAACTTCAAGTTCTATGCACAAATTTTGTCCATTGTTATTTATTACAATCAAGTTCCACTGAATTTATTTGTTCCATCTAATATGCACAATTCTGCTCAAATAACATGACTAGATTTAAAAATCTGTTGTACCACTCAACTGGATGAAAGATTTTGTGGCTTGCAAACCAAGTGGGAGAGCAACTTGAGTTATAGCTTGTAGGTCTTACTGTTATTGCAAAGTGCAGCACAATGGGAACATATTGGTCAAACCTACTTCTCTTTGCAGACTTTGCGGAGATTTTCAAGACCGCAACTCACTGACACATCCATTGAGTTGAAGAATAATGGAACTGATCACAAAAGGTTTGAAGTACAACTGGAGAAACTGAAGCACAGGTCCATAATCATCAATTATAAATTCAGATGATATTTCATTGAAATCGTATTTTGCTATGCTGATTCGTTTCACCTTGTTAAATTTGCAGGTTGAAGGACATTTCAGCAACAATGCGGAAGCAACATGAGCTTCTTATGCTCATCAGCCAAAAAATGGGAATTCATTTTGAGACAGGAGAGCAAAACCACGAAGAATGTGAATAAAAGAGACAAAAATCAAAAGGCAACAGGAGGAAAGCGGATGGAGAGACTGGGATCTGGTGTTCAAACAAATGTGTTTAATCAAACAGAATATGTTCATAATTCAGACACTTTCCATGCTGAATCTCAGCATAAATGTATTTTATCGGATGGTGTTTAAATAATACTACAATCATTTGATGAGCAAAGCAAAAGTGCAGTGTTTCTAAATTTCAATTTAAGTTTGCTTGCTTAGTAATTTTTTATCCATATAACTGGGTAAAAATGAAAGAAAATTTCTTTAAAGTATAATAGAGCAAAAATGTTGCTATATTCAACATCAAATGTGTGCATGTTAGGCTGTGCTTACTTTAACGGTTGTCATGTTGGCCAGTGTTTTATGAATCTGCATTAAGCATTGTGTGCTAGGATTCTGGCATTATAGCTTTCAAAGTAAACACAGTTATTCAGAAATACCAATTAAGATAGTAAAGAATTACTTGACAATATGCTAAACTTATTATTGGGGGTAATGTCCAAATAGTGTAAATTCTATCTGTGCTCTGGTACACATGCACTTTATTTGAACTGTAATTTGCCCTTTCATTACGGGTTGGTACTGATTTTCATTCTGCTGTAACTGAGGGTCTCAGAGAAATATAAGGAGTATAAAGAGAGGGGGTGAATTTTCTTGGAGGTTCTTCTTGTTGGTTGTAGATTTGCTGCAAGAGGCTTTGGAATCCTGAAAAAACAATGTAAACTGATATATCATTCTGAATATCAGCACTGATTGAGGAAAATTCTGGAACTGCAGCATATTATTAATTTATTAGACAAAAGGAAAGTTTGAGGGAATCAGATAGTACGGAGGATTGATCTATCAATCACATCTTAATGAGGCCAACATAAGCTATGTTGTTAAAACATAGAGGGTGGGATTTTATGGCCTTGCTCGTACCGCAACCATAGAATTCTGTCCAAGGTCATCGGAAGTTTCCATTGTCCGTCCCTCACCCACTCCAATTCCTGTGGCAGGCCGGGCAGCAAAATTCCGGCAATGGTTATCTTTAAATGAGGAAATAGATGCAATTAAAGATTGTTCAACTAAATTTATGTGTGTTTTGTGGAGGTGTTTTATGTGACTTACCTTGTCCCATCTGTTACACAAAATAATGCTCACACTATTCTACCATAAATTTTGTAATGTTGTCTAGTTTAGGAACATAGAAGCAGATGGCCGTGTTGCCTGTACAGTAATTCAATTCAATGGTTGATCTGTATGGTATCCAAACTCCATTTACCTGCCTTTGATCCACATCCTTTGATACCTTACCCAACCAATACCAATCCATTTCAGACTTGGAACACTTTAATTGATTCAGAATCCATAGATTGGGAGAGCAACTTCCAGATTTTCAGTACTTTTGGGTGGAAAGTGTGCTTCCTGATTTCATTTGTAAGTAGTCTCATTCTTGAGATTGTGTCTTCTTGTTCTGGATTCCCCTACCAAAGGCAATAATTTATTTGCATGAATTCCTTAATCATTTTAAATATTTCGATTAGATTACTCCTTGACCTTCTGAACATTATGTAATGTAAATCAAGTTTATGCAACCTGTTAACATAATTTAGCTTTTTAAATCCTGGTGTATTTAGACAGTTTAGGAGAGTGGTCCAAGAAGTGGCTGATGAAATTCAACGTGGGCAAGTGCGAGGTCGTACACTTTGGAAAAAAGAATAGAGGCATGGACTATTTTCTAAACGGTGACAAAATTCATAATGCTAAAGTGCAAAGGGACTTGGGAGTCCTAGTCCAGGATTCTCTAAAGGTAAACTTGCAGGTTGAGTCCGTAATTAAGAAAGCAAATGTAATGTTGTCATTTATCTCAAGAGGCTTGGAATACAAAAGCAGGGATGTACTTCTGAGGCTTTATAAAGCACTGGTTAGGCCCCATTTGGAGTACTGTGAGCAATTTTGGGCCCCACACCTCAGGAAGGACATACTGGCACTGGAGCGGGTCCAGCGGAGATTCACACGGATGATCCCAGGAATGGTAGGCCTGACATACGATGAACGTCTGAGGATCGTGGGATTATATTCATTGGAGTTTAGGAGGTTGAGGGGAGATCTGATAGAAACTTACAAGATAATGAACGGCTTAGATAGGATGGACGTAGGGAAGTTGTTTCCATTAACAGGGGAGACTAGGACGCGGGGGCACAGCCTTAGAATTAAAGGGAGTCACTTTAGAACAGAGATGAGGAGAAATTTCTTCAGCCAGAGAGTGGTGGGTCTGTGGAATTCATTGCCACAGAGGGCTGTGGAGGCCGAGACGCTGAGCGTCTTCAAGACAGAAATTGATAAATTCTTGATTTCTCGAGGAATTAAGGGCTATGGGGAGAGAGCGGGTAAATGGAGTTGAAATCAACCATGATTGAATGGTGGAGTGGACTCGATGGGCCGAATGGCCTTACTTCCGCTCCTATGTCTTATGGTCTTATGGTCTTATGGTATCTGGACTCTCTCCTCTTTGAGGCTAATTTAATATTCTTGAGGTTTGGTGTCCAAAATTGAATGTAATATTTCAGATTGGATCTGATCAAGGCTCTGTACAACTGAAGCAATACTTAGTTACTTTTTGTTCCAGGCCCATCGCGATAAAGGCCAACATTTCATTCACCTTTTTGATTATGTTTGTATGTGCCATGACTTGGTAATTTGTGCACAGGAAACCTAAATCCCTTTGCTCCTCCATTGTTCCTAGATTCTCACTATTAAGACGATATTTCAATTGTCTTTCATGAAAGGAAGGGAGGGAGGAACTCGGGGAAAATTACAATCACCAGAGAAGTGGTACTGAATAAAATGTTGGAGCTGTGGGCTGACAAGTGCCTAGGTCCTGATGGACTTCATCCAAGGGTCTTAAAATAAGTGCCAGGTGAGATTGTTGATGTATTGGTTTTAATAAAACCATAAGAAATAGGAACAGAAGTAGGCCGCTCAGCCCATCGCACCTGCTCTGCCATTCAATAGTATCATGGCTGATCCGATGTTCCTCATGTCCGCTTCCCTGCTCTTTCCCCATAACTCTTGAATCTCTTACTGATCAAAAATCTATCTATCTCAACCTTAAATATACACAAGGACTCTGCCCCCTCTGGGGCAAGGACTTCCAGAGACTCACCTCTGAGAGGGGAAATTCCTCCTCATTTCAGTCTTAAATTGGCACCGCTTTATTCTGAGACTATGCCCTCTGGTCCTAGATTCCCCCTGAGGGGAAACATCCTCTCAGCATTTACCCTGTCAAGCCCCTTAAGCATCCTATATGTTTCAATGAGATCCTCCTCCCTTTCAATCATCAGAGTTCTTCCCTCCTCCCCTCTTGCAGTCATAGGGGCTCTTTCCTCCCCCCTCCCCCCCCCTACCCCCCACCCCCACCCACCCACCACCACATAAAGGGAACCTCCCCCCACCCCGCCTGCAGAACAGATTAAGATTCCCCTCGAGTGCCAGAGCCCCCTTGGCACTACATCCTTCACATGCCCCTTTGACAGCTCACCTGGCAGTGCCCATTTGACAGTGCCCCCTGCCAGGGGGCAGTATCCAGTATCCCCAAACCCCAGGGGCTTCCAGGCACCTCCACATCCCCGGCGTAGTCATCGCAACTGGTTTTCACATTTGAAAACCAGCAGTGATTCACAGCAGCGTGACATCATGCCGCCACAGGGGGAACTTGCATTGTGGGCAGACACTACAGCGTAAATTCCTTTAATTATATTAAAATTTATGTAAAATCATGGAAATCAAGTTCATGCCCTTGTTGAGCATGATCCTAATTACATCAGTGGCAGGGGGCGGGGAAGATCTCAAACCAAAATCTCGCTGGCGCAAATCCCGTTTTGGCTGTCTTGAGATTTAGTTGCCATAATGGGATTTGCACCTATGGCGAATGTGACTGCTAGATCACGGCCTTTGAGTTGTTTTCATTACCAGACTGGCGCCATATAAGTTTGTTGTTTAATTCTTATTTGTACCTGTCACCTTGTTTTCTAGTGTGATCAAAGCAAGAATAAAAAGAAAATAAATTGAAATTAATCAAATATAGTTGGAGGTTTGAATTCACTTTATAAAATATGCTCGGGGTTGAAACAAATTCCATGTGGAACCTCTTTTTTTTCCAACTATAATTCTGATTTTGAGTTGTACTGCCATTGCGTTTTATTTGGTTTTCCCACTTTGGTTTCTGTGCCTTTGATTTCCTGGCCCTTTCCACTGACAGGATCTTCCAGTCCTGCTGAAGGTGACCCCCACCCCAAACGGGTTCCCTGGCGACAGGATGAGCGAGCCATGCAAACACAGTAGAAATTGATGGCACCAGAAGATCCCAATGGTGAGTCACATCCACCACTGGAAAACACACTAATTTTGAAAGAGGAGTCATCGATATTGATAAATCGCAGATCCACCCAAAACCTATGTTGATTCTGGCATGTGTCACTGGCACACTGTCGAAAAGAGTTTACAGTTATGGTCAACTACGTTCACCTCCATTCTGACCTCACACAGAGTGAATATTCCCCAAAAGCAATGCTCCAATATAAATGTCACATTCATTCTTGCAGAACCAACACAAAACACAGGAGGCAATTGGGTACTAAGACAATTTATAGGCCACATTCTCAGTTTATGAGAGACAATATATTGCTCAGAATGTTGGCGCCCTGGCAGTTCAAAAATTAAAGCTTTTCCCATTTTCACTGAAACCCACTTTCTCCTTTAAATACCGACTGCTGTTGGGACCTTAGTCAAGTATCACAGAATATTTGTCATAATATTTTCCTTTAGTTACAAAATTCATGAGATTAAGCAAAAAATGGTTTTAAGAATGGATTGTTAGGATATTGTTGCAGTAGCTGGCAGTGATATCAGAGGATTACAGCCAAGAATATAACAGTATAGTATAACGTTATGGAGACTTCACTTTTTAACATTATTACATTATTCTAATTCAGCTAACTTGTAACGAACTGGATTAAATGTTTATCACAGTGGCCAAATATTGCTCTATTATTATCACAGTGCCTATTCCTGACAGCCGCTTAAAACAGGTGTTAAACCTTTGCTTGTGTTAAAAGGAAGCATAATGTCTTTGTTCGAATCCTTTCCTGAAAACAGACAGTGCTGTGCATTTCAGACACCAGCCTGTTCAGCTCAGGTTTTGTGGATGCAACCAAACAAGCAGCCAGTCAACAAAAGGTCAATTAAATAATAATTTTCTTCAGGAGCCAAGAGGAGCTGCATTGCTCCTTCTGGCTCTACAGGCCCCCCTGAAGACAACTGCCAGCTGTGATCACCCTTATCCTGTTCTCTCCCTGCCCGGGTCTTATCTGAGGGCGACTGCAGATGAGGTAAACATCCTAAATTGGATGGATGGAAATGAGTGGGTTGCTTCTGAGCACAAAAGGCACAAGTAGCTCATTTCAATTATTATGAACAGACCCAAGACTGAACTCACAACTACATTGCCTTTCATTTGGACACCAAATAATTTATAGGTACAAGCTCTCATTAAATGGTGTTTTTCGTTCATATGAATACATTGCAGTTTTCTGCACCGTGTGTGTGAAAGAGGTTTGTTGGGACTACTTTGGTGACATTGCTTCTATCACCTTTGGAATATAGAGGCCGCAATGGAAATCCCTTAATTAAGATGCAAGGATCTATAAATTAGTAGAAGTTCTGCTGTCACCTGCCCTTTTCTCTAAAATGAATGACTGAATATATGAGTAAAGAAGAACATTTGTGGACATCAAAAAGCAATGCATGAGGAGGTTACACTTCATAAGGGAGGCAGTACTGGAGTTCCATGACATCCAAAGCAGTGATTTGTAAACTTCTAAAGCAATGGCACTGTCTGTTGCTGGAAGGATCGTTCCATCTTTGAAATGTTTTGTCTTTGCCTCCATCTTCAGACTGTCATGGGGATAACAGTCACAGTCCCAATGTGCATTTATCTGGTTTAAAACATGTGACTGGAAATAGCATAACAGAGCTCCAGCTTCAATCCAGATTGCTGGATTTGCCAAAATCTGGTATGTCATTCATTGCACACAGCCAACTCCGAATATTGATTCATATGAAGCATCATGAACTGTGGGGACTTCCACTCCATTAATGTGCAACTCCTCTGTGTCTATTGCACAGGATAAAGCAGATGAATGCCAACTAGGTGGTAGAGCTCTCAATTCCATTCCACTCCTCAAATTGTTGCGGATCAGTTTTAAACTGACATTGCACAACTTTGGTGTCTTGTTAGATTCAGCTTATAAACCCTAAAATATTCAAATACAAAACCACCTATTTCCACGTCCACATTGTCCACCTTGATCCTTATTTTACAAAATCAGAGAATTGTTAAGGAGGAGAAGGAGGCTATTTGACCTATCATGTCTGCACCAGTTTCCACTGCCATTAGAAACCCTTATTTATGTTCTGTTGATGTTCAGTCCCACTCACTATCAATCCTTACATTGCCAATTTCTGGGGTCCCGGCCAGAGCAGGGACTTTTATACCTCTCCCAGGAAGCGGAGCCCAACTGGGATGTACCACAACACTACAGTACAAAGGTGTAACAACCCGATCCTAACCCCAACAGCAACAAGTAGCACAACCCAACAGTAACATATGTACATCCTTGTAGTACTGGCCAGACCCTGGCTCAGTACTATCCAGTGGGAACCAACGATGGTTCACCACATTCACCCCTCCTTTGAGAACAAAGGCCGGCGGGGTACAAAAACAGAATAAAGTGTCAGCAGTCTATAAGTTCAGACGGTCAGGGGGACCGCACTGTCGTTGTGACCTCCTCAATACCGGCGGTGACACCAGAGTAGGCACTTGCGGTGGCGTTCTCCCCAAGGCGGCGTCCAGCTGTTCTTCCATGGACTCACAGGCCGGTTGACCCTGAGGTGACGGTAGTCCATGGGATCCTGACACGCCCTGCAGTGGCGACCATCTTCTGGGCTCAGGCAAGCTGTACACGGGAGTAAAAGGGTTAAGCAATGGTCCCGATGCTGCCCGCGCCGTGTCCGGGTAAGATACAAGAGTTAAAGGGTTTGTAACAGGGGGTATGGGAGCGACAGGGGTTGCTACGTCCCCTGCTGGCGCCAGGTCTCGGATCGAGACCGTGTCCTCTCGCCCGTCAGGGTATGCCACATAGGCATACTGAGGGTTGGCGTGGAGGAGATGGACCTGTTCGACCAACGGGTCGGACTTGCGGGCCCTTACATGTCGCCGCAGGAGGAGGGGTCCTGTGTACGTCAACCAAGACGGTAATGAGGTCCCCGAGGAAGACTTCCGAGGGAATGAGAACATCCTCTCGTGGGGAGTAGCATTGGTTGCCGTACACAGGAGGGAGCGAATAGAATGGAGCGCATCAGGGAGCACCTCTTGCCAACGGGAGACTGGAAGACCTTTTGACTTCAACGCCAGTAAAACAGCCTTCCAGACTGTAGCATTCTCACGTTCCACCTGTCCGTTACCCCTAGGGTTGTAGCTCGTGGTCCTACTAGAGGCAATCCCGTATGAGAGCAGGAATTGCCTCAACTCATCGCTCATGAACGACGAGCCCCTGTCGCTATGGATGTAGCCGGGGTACCCGAACAGGGTGAAAAGATCACGGAATGCCTTGATAACCGTGGCAGCGGATGTATCAGAGCAGGGAACAACAAAAGGGAACCGAGAGTACTCGTCAATGATATTGAGGAAGTACACATTCCGATCTGTTGAGGGAAGGGGGCCCTTAAAATCGACACTCAGTCTCTCGAAGGGACGAGTGGCCTTGACTAAATGTGCCCGGTCAGGTCGGTAAAAGTGCGGTTTGCATTCCGCGCAAACCCGACAGCTTCTTGTTACTGACCTGACGTCCTCCACCGAGTAAGGCAGGTTGCGGGCTTTTATAAAGTGGTAGAGCCGAGTGACCCCAGGATGGCATAGGTCATTATGGAGGGCCTGCAAACGGTCCTCCTGTATACTGGTGCATGTTCCACGCGAGAGGGCATCCGAGGGCTCATTGAGTTTCCCTGGACGGTACATGATGTCGTAGTTATAGGTGGAGAGTTCAATTCTCCACCGCAAGATCTTGTCATTCTTGATCTTGCCCCTCTGCGTGTTGTTAAACATGAACGCCACGGACCGCTGGTCCGTGATCAGGGTGAACCGTTTTCCCGCCAAGTAATGGCGCCAGTGCCTGACGGCCTCCACAATGGCCTGGGCCTCCTTTTCCACCGCTGAATGCCGAATTTCGGGGCCTTGGAGGGTGCGGGAAAAAAATGCGACGGGCCTGCCCGCCTGGTTAAGTGTGGCGGCCAGGGCGAAATCAGATGCATCGCTCTCCACCTGAAAGGGGATGGACTCGTCAACAGCGTGCATCCTAGCTTTCGCGATGTCGGCTTTCAATTTATCGAAGGCCAATCGGGCCTCTGGCATTAGGGGAAAAGTCGTGGACTTAATGAGCGGACGGGCTTTGTCTGCGTAGTTGGGAACCCACTGCGCATAATAAGAGAAGAAGCCTAAGCATCTTCTCAGTGCTTTTGCACTAGCAGGCAAGGGAAGTTCAGAAAGGGGGCGCATACGGTCTGGATCAGGGCCAATGACCCCGTTTTTCACCACGTATCCTAGGATGGCTAAACGGCGCGTACGAAACACACACTTCTCCCTGTTGTAGGTCAAGTTCAGGCGAGATGCAGTGCGTAGGAAGTTCAGGAGATTCGTGTCGTGGTCCTGCTGGTCATGGCCGCAGATGGTGACATTATCCAGGTACGGGAAGGTAGCCCGCAGCCTGTTCTGGTCCACCATTCGGTCCATAGCACGCTGGAAGACCGAGACCCCATTGGTGACACCAAAGGGAACCCTGAGAAAGTGATACAAGCAACCATCCGCCTCAAAAGCCGTGTATTGTCGGTCCTCTGGGCGAATGGGGAATTGGTGGTAGGCAGACTTGAGGTCTATGGTGGAGAACACCCGGTACTGCGCAATCTGATTGACCATATCAGATATGCGCGGGAGAGGATACGCATCCAGCTGCGTATATCGATTAATGGTCTGACTGTAGTCAATGACCATCTGGGGTTTGTTCCCGCTCTTGACCACCACGACCTGCGCTCTCCACAGACTAGCGCTGGGTTGTATGATCCTTTCTTTGAGGAGCCGCTGAACCTCAGATCTAATGAAGATCCGATCCTCAGCGCTGTAACGCCTACTTTTAGTCGCGATGGGCTTGCAGCCTGGCACAAGATGCTGGAACAAGGAGGGTGTGGTGATCTTCAGCGTCGAGAGGCTACAGGCGGGGCGCGTTGGGCAATTTGGAGGCTGCTGCTGTTTTCCCACTGCCAGTGAAGGGAGTGGCCCACCGTACTGTAGGATTACACTCCTCAAGTGGACCATGAAGTTTAGTCCGAGAAGTATTGGTGCGCAAAGATACGGCAACACTAGGAGCTTGAAACGCTCGTAAACTGTGCCTTACACCTTCAAAGTTACCACGCAACTCCCCAGCACGGTGACAGACCGGGACCTCGATGCCATAGAGATTGTCTGTTTGGCAGGTTGAATCTGGAGTCCACACCGCTTCACAGTGTCTGGGTGGATAAAGCTCTCAGTGCTCCCGCTGTCAAACAGACAATAAATCACGTGATCATTTCCCTGGATATTCATCATAGATTTGTCAAGTCTATGAGGCTTGGCCTGGTCCAGGATGATCGACGCCACCGTTGGTTCATGAGCGCCACTGCAGGCAGCTGAAATCGATGAGGAGGACCCCTGCTGGTCGTTCGCGGTCAGTGTTGACCAACATGGCCGCTCCCATGAGTCGCACGTGGGTGAGGGCGCCAAACTCAGCGACCCCTGGTGGTCACACACCTCCGACTCCGTCGACCGTAATGGCGTCGTCCTGGCCTCACACGTGGACGAACCCCTCGATGACTTCGACGACGAAGACCCGAGCTCTGAAGAATCGCAGGCCGCACTGCCGTTCCTGGGTTTAGATCGGCACACTTTCGAATAGTGCCCTTTCTTACCACATGCGGTGCACAACACAGCTTCAGCGGGACACCGTTGCCGAGTATGCTTCGCTCCCCCACAGAAGTAGCACCGCGGGCCGCCCGGGGCTGCTGCCGTCGTCTGGCCCGAGTGTGAGCATGCCATTACGCAGCATTTCGAACCCGAGGGACGAGGAGGGATTGGCGACTGCTCCTGCCACGTTGTCTCCACATGGTCCTCCGGATATAATACTAAGCTTTTGGAGGCCGTCTCGAGCATCTCTGCTAGCTCGATGGCCTGGGTAAGATCAAGGTTACCCTTCTCCAACAGTTTAAGTCGAATGTACGACGATCCGACTCCCGTCACAAACGCATCTCGGTCGAGGTCGTTCATGCTCTGCTCAGCCGACACAGCTTTGCAGTTACAGCCCCTGGCTAGCTGTAGGAGCTCGTTCGCATATTCCTCCATCATTTCGCCAGACTGCCGTCGTCGAGTGGCTAGGAGGTAACGAGCGTGTATTTCATTGGGTGGTTTGATATAGCGCTTCTTCAGAAGTTCGAGGGCCTTAGTATAATCGGTGGCCGCACGGATCGCGAGGTAGACAGTGTTGCTTACCCTTGCATGGAGGACCCGGGAGTCTGTCATCATCTGTGGTGACCGCTGCGGAGGCTGCCAGGTAGTCTTCGAAGCACTTCAGCCAGTGGTCGAAGGTGTTAGAAGCACCCACCGCACGTGGATCTAGTGTAAGGCGTTCCGGCTTCAGGATCTGCTCCATACTCTCTTTTTTTTCTTTGACGAGAGTTTAACAACAGTAAATAAAATTGATGCGCTTCTCAAACACGAGGCCAGGAGCTGTCTTGTCTGGAGACAATACACATCTTTTTAGCCTGTCTTGATGCTCTCTCCACTCACATTGTTTCGTTTCTTAAAGACTTGATTAGTTGTAAGTATTCGCATTCCAACCATTATTCATGTAAATTGAGTCTGTGTCTTTATAAGCTCTGTTTGTGAACAGAATTCCCACTCACCTGAAGAAGGGGCTAAGAGCTCCGAAAGCTTGTGTGGCTTTTGCTACCAAATAAACCTGTTGGACTTTAACCTGGTGTTGTTAAACTTCTTACTGTGTTTACCCCAGTCCAACGCCGGCATCTCCACATTGTTGAAGTTGTACAAGGCATTAGTAAGGCCACACTTGGAATACTGTGTACAGTTCTGATCACCCTATTATAGAAAGGATATTATTAAACTAGAAAGAGTGCAGAAAAGATTTACTAGGATGCTACCGGGACTTGATGGCCTGAGTTCTAAGGAGATGCTGGATAGACTGGGACTTTTTTCCCTGGAGCATAGGAGACTTAGGAGTGATCTGATAGAGGTCTATAATCTATAAAAGAGGGGCATAGATAAGGTAGATAGTCAATATCTTTTCCCAAAGATAGGGAAGTCTAAAACTAGAGGGCATAGGTTTATGGTGAGAGGTGAGAGATACAAAAGGGTCCAGAGGGGCAATTTTTTCACACAGAGGGTGGTGAGTGTCTGGAACAAGCTGCCAGAGGCAGTAGTAGAGACAGGTACAATTTTGTCTTTTAAAAAGTGTTTAGACAGTTACATGGGTAAGATGGTACAGAGGGAAATGGGTCAAATATGGGCAATTGGGACTAGCTTAGTGGTAAAAACTGGGCGGGCAGCATGGACAAGTTGGGCCGAAGGGCCTGTTTCCATGCTGTAAACCTCTATAACTCTTTCACTAAGGTTATTTGAGAGGAGGAAACAGTTCTTCTTATTCAACCTGGCCTATGTTTGACTCAAGTTCCACCATAACATAGTTTACACTTAACTTCCCTCTGATTTGGTCAATCAAGACACTCAGTTGTATCAAACTTTTACATTTATTCAAAAAGAACCACTTTCTACCTGGGTTAATGAGAGATGCTCAAGTAAAAGAAGAAAATGCTGGAAATATTCTGCAGGTCAGACATGATCTGTGGAGATAGAAACAAGCTGGGATTTTTCAGTCCCAACAGCAGCGTACTTAATGAAGGGTAGCTTGGGGTGGTAGAAGGACTAAAAATTCCCCCTTGCTTGTGACCCCTTCAGCTTCATCCTCTGTGAATACAGAAGGAGCAGCTGCCCCACAGCAGCACAGCCAAAAGTAAGCAGGAGCCCTCCAGGTTTCCACTGATATGTGGGAATGTGCAGTCCCAACTGCCATGATAGAGACTGGTGTGAATCTGTTTTGCATGGGATGCAGATGGAGCCCCAATCAGAATTGTCCCCTCTGTCCAAATACCCACACTGACAGCAGCATATTATGCCAGTCCAGAACACATCCGGACCATGGTGGTGTGGACATGTAGGCACTCACCTGGAAGACCTGGAGCAGCTTGTAGGGGGTGAAAGACCAAGCGACCAAGGATCCGGGAACCGTACTTGCAGCAATGAATGTTGGACAACTGAAGGGGATGGGGACATTGGCCGCACAGGCTTAATGACTATGAATCGCAATAAAACTACATCAGGTCTCATTAACGTGCAAATATAGTCAATTTGCAGAAGTGTAAGAACACTAACAATTATAGTACGCTCTTGCAACCCTCCTAATCTTTCATTTTATACCTCCTCGTCTACATGCTCCCCCAACATCCGCAGCAGGGGTACAGGCAGCTGCTGACCAGTTTTTTCTGTTGTCTTGGGTGACATTGGTGGGTGTCCTCTGGAGACCCAAGGCCTGGAGGACCCCTGCTTGGTGGTGGATGACCTTCTGACTCAATGAGGTCAGTGACAAAAATGATGTGTGATGTTTGCTGGTGAGGTTGTGATAAAGATAGATGTAAGAAGAGGTGTCAGAGAGTTGCTGTTTAATCTCAGCAAGGTAAAGGTCTGTTTGACAATAGCAACATTTTTGAGAGAATTTTATTCACACTGAGGAAGAGGCACCGTCATTTGATCTGACACGCACAGCCACCAGTTCTGATATTGGTACCGCATGTATCTTAAAGGAAGTGGAGAGTTGATGTCAGTGTGTGTGGATTGCAACCAATCTAAAGTTGAAGGATGATTTGGTTGTCATCTCACCAGAGGGCGAGGTTGCAGATAAAGTCTGCGACAGGGGACTCGAATGAGAACCCTGATGGAGTGACATACAGGAGAATGCTGATGAGCATGTATACTGAGATGCAGTGGTTGACCTGCCGGGCAGCGTCCTGTCATTAGTGAAGTGCTTGGATGAGTCCGACTCCAAGTTGGAAGAGGGCATTGCATAGAGCTTTCCCTCTCTTCTCCATCAGTGTTGTGCTGCAGAGCCCAAGGCACTGTAACTGCAGCACCCATAAGTGATGTAACAGACAACCAGATCCCCTTCACTCCCTGTGTTGACGCAGCAACACTGTCAAACCCAGCAACTCACTGTCAAACCCAGCAACTCACCACAACATCTCAAAAAACACTTCATCGTGTGCTTGGTTGGCTGATTTTGGGCAAATTGTGCCGACAGAAACAGCACAACCAAGGGGAAGCTCATTTTGTAATGATAAGAGTTAAAATGTGACCATTCAGATTTCCAACAATAAACAGAGACTAAAACAATCATACAGCCAGGCACTGGATATTTTCCAAACACACTTCTGTGGAAGCCATTTATTTAATGCCTTCATTAAAAAAACAATTTAACCTTTTTGTGTGCTTTTATCGAACAAACTATTCAGAAAGAATTCTAAATCATAAAATTTAGAAGCTCTTTATCTTGCATTTGAAAATGTTTTATTAACACAGCTGTGCTTGAGAAGCATTACCAGATGGCTATATTGCTAACACCCTGTCTGTTTTTCTAAGTCATCAGAACTTACAGCCTCAGTGACAGGGATTACATCTTAGCGCACTACCAAAGACACTCAGTTGGTTTGGATGGTTCCCATTACTTTCTAGATCCCCATAATTTTGTTGAACTCACAGCTTTTATTATGATAATCCCTGGTAATTAATTCTGTATTATGAGTGAATTCCTTACTCCAAGAATTGTTTCCACACTAATAAGTTCACCTTTCTCTGACCTTTTATTCTGCAGAGCCTTCTGAATTTTCAGTGAAACTTCTATCGCGTCACAGAAATACATTTCCAAAAAAAACTTACCTCTTTTTGCCTAGTCGAGGGTTGTCATAAATCCTGATGATTAACGGATTCTCTGCTTTCAAAGGCTTGATGAATGATGCAAGGCTGAAAATGTATTTCAGTTGTATAAACACACTCAGAGTGATATTTATACTAAGGAAGCCTACAGTGCCTTCCTTAGAGATACATATATTACAATGTATCTGTGTCCTAGGAAGAATGTTTATGAATACAAACCATAAACACAGGTGCATCGATGGTTTTTGTGATCGAATGGAAGTAAAGGCTCCATTCAGCTTCATAGAATTGAACATATTTAAAAGAAATAGTTTGTTGGATAAGCTGAATTTTCCAAGGGAAAATCTTATCTTTATTCAGGCATTCTCTTTGATTTTAAGCACTTGAATGTAATGCTATTCATAATAATTTGACAGCTCAAACATCAAGCCTGGAGGAGTGCCTCTACCAAAGAACAAGTGGGCTCATCTATCTGGAATTGTGATCCAGGTACCCTGGACTGGTTCATTGGCTCTCGATGGATTCATTGTGTATTTATTAATATTGTTATTATTGTGAGGAGGCGGTAGCATGGCAGAAATGTCACTGGGCTAGTAATCCAGACACCCATAGGCAGTGGAGGGAGAAAGTGTGGGAGGAGGGTTTGGTGGAGGCGGTGGGCGATTGTGGTGGGGAGGGTGAATTCAAAATTTGTCTGCGGGAACTATTTCAGTAAATGAGTGGCCAGTCTATGGAATGGGGGAATGATGCAGACAGGTAACTTTGGTATTTCTTAAGTTCTCTGCCTGAAGGCAGGTCCTTGACAATTAATGAACAAACCACTGCAAATGCTGTGACTTTTTACTATGGGTAGGGTGATGGGGCAAACCCTGAGTTTGCATTAGCTAGAATGGGGATTAAAATCCATATTGTTGGTGTTAATCTAATCCAACTGTTAGCTGTCTAGCCAAACGAGAAAATTGCAACCCCCCAATTCAACAGTTCCATTATTTTTGTGTCTTGTGGCTACAAGGAAAGTAGAAGGTGAAGCCCATGGACCTTGACATTTTTCTGTCAAGTGCTCACCCAGGTGCAAATGGTGGGGGGCTCACCATGTAGTGAGCATGACAAAAAACCTGTACAGGGTTTCTTACAGGCACCTGGGGTTGTGGTAAGGGGAGGGGGGCAGGCACCTGGGGTTGTGGTAAGGGAAGGAGAATCTATCGAGATCCCCAGCACTGAGAGCTTTAAGGGCTTTGACAATGGTTTGGCCACTTTATCAAGGTGAAATTTAGGCCCTTAATTTCCAAGCTCTATGGTATTTTAACTGCGAGCAATGCCAAGATATATTGGGAAACCTCACCTGAAAGTCCCCGGCTAAGAATTGCACAGGAAGTGCAAATTTCTAAGGAACAAATGTCCTGCAATCAGAACCATCCAAAAATATGATATTAATTGCAAACTTTGGATGGTTCCAACTGTCCAACAATTATAGTTACCCACCATAAAAAAGATTAAAGCTACTTCTAACTTTTCGCTAACTATAGTATTGACCCATCCCCGACTTCCCACAAGACTTTCCAAACCCCCCCAGACCTCCCCAAAGGACACCCCTGACCACAGCCCGAAGCCCCTCCCAATGACCATCCAAAACCCTCTCCAACTGAACACCTGTGTCCCCCTACACCCCTGACCTCCCAAACTCCCCCAACCAATTGAGCCCACCTACCACATGACTTTGCCCTTTGACCTCCTGACACCCTGATCATCTGGCCCCGCCTGACCAATCCCCTGCCATTGACCATGTACAACCTCAACCATCTGAAACCACCTGACCCCCAAAATCAGCTGATATCCCTGATCACCTGAGCCCCCGATCATCCGACCCACCAGATCAACTGACCTTCCCTAACCACCCAATCACCCTCCGACCAACTGACCTCTCCAGACCACCCAATTACCCTCCAACCATCCGACTTCCCCTGACCACCCAACCCCTCCTGAACCACCTTCCTGACTCTTCTCCCAATTCTGGGGACCAATTCCACCCTGACCAACTGAACCCCTGACGATCTGACCCCTTCCATCCCCCCCAAAACTGACCCCAATGGCCCATCCCACTGACCACCGAACCCCTCACCCCCCTGATTAACCAGCCCACTTGACCAACCACCCTCCACTGTCATCCCAACCCACATATGACCCCCTAACCAATATCACCCTCGACCAACCCAGCAACCACTGACCTTCCCCGCACTAACCATCTGAAAATCCATCCCCAACTAACTGACCCCATTGACTGACCAACGCCCCCCCAACCACCCGCCCTACACTTGACCTTACAAGCCCCCCAACCCACCGACATGCGCCCCCCCAAACCAACAACTCCACTGACCACCTGAACTCCTCCAACCCCACCCCCCAGTAGCTCCTCAATCCTACCCATTTACCTTACAAACTTACCTTTCCCCTTGCTTCTGAAAGTGGCTGAACCGCTAAACTTAAACTTTTAGGACAGAAAGTGCCATAAGAAATGGGGTGTGCCTTCCTTACCTGTGACTCTCCACCCCTAAACTGAAGGCCTTGGGAACCTGCAGCATTACACAGTTCTCAACAGCCTGAGTTGGAAGGTGAGGCAAAAAGGGAAGGCTGGATTTCTAGGCAGGAAACTTGGAGCAGAATCACAATCTGATTCTGATTGGCACTCCGTGGAAGCTCAGGTCCTGAGTTTTCTGATTTTCCTCTTTGATGTCATCATTCACTCCTGTTATTACTTCTGACTTCAGTAGATTTTTAGCTTTGGTGCAGTTGCTAGACTGGACCACTTTCCACACCTTCATTAGCTGTGTTTCTCTACTCTGACTTCGCCTTAAACACAGCTGTGCTGGATCTAATCAACTCTTTGATGATGACATTGGCAATTTTTGCCCCTGTCTCAGCTTTTCCATTTGACTGGGAATAATATGGAGCTGATGTATGGTGTTGAATTTCCCAATTATTCATGAATTGTCTGAATTCCTCACTCGTGAATTGAGGGCCATTGTTGCTCATCATGATGTCTTGAATGCCATGATGACTGAATTGTGCTTTCAGTATTCTAATATTTCACTGGTGGTTGTTGACACCAGCTGATTTAATTCCCAATAGTCTGAATAGTAGGTGACTATGGGGCCGATTTTACCAAATTGGCTCTAAGTGCCGGGTGCGGTCGTAAATCAGACCCGCGCCCAGCAGCCGCGCTCCAGCGCCCCCATACGCCTTTTTTCAGCGCGGGTCCAGTGGGCGGGGCCTAGCGCATTTGCATCTGTCGGAGCACTGAACTGCACATGTGCAGTTCGAAGCCGCCAGCACTCAGCGCGCCCGAGCACGAAAGTCAAAGGCAGCGCTGACAACACTGCTGCATTGCTGTCTGCGCTGCCTTTGACTTTCTCTGGTGGGGAGGATGGGATGTGACGTCTCTTCCCTGGGGGGAGGATCTGACGTCTCTTCCCTGAGGGGGGGGGGATTTGACATCTCTTCCCTGAAGGGGGGAGGGGGGGTAGGGGGGGATCTGACGTCTCTTCCCTGGGGGGGGGGTGGGGGGGGGGGGGGTTGGGGGGGGATGTGACGTCTCTTCCCTGGGGGGGAGGCGGGGGGGGGGGATGTGCGTCTCCGCCCCACCCCCCAGTGGCAGAGACATCACATCCCCCCCTACCCGCCCCCCCCTTAGGGAAGAGACGTCACATCCCCCTCCCCCCCTCAGGGGAGAGACATCACATCCCCCCCCACCCCAACCCCTCAGGGAAGAGATGTCACATCCCCCCTACCTCACCCCCTGAGGGAAGAGACGTCACATCCCCCCCACCCCCCCACGTCCCCCCCCCCCAGCTCCCACCCCCAGGGAAGAGATGTCACATCCCCCCCTACCCCCCCCAGTGAAGAGACGTCATCCTACATCAGGACCCCGGAGCAAGGCCAGGATCCAGGATCGCAAGATGCTTTCGACGGACACCAGCGATCAAGGTAGGTCGGGGGCCCGGGGGGTCCGATCCCGGGGGGGCGGTGGGTGGGGGTGCTGCTGGGGGGGCCTGCGTCCCAGGGTGGTCCGATCGGTTGTGGGGGGGGGGGGGTGGGCGGGGTGGTGGGCTGCCGGGGTGGTTCGTGAGGGCGGTCCGCGAAGGGTGGTCGGGGGTGATTCGGCGGTTCAGTTGCTGAGTTGAAGCCCTATCGGACTTGAATTCAGCAACACAGTAAATGCGCGGGCGCCGATCGGACCGGAGCCTCGTAAAGTGGGAATCCTTGGGTAAGTTGGGCGCAGGCTTCATTATGCCGATTTAATTGCATGCAAATGCATTTTAATCGGCCTGCTGGCCGATTCGGGCGCGCGCCGGATCGGCGCCCGGATCGGCCGTTGGTAAAGGCGTGATTGGCCTTGGGTCGGGCATGGACTGCGTTTTAGGCCCGACGCCCAACTTTACCACGATTTTGCACCCGAAAATGGGCGCGAAATTTTGGTAAAATCGGGCCCTATGATGAGGTAGTCAGTTTAATTCTCTGTTGGCCTCAGGCGGGATTTTACAAGTCTCGCACCAAGCGAGATCGTAAAATCCGCCCATGGTGTGTCTGGAGTGTTTTGAATCATGAGCAGCTCTATAACTTGATTAATTTAATCTTCATTACGAGCACTGCACTGGCCTTAATCTCATTGCTCATGTTTGGCCATGTAATGTGACTTGCATTTGAATACTTGCATTCATATGCAGGGACCCATTCACTACAAATGAAATGAATCTTTTTGAATTTCCTGGGAGTTTGGGAGCCTATAGATCCCCACTGTTGTCTCCATGACAATATCTCAGCAAATCAGACATGACTTGCCAATCAGTACTCCTTTCTCCTGTAGTGTCAATTGTGATTGTTTGAAACTCGGCATTCTTACATTTGTCCTGGTGAGTGCAGGACAAAAAACTTCAGCAATATTCAAACTCTGTACTGCCAAGCAACTGTTGGAATATCTAAAATATAATATCACTTCATTATTAATATCGTAATTTAATGAGACCAACCCATTGCTGAGCAGAATTATGTGTAAATCCAGAAGGATAGATCCCTGTCCAACCTTCCAATTCCCGGCCAAGTTACATTGGAAAATTGAATCATGAAGTAACATTCCATCCTGACTGATGAACCTGATGATGAATTTTCCTGATGACTGCAGCACAAAAACATTTGGCTCTCCTTTCAGCAATGTTCAAGTTCACTACTACCAAGTGCCTTTAATGTAACAAAATATCATGAGGAAATTTACAGGAACATTGTAAAGCAAAATAAAGTCACTGAACCACATAACGCAATATTAGGATGGCACAGTGGCACAGTGATTGGCACTGCTGTCTCACAGCTCCTGGGACCTGGGTTCAATTCCAGCCTTGTGTGATTGTCTGTGTGGAGTTTGCAAGTTCTCCCCATATCTGTGTGGGTTTCCTCCGGGTGCTCCGGTTTCCTCCCCCAGTCCAAAGATGTGCAGGTTAGGTGGATTGGCCATGCTAAATTGCCCCTAAGTGTCCCAGGATGTGTGGGTTATGGGGATTTGTGTTGTGTAAATAAGTGGGATTACGGGGCTAGGGCCTGGGTAGGATGCTCTGTCGAAGAGTTTGTGCAAATTCAATGGGCCAAATGGCCTCTTTTTTCATTGTAGGGATTCAATGAGGTCAGATGGCTAACAGCTTGGTGAAAGAAGCAGATTTTAGGGCAGATCTTAAAAGAGGAAAGCGAGGTATAGAGGTGGAGAGGGTAACGGAGGGAATTCTAGAACTTAGGCAGCTGAAGGCATGGCATCACTGGTAAAACAATTAAAGTCATGAATATTCAAAGGATCAAAATTAGAGAGTTGTGGGGCTGGAATAGATTAGAGTGATAGGGAGTGGGGAGGGTATGGAGAGATTTGAAAATAATTATGAGAATTGTAAAGTCATGACGTTGCCTGAGTGGGAATCATTGGAGACCGAAAAAACGGGGGTGTTAGTGGAATGGGATTTGATGTGAGTTTGGACAGAGGCAGCAGAATTTTGGTTGACCTCAATTTCCAGAGGATGGAATGTGGGAGTACCATTGGAACTACCAAGTCTAGAGATATTGATGGCATGAATGAGGGTTTCAACAGCAGATGAGCTGAGGCTAGGGCAAGTCAGGCAATGTTATGATGGTGGAAATAGCGATGGCATAGGTATGTGGTTGGAAACTCATCTGGGGATCAATTAAGACATCAAGGTTGGGAAGAAGGTTGGTTTAGTCTCTGACAGTTGCCAGGGAGAGGGATGGATTGATAGTTAGGAAATGGAATTTGGAGCAGGGCCTGAAGACAATGGCTCCAATCTTGCCAAGATCTTTCCAATCTTGCCCTTGAATCAGAGGGCAGCAGGGAGATGTCACTGAGAGGAATTCTGGGAGATGTCGGCGCAGTCACCGCGACTGGACAGCAGATCTTAGCAGGACACCCTCTATGATTAATGTGAGGAAGAGCATCAAATCAGAGGACAGCAGGGAGACGTCACTGAGAAGAATTCTGGGAGACATATTGGCCAGAAATGGGGACAGAAGTTTTGCATCCAGATCCGGCCAACCATTTTTATAGGTCTCTGGATTCATTCCCACACCAGGAAAATCTGGTCTCTGATCTATTTTCTCCACAAATTGCATTCTTCACCATTGGATTATTAAGGGAATAAATAGCTCACAGCATGGTTAGATTGTATTTTTTCATTACTGCTACGAAAATCACAATGTTATACATTTGAACATTTCATGCAGATTTGTTACTTGAGCTTGGCAATGAAGCCATTTTGCAGAAAATAAGAATATTAGTTCTGTACTTATGCATTTCTTTAATCGGATTATTATTTAGCTATCTTCTGACAGCTAGAGGTCTTTACATTTTCTTCCTGAATTTCCATATGCCGCAGTATTATGCCATATGAATGAAAATTGCATGAAAAGAGTAGGCCTGAGAATAAGATTAGTGTAATAAACATGCTAAGCAGTGGATGCGGTGTGTCATTTTGAATCTCTGTAGTTCGTTGAGAAGTACATTTCAATTTGTGAGAGTTTTTTCAAATGTTACTGTCAGAATCTCAAAGGGAAGTTTATTATTTCAGTTCAGGGTGAATGTTCTGCTTCTTGTGATCATACACTTGTTTTATTACAGCTGGCTGATATGAATGCGATTTTACAATTTAATATGAGTGTTACTGACAGAATTAAATGTACTGTTAATCTAATTATTTTGGCAGGGTCCCATTCCACTGATTCTGTGCAATTGCAAACCACGTGAACATGTAGAAAATTACTGTATCAGTTGACATTTTGATCGATAAAGGCAGTGATAAGCTTTTAAGGCAATTTTACAGCAGCCAGAAATAAAATCCTCACCGGGGTCACAAATTATTATTCAGTTTTACTATGCCTGACTAAGATGATAGGAATGTGACAAATGTAAGTAAATTCTATGTTTTGGGAGATATAGAACCACTTCATCGAACCCTTACTCTGATTGCGACATGCCAACAAAAAATATTTCAAGCTTTTCAGAAACATCCTTCGATTGTTATGGAATTATGGGTTTTTAACACACAACTTTCAAATTTCTCACTAAGATGCATCAAATCCAGGGTATCATTATTCCATTACTCAATCATAAAGCCATCTCGTTCTCACAGCTGAGAATGGGCTGGAAATGCTTTTTGATCATTTTTGTTTTATAGCTATCAAGCCACTGGCAACCTTCACAAGACAGCTGTGAACCTCTTGGATATGTGATTCAGCCAATAATAACCCGTGAACTGGAGATTTACAGATAAAGATCTAAATCTGGCAGGCAGAACCATCAACTACAGCAACAGCTGGGGAACTCACACAGAGACATATCAACATTTACAACAAAACCAACTGAGCAGCTAATAACAAAATGGACACCAGCAAACAGTCCAGCTTCCAACAAGAGGGAGAAAACCTCCATGCTGAATCTCCATTCAATAGAAGAATAAGTTTGGTATTCTACTGTGAGATTCTACATGATAAATGCACAGGCCAAGACACTTTTCAGTAATGCTTCTCTTTTGCTGGTATTACTTTGTCAAAAGCACGGCAGTAGCTCCAAAGGAGTTAGTCAATGCTGCTTGAAGTCTCCTCCTAAAGCTCAAAGAGGCTGCAGTAAAACATTTTTCTAATAAATCTTCACATCCCCGTTGAGGCCTCCTGCAAGCTCCAAACCTTCACCAAATCTGGAGAGGATTAATTACCTCCCCAGCTCATCTTCAAAATAGGGCTGTGGGATCTTTTACATTCACCTGGGGAGTGGACTGGGCCTCAATTTAACAACTCATCCAAAAGCCAGCACTTCCAACTGACACAAATCACAATGAATCAGGCAATGAGTCTTGGTAGTCAGGAGGTGCTCTGACTTTCTCAAAATATGCCTCTGGGATTTAGTCTAGAAACAGCATGGTTACAGCACTGGAGAATGCCTTGCAGCCCAACTTCTTCATGCTGGCTCTATCCAAGAGCAACTCACCTCATCTTCTTAGGCAGTCCCTCAGGACTGAGGGTCTGAGGGCTGTAGTTCCTAAGGTGACTAAGAAGTCCAATGCTGGATCCACACACTCTGCAACAGGTGGGGTAGGTAGCATTTGTTGAGGCTGTTTCGGTGGGGTGCTCGGATTTCGGTCCTCTCCTTCCGCTGTTTGCGTTTGGTCTCCACCTGGGCCTGTAGGAGACATTTGGAATAGTTGGCATTTTGCGGATGCTTCTTCTCCAGTTTGGATAGTCTTGAGCAAGAGATTACAACATACCGACGGGGATGTTGCATTTTTTCAGGGAAACTTTGAGGACATCCCTGAAACATTTCCTCTGCCCCCTGGTAACTGCTTGCTGTGACAAAGTGCGGAGTAGAGAACTTGTTTTGGGAGTTTTGTGTCAGGAATGTAGATGAGTGGCCTGCCCAATGTAACTGATTAACCATAACCAATGCTTCAATGCAGAGGATGTTGTCCTAAGAGAGGGACACTGATATTGAAATGCCTATCCTGTCATTGAATTTGGAGGAAAACAGAAAATGTTGTAAACTCTCAGCAGGTCTGACAGTATCTGTGGAGAGAGAAAAGAGCCTTCAATTTGAGTCTGGATGACACTTTGTCAGAACTGAAGAAAATAGAAATTAGGGTGATATCTATACTGCTAGGGTGAGGCGGAGGAGTGGAGATTGACAAAGACGTCATGGACAAAAAGACAAAGGGAATGTGACACCCTGTTTACCTTTGCTCTGCAATTTACACATTCTGATTTCTTAATAGGCTGCTTTCAGCACCTTTCTTAGCCATGATCACTACCATTTACATTCCCTTTGTCTTTTTGTCTATGACATCTTTGTCAATCTCCCCACACCCACCTCCTCACCCTAACACTATAAATATCATCCTATTTTCTATTGTCTTCAGCTCCAATGAAGGGTAATTCAGACTCACACAGTGGTTAACACTGTTGCCTCACAGTGTCAGGGACCCAGGTTCAATTCCGGCTTGGGTCACTGTCTGTGCGGAGTCTGCACTTTCTCCCTGTGTCAGCATGGGTTTCCTCTGGATGCTCCAGTTTCTTCCCACAGTTCGAAAGACGTGCTGGTTAGGTGCATTGGCCATGCTAAATTTTCCCTCAGTGTACCCAAACAGGCGCTGAAGTGTGGCGACGAGGGGATTTTCACAGTAACTTCACTGCAGTGTTAATGGGGGGGGAGCTATACGATAAATGACAGAACCATAATGGGTGGAGATACGCAGAGGGACCTGGGTGTGCAAGTCCACAGATCCTTGAAGGTGACGGCACAGATGGAGAAGGTAGTGAAGAAGGCATATGGCATGCTTTCCTTTATAGGACGGGGCATAGAGTTTAAAAGTTGGGGTCTGATGTTGCGGTTGTATAGAACGTTGGTTCGGCCGCATTTGGAATACTGCGCCCAGTTCTGGTCGCCACACGAGGACGTGGAGGCTTTAGAGAGAGTGCAGAGGAGGTTTACCAGGATGCTGCCTGGTATGGAAGGGCTTAGTTATGAGGAGAGATTGGGTAAACTGGGGTTGTTCTCACTGGAAAGACGGAGGATGAGGGGTGACCTAATAGAGGTGTATAAAATTATGAAAGGCATAGATAGGGTGAACGGTGGGAAGCTTTTTCCCAGGTCGGTGGTGACGTTCACGAGGGGTCTTAGGTTCAAGGTGAGGGGGGGGGGGGGAGGTTTAACACGGATATCAGAAGGACGTATTTTACACAGAGGGTGGTGGGGGCCTGGAATGCGCTGCCGGGCAAGGTGGTGGAGGCGGACACACTGGGAATGTTTAAGACTTATCTAGATAGCCACATGAATGGAGTGGGAATGGAGGGATACAAAAGAATGGTCTAGTTTGGACCAGGGAGTGGCACGGGCTTGGAGGGCCAAAGGGCCTGTTCCTGTGCTGTATTGTTCTTTGTTCTTTCTCTTTGTTCTTTGTTAATGTAAGCCTACTTGTGACACTAATAAATAAAATGAAGAGTGGAAACGTTGGTTCTATTCTCTCTCCACAGATGCTGTCAGACCTCCTGAGATTTTGTAGCATGTTCTCTTTTTGTTTCAGATTTCAGCATCGACAGTAATTTATTTTTACATTAAATATAGAGGATTTTGCTGAGGTATCATTGGTGATATTTCTCCAGGGATTTAAGGTGCCTGCTGTATGTTGTCTATATCTCTGACGCATACAGGAGGGCAGGTAGCGCTGCAACCCTATAGACCATGAACTTGGTGCTGTGTCTAAGGTCTTTGTCATCAAACATTCTTTTCCTCAGATGGCTGAAACTGCCCTGGCACACTGGAGGAAATGTTGAGTCTCATTGTCAATGTCTGTCCTCGCTGAGAAGAAGCTCTCAAGGTTTGAGAAATGATCAACGTCCAATGATTTGCTGTGGATCATAGAATCCACATAGAACCATAGAATCCCTACAGTGCAGAAGGAGGCCATTCGAGTCCTCACTTACCACAATCCTACCCAGGCCCTATCCCTGTAACCCCACATATTTACTCCGCTAATCCCTCTAACCTACACATCTCGGGACACTAAGGGGCAATTTAGCATGGCCAATGTACCTAACCCACACATCTTTGGACTGTGGGAGGAAACCGGAGCACCCGGAGGAAACCTATGCAGACACCGGGAGAATGTGCAAACTCCGCACAGACAGTGATCCAAGCTGGGAATCAAATCCAGGTCTTTGGAGCTGTGAGGCAGCAGTGCTGACTACTGTGCCACCATGCCAATATTGATGGTTGAGGGAGTGTGTTGCGCAGAGAGAGCAGGCTGATAGAAGACTTCTACCTTCCAGATGTTTAGGCTAAGGCCCATTCTTTCATACGTCTCTATGAATATGTTAATGTTGGTTTGGAGCACGGCATCTGAAAGTCCTTGCGTACGTGCACAATCAGCACACTGCATCTCATAGACAGAGGCTGAGTTGATCTTGGCTCTGGAATGAAGCTGTCATAAGTTGAGTAGTTTCCTCCTCATTCTGTAGGGCAGCTCCATTCCAACTGGGAGCTTCATGGAGATGGGGAAGAGGTGGGAGTGTTTCTGCGAGGATGATGGAAAAGTTGTTAGTACGACAACACAGCCTTGTTGACCCCAGTTTACACTTGTATTGGGTCTGTGGAAGATCCATTGTTAAGGATCATGTCTTGCATGTCATGATGCATGTCATTGTTTCAATTCCAGCCTGCCATGATGTTGAAAAGGCTATTTGACAGCTAGGAACCAACAAGGCCACCGGCACAGCTGGAATCCCTGCTGAAATACTAAAATACAATGGAGAAGTCTCTGGAAGGAGAAGAATATGTCAGGGGATCTCAAGGAAGACCTAATTATGAGCATCTTCAAAACAGAAGACAAGACTGACTGCATTAACTACAGAGGGATTTCTCTGCTGTCCACCACAAAGAAGGTCATTGTAGAAGTCATTCTCAATCGCCTCCCCCACCATGGCTGAAGAACTTACTGGAGTCACAATGCAGATTCCCTTCACATTGAGGACATGATCTTCACAGCAAGACAAGTCCAAGAAAAATGCAGAGAGCAGCAGCAAACTCTATTCATGACCTTCTTTCACCTCACAATGACCTTCAAATCTATTAACCAGGAGGAGCTGTTGAGTGTCTTCCTCAAATTTGACTGCCTGCAGAAACTCGTTACCATCTTTCGCCTGCTACATGATGACATGCAAGCAACTCACCCAGTGCTCTTTTTGCTCATAGTGCAGCAATGTTTCTCATCAGATGATTCTCTTTTGAAGGATTATTGAAGCTGCCTTCACCATACTCTGAGGCAGTGCATTCCCGATCCTAAACACCCATTGAGTAAAAACATTTTTCCTTGTCATGCTGTTGATCCCTGTGCCAACCGCCTTAAATTGTTGAGTTCTGGTTCTTGATTCTTCTTCCAATGGGCTCAGATGTTCCCTATTTACATTGCCCAGGCTCTTCATGATTTTGAATACCTCTATTAAATTTCTTCCTAATTGTCTCTTCTCCAAGGAGACCAGCTCATCTTCCCCAATCTGTCCACAGGGGTGAACCTTCCAGCCTCCTACACTGCTCTAGCAGCGCACTGGGCCAGGAGACATCAACGGGGGTCATTTCGCGGGCTTCCCACTGTGCGCTCGGCCTCCGCGCATATCCCAGCCGAAGATTTCCAGTGTCCTCAGCTCCGTGCCGGAAATCAGTGTGGAGCCGATTAAAATATGGAAATCTTCATTTCCATATCATTAGCAGGCCCGGGACAGAATTCTCCGGGCCCACTAGTGTCTCCCTGCCGCCGGGAGTGGTTCACTCCAGCGGGGTTTACAACTGCTCCCCACTAACAGGGAACTGGCGGCCTGACCCTGCTGGAGTGAAAAGAAGCCATTGAGGCCCCCAAGGAGGTCGGGGGTAAGGGGGGGGGTGTGTCCCTTGGGCAGTGCCAGCCTAGACTGGTACTGCCCAAGGGACACCTTGGCACTGCTTATAAGGCAGTGCCAAGGGGGTGAGGCCAGAAGGGATGGGGGCTATTGGGGGGCCTACTGGGGGTGATCATTTGGGGGAGACCAGCTGCTACTCTGCATTTGGGATTGCACAGTAAGAAGTCTCACAACACCAGGTTAAGGTCCAACAGGTTTATTTGGTAGCATGAGCTTTTGGAGTGTTCCTCCTTCTTCAGGTGAGCGAAGAGTTGTGATTGCAGGCAGAGGGAGGGAGGATGGTGATTGGGGCTGGCCATCTGGGTGGGGGAGGGGGGTCGAGGCTGCTGGGGGGGGGGGGGGGGTCAGGACTGCCACGGGGGGGTGGGGGGAGGGGGCGTGGGTATTCAGGACTGTTGGTAGGGGGTGGGGAGGGGGGCGGAGCTACCAGGGTGGGGGATTGGGAGATTGGGGCTGGCAGGATAGGGGGTCGGGGAGATTAGGGCTGGCAGTTGAGGGACATCGGGGCTGGCCTGGGGAGGCCCGGAAGGCCAGAGATTGGTGGGTGGGGGATCTGCGACGCCAGCGATGGGGGGTTGCAGGGCTGGCCAGCGGACGGGAGGCTGGGAATGCAGGGCCACTGCGCATGCACCGATCTCCGCCCTGACAGATCGATGCATGCGCAGTGGCCCGCTCAGCGCTATGCTGCTGGCCTCTTGGGCAGGAAGAGACCCCACCCACTGATTTCTAGAGGGAATCCCGCAAAGACACTTGTTGCACAGAGTGATGGAGATTCATTCTGAAAATCACGCTCAAAAAATTGGTGGGAGTTACTTCAGTTTCCATGTGGATTTGGGCTTTAAATTCTTTTGGGCCAATCCCACAACACTAACTGAAGTTCCTCATTCCTGGAACCAGCCTCCACCCTCACCTCCTTGTGAATCCTTTCTACATCCTTTAGAACATCTTCACATCTTTCCTAAATTGTTGTGTTCAGACTAGACACAGTCCTTGAGTTGGGGCTGAACCAATGTAGTATACAGGTTTATCATAACTTCCTCTTTGTACCCTATACCTCTATTTATAAAACCTAGGGCTTTGTATGCTTTATTAACCGTTTTCTCAACCTGCTTCGCCACATTCAATGATTTGTAAACATAATGCCACAGGTCCCTCTGCTTCTGTGCCCACTTTAGAATTGCATCTTTAGTTTACATTCCTATTGTCTTTCTTCCTACCAAAATGAATCACTTCACATTGCATTAAATTTCATCTTCCTCCTGTCTGTCCATTTCACCTATGTCTTCTTGAAGTTTCCCCAAATTTTGAAATTGTGTTCAAGTCTAGGCCATTAATATAGATCAAGAAAAACAGGGGTCCTAACACTGACCCCTTGGGAACCCACAATATGCCTTCCTTCAGTCTAAATAAAATGTTCAGAGTTACTCTGTTTCCTGTCATTCGTTTCGTGTCCATGTTGCTGCTGTCCCTTTTATTACATGACATTAAAGTCTTCAGCTAATAATGTCAAGTGGCACTTTATCAAATATTAATAGCTGATATTGTCTTATGTATTTGGAATATAAGTATTTTCCAACATTTTAGGAATTAAAATTGTAGTTACTGCCTATTCAACTATTGTGAAATGTGCTTTTTGTATTCTTCCTCCCTTTCAATCTCTACTCTTACAGAATTTAAAATGTAGTATAAAAGTTCTAATATCTCCCTTGTATGTTTGGCATAAGCAGTGCAAAATTTTGTTAATGCTAGGCAGTTTATTATTTTGTTTAACGTGTGGATGGTTGATGGAGAAAAAAATCTTCACATAGAGTGAAAGTATGCATGCCGCGCCGCTTGATGTTTTTTGTGGTTTCATCATCAAATCACGGGATATGATTAGTGAACAAAGTTCATCAGATCATTCAGAAAATGCAGAATATCCAATTCAATGGATGGAGAGGATGATGAGTGGGTGAATATTTATAAAACCTCTGATCCAGAGTGCGATCCTCACTATGATGCCATAGCCAAAATGACTCTGAATTAATTTGATGAGCTCTTTATGTCAAATGAAAAAGACAATGAGGTTGATGGGTTTTAACAAGTTTTGATTGTGGTTAAAGGTATCTTTGTAGAATTATTTCATTTAATAAACCATGCAACATTCATTTAATATAAATTACTGTTTTTTTTTTCACATTTCAAAATGCCCATTCCTCTACCCCCTGTACTGGTGGTTCACATTTTACAGATAGGTTGACTCCTGATTTTTAGAACAATTTTTGAAGTCTTCAAAGGTCAATTTATGTACCACAAGCAGTGGTATGTTGTATACTTATACCACACAAATTGTGAATGAAATTTTGCTTTAATCCACCATCACCCAACTTTCTGATAAATCTTAAATTAAGGCGCTGTTACAGTTAGAATTCTCTTAAAGTGACCTTGCCTTTTATGATAATCCAATACAATTTTCATAGACTGAGACCTATAGATTTGATCCTGGTACGTCCATTTTCTTTGACTAGAAGTGCTTACCCTATTAGACAAAAGTTGTTATGCAGTTGTTATAATCAGGTGAGACAGGGTGAGCTGATATCCCTTGATTCAACCTCCTTGGCTGGTTACAACAAAAGTTTAAATTTATTTTCACAAGGATATGTCTTTTTCAAATTGCCGTGAGCAATAAGGAGCCAGTCAAACAAGATTTTCTTGAGTCAAAGAAAGTGCAAATTTATTAATCAGTAAACTCAATAAAAATAATAAAAATGCAACCTCAGCATTCAGCCCTCATGCAAGCATTTGCCCCCTACTCCTGCCCCCCCCCAAACAAACACCCCTCCCTCATACACATGTGCACACACACACACACACACACACACACACACATGCTCACATCAGAAATAAGGGGAATTAGAGTCCAATAAAAAAAGTAAAAGAATGTACAGTTAAGTGTCCTTTGATTGTTCTCGAAGCAAAGATTTTAAGTGCTGTGCCTGGTTCAGGTTAGCTGGTTTCTTGGATGTGGTCAGAAATAGAAGATGTTGCAATTATTATGAGATCTTGGTTTGCTCGGAGGTTTCTGGTAGGGTTGGCTTCTTGAACTGGGTGACACTAAAAGAGAGATAGGATTAGAAAGCATCCCCCAGCCTGTTTCCTCTACTGAAAACTTTCTTGACACTGCCGATGTCGTTTGCAATCTCTCCCTAGTATCTGACAGCCTTGCTCTGATAAATTTTACCTACAGTGTATTTCCATAAGGTTTTGGATGGGTCTGTCTATGGAAACCATTGTTTCCATATTCAGTACTTTGCACTTTTAATGTCTTTTCCTTAGACAGTTAAGAGTTTTGATTTGGTGTCTGGATTTTAGGAAATATGTTTCTCTTCACACTCCCCTGCAGGTGATTTGTTGGTTTTTACCCAATAGTCTGGCTTTAACAACAAGTATATGCATTTCCTTAGCTTTCGGAAACTTACCAAATTCAACAAGGCTAGTGCACAATGGGAATTCATTTCACGGTCTACCGAGGATCAACTTTCCGGATACAACTGAATAACAGTGTTTCCATAAGTTCAGATATTTCTTGGCAGTTTATGACTGACCTTTGCAACCTCATAGGCCAAGACCTCTTGCCAAGTGGACAGTAGAACATACAATGCCAGTGGCTGTCAAAGTCACCACAGGCCAGAATTTTTAATTGCCAACTCCTTCCAGGGACCTGCTGGCGCCAACTGCAGGATCTGCTCCCAGTTGATCGATGCCATGTTTGCCATGGCCACCCGTTACGTCCACGTTGCGACTGATGGGGCGAATTAGTATGACAGGACCCTGCACCGGCTGCAATACCGCAGATAGGAAGTCATAGACTGCGCACATGTGGCAAACAAGACATCCTTAGATATCCAGCACAACCCACTCACAAATGGTCAGCTGGTATGTTATCACTAGACCATTTTCCTGCATGTCCATGCAAGACATTCTAGTAGCTGTCTTGATGTCTTCTACCTACAATAGTGACATTTCCCACAGATGTCCCTGCCTTCAAACGCAGTTAGCTGGTTGCTCCTTGGAGGCATGGGCTGACATCTAAAGATATGGCTGATGACAGCTGTAGGGAACCCTGCCATTGATTCAGATGAAGGATACAACTGGACTCCTGAGTACAAGGGCACTCATAGAGCAAGTCACTGGGTTGCTGAAGTTGTGAATCAGTCCCTTCAATATGTACCAGCCAGCGTCTTGAGAATGATTTAGTTAGTGATTTGCTGTGTGTTGCAAAACATAGTGCCACAGAGAGGACAAGAGTGCAGGAAGGGGAAGGTGATGACCTCACTGAATCTTTAGAGCAGGAGGGGGCTGAGGAGAGGTTGGATGTGTTCAGGGTTCCTGAAGCTGCTTACCTAACTGCCATAGAAGCACACAACATGCCAATTCAGGCGAGATTCAGCTAACCTAAGGCCATCAAACCATATGACACAGCAATGCCCACTGACCACCCCCCACCACCCCCCGCCCTCCACCACCTCCACTCCACCCCATCCAACACAATTCATTTCCAAAGTCAATCATTCCTGAATCACTTTCACATCCTTTGCTCGTCTTCTACTCTCTACTCTGGTCATACTATTCTCCACAAGACTGATGTCCATCAGTCTCATCCGTAATTTCCCTTGAACTGAATGGCTTGCTAGGCCATTTCAGAGGGCAGTTAAGAGTCAACCACATTGCTGTGGATCTGGAGTCACATGTAGGCCAGGTCAGGTAAGGACGACAGATTTCCTTCCCTAAAGGACATTAGTGAACAAAATGGGTTTTATGACAATTGATGATCTTTGTCATGGTCACTATTACTGAGACTAGCTTTATATTCCAGACTTTATTCAATTCAACCAGCTGCTGTGATGGGATTTGAACCCCTCTTCCCAAAGCCTGGTCTCTGGATTGAAATAAACAAACAGACTTGGAAATAAAGTTTATGGTTCATCAATACTGACAATAACATTGACACTGACAGACCTGTAAATATCCAAATTATTTTCTTTTTGTTTCTCTATTAATATACCTTGTGCAACCACTGTGGCTTCAGCCAAGCTAGAGACAGGCAGCTAATTCCTCTGCTCTATTTGTGGTACATTTCTACCCTGCATTACATTTATTTCAGCTAAATGTCCAAGTTTGACATTCGCTGGCTATTGGGGCCACTGAGGTCCCACCAATTATGGCTCCCACCAATTATGGCTCCCACCTGGACGGCAGTGACAGACATGCTCATTCAGCCAAGAAGCAGCATGTGTGGTTCTGTCTGGGATGGTCAAAGCAACAGGAAAGGGAGGAGAGGGGGGGGGGGGCGCTACGGGGTGGTAGGGGGAGTGAGGAAGTGTCTTGAGCAGAGTTTCTACTTACATATTCCCTTTACCCATCTTCTCTCTCATGGTTCACCTGCACTTCATTGCTAGCCAAGAGCTGGAGAGCACTTTGCTGCACTTAACTGAGATACTGAATGGTTAAGGCGACTCTTTGCTCCATCCTATTTAAAGCAACTGATTGTATGTAGGCCATTGGTCAGGATAAGCATGCACAGTGTTACTTGCCTGTCTGATGTAGGTGGCCATTCTTTCGATTGGTGGAAAGGCCTGATACATCATGGCACTTATGCCAAATGTGCACTCCTCCAGTCTCTCTCTAAGAATTTACAGTGCCTCTGGAAATGCTCACAGTGCCTCACATTTTCTGCTGCTTCTTCAGGGCAGTCCTCTTTGTGGATGAACCCTGAAGTTCAGCATCTGCATCAGGTTGAGCAAAACGTGGAGGTCCTGCACCCTCTGTGGTCTTTCCAGTGCTGTCCCTGTCTCCAAGGACCTGTCCCTGCTCAATTATGATGTGCAGCCTACTGTGTGACAATGTAGCCCTGGAGAGCTGATCAAGATTTGTCTTTCTGTGCTGGTGGAGGGGGGTCATATGACGATGCTTCTTCAGAGTGTGCAACCTCCTCTGAGGACTCCTTGGCAGCCCCCACACCTGCTCCTGCATCACATTAAAGGACCTCTGGGAGATGAAAGAAATAAATTAGAATTGACAGGAGAAAAGGTTCCGAGTTATCATTGTGCCGATGATTATATTTCAGCTAGTGCTGATGTCAATCCAACATGACTGAGTGTTGTGTGGCATGTGACTGCGTTATATCTAATTCTGTCACCAAAAGCTGGGAGTCTCCCATCTCTCCAACTCCAATGGTCAACCACTTTGCCACTCTGCTGATCTGCAAGGCCTCCTTGTCTGCCATTACTGGAGGCTCACACATGGTTCTCTGTCTCTCTCTGGAATTCAACACACTCTTCTCCTCCAAGGAGAGAAAGTAGAGAGTTATGAGTCCCATCCCAAAGCATGTCATTTTGAGCAGATGGAAAGACAATATTTATGAAGGGTAACTGTGAAGGACGGTTGTGCGATGGTTCTCATTTTCTTTCCTTTCTTGTCTGTCCTTCAAGGCAAAGATTATAGAATCTCTACAATGTAGAAGCAGGCCATTTGGCCCATTGGGTCTGCACTGACTCTCCAAAAGAGCATCTTACCGAGGGCCACCCCTTGCTCTATCCCTGCAACCCACACATTTACCATGTCTAATCCACCTAAACTCCACATCTTGGGAAAGTAAGGGGCAATTTAGCATGGCCAATCCATCTAATCTGCACACCTTTGGGTTGCGGGTGGAAACCGGAGCACCCAGAGGAAATTCATGCAGACCCAGGGAGAACACGCAGACAGTCACTCAAGGATAGAAGCGAACCTGGGTCCCTGGCGCTGTGTGGCAGCAGTGCTAACCACTGTGCCGCCCATAATGAATCATGTTCATCATCTGGGGCTTTTGGTCTGGTTCTGATGGCTACATTGGTGACTTCTAGGGCAGCTAGAATGGAAAGCTCTATTGCAAATAAGACAGGATAGAGCAGGTGATTGAGTTTTGGGCAAGTTTCTGGATCAGGATTTCTTCTCCGAGTGCTTTCTTTCTGCCTGTGTGGAGACCACACTGTATTAGTTTGCACCGGGTGCAGCAACCCAGGGCGATCTTCTCTCAGGACCTGGAGTTGATATAAAAACTCAGGATTCCTCAGAATGTCCTTGTCGTGATTCCTTTGCTCACCATGATAGCACACTTCAAACTCAAGCTCTTTAATGATTAGCTCCAGAAAGCAAGTATTAGACATTCAAACCGCTTGACCAGCCCAATTCAGATATAACTGTCTAAACGGTGTGTGGACGCTTGGCAGACCAGCTCGACTGATAGTGTCTGGTATTTTATCTTCAGAAGATTCTGATCTTCAAAAGTATCTGAAGGCAGCTCAAGATGAACATTTTGACAGATGCTGCCAAACAGTCCAAGTCTCGTATGCATACAGCAGTCTGAGCAGGACTATTGGCTCCATAGACTTTTAGTTTAGTAAGTAGACTTACTCCTCCCTATTCCCAGACTGATGTTCACGTTCTGAAATGTTAAGCTTGAAATAGAGCTTTCCTGAAGCAGGCAGCACATTACTTTATTTTCTTCATACTCATTGCAAGGCCAAAGTTGTTGCATGCTTTGAAGAACAAGTCCATGTATCTCCAGCGCTGAGCCAGCAGCTGGTATTATCATTGGCAAACAGGAAATTACAAAGTATGTCTCAGAGTAAACGGCTCCCCATCCATGCGATATTGGATTTAGATGCCGGCATAATTATCATGGTGTGGAGAACCTGGCAGAGAAAAACCTGCTGCAGAGGGTTGGCCTCTACTGACAAGCTCACCAATCTTGTAACAATCATAGAGTAATCTCACTCCTTTTCGTCACTGGCAAAATCTTCAACAAAATCTTTCTGAACCATTTTGTGCAACATCTTGACTAAGATCTGCTGCTGAGAGTCAGTGAGGTTTCAGGAAAGGTCGAGGAACCACTGTGTGGTGTTTGCAGTTAGACAGCCTCAGGTAAAATATCAAAAGCAGAGCATGGATTGCTACAACATGTTTGTGGACCCGATCAAGATCTTTGACACAGTAAACCATGAAGGCCATTGGAAGGTAATGGAGAAATTAATCTGCCCTGAGACATTTATCATAATGATTCAACAGTTCCAAGACAGCATGTACACTTCTGTCCTGGATGATGGTGAATCTTCTGAACCATTCCCAGTCACTAGTGGAGTTAAACAGATGACTGTTCTAGCACTAACTCTCTTCAGCACCTTTATCCCCTAAATAGCACTAGCCTGAGAGTGAATTGTGTCAGTGGTGACTGTTCAGATGATGGAATGAGAAGGTGCAGAGAGAGAGATGGAAGGAATAGAAAGTTTTTGATCTGAGGAGTCTGTACATGAGAAGGCTGTGGAGGTCCAAATGAGGTTGTCGACGTGAGAATGTAGGTTGCCATTCATCCTTCCTGCCGCCATGAGGTCATGGAACAACTTTTGGCACAGTGCCCATGTGAAAAGATCCACACCCCTGATGCTGACTTCTTAAATCAGCTCCAGCCACATCTGCTTTGTTTCAGAGGCTAGCCTCTACCTCCTGTCTACTGGGGAAAGTATCTCTTTGCAGATCTCTATAGTCTGCAAAAAGACCTCCAGATATGCCTCAGGGAATTGGGGATGCAGGCTTCCACATTGAGACTCTATCATTGCACTTCCTCCATCTGCCCTGACAGTTCTATTCTGACCCCTGCTGGGATCCCTTTAAATAGTCAGCCTATAATAGCAAGGAGCAGGTTGTCATTGAGCCCGCTACCAATTGGCTGGGCAACCTGGAAGTGTGACGCTAATGTCACGGCTAAGTTAAAAAATCATTTCAAAGCCCTCTCCACTAGCGTTCGGGTGCCTGTCCCCCCACTGTAAGCAGGTCTAAAGGTTAAAATTCTGCCCCCCCCAAAGTGAGTTAAATACCTTAGCATCAACCTCATTCAGCACTGGCACAGGTATTTGTGAATTCTCCAAAAGCGGAAACAATTTTGGAATTTGATACAGAGATAAACTTAACTTAAAATATTATAGACTTGCTGCCCCAGAAACTGAATTAAATACTGTAGCCTTTCGTGGAAACAGATAATATTTACAAATTGCTGGAAATTTGTCCTTATGATTTATAATGCCACTGGAGTCCATTATTAATGCCACAGCCTTGCAATTCAGATCTGGTCATTCATAATTTTAAATAGCTTTAAGTATCATCAGTGGAAATACATTGTGGGATAAAGTGCAAATTCAATCATTTGAATTAATTCTTTGAGCAATGGTTCACATTTTCAGTGAAAGATGGTCACAGTTACTGGTTATAGAAGCAAAATAAACTGCATGATTTTAACCTTGGGAAATTTTTAGATATCATACTACCATAAATGTGTTCAAATCCCACGTTTTAAAGATTAAGCCATATTCCATCTGTAAATGAGCCTGCACACATGTCATCTTGTTAGAGAAATATGGGAATCTACTTTGACACCAGAAGATATAAAAGGAGCATAACATCATCTAATACGAAAATCTGATCTCATGTTAGCTTTTTCCCAGGAATATTCCCCTACATTCATTAATATGTGTAGACAAAATTCCACACAGCATGCACCTGCAGAATGGTCAGTTTTCGACACTGGCTCCTTATACAAATGACGCATTCAGTAAGTTTCTCAGAGACCACCATCTGTCAGGACTTGACATGTGCATCAGGATGTTACAGCCTTCAGTTCTCCACAACATAGCCTTTATTTTACCCTTGGGTAAACAGTAGTAATGGGCAAATAATTCAGGATTGGATTTGCCACAACTATTAGCCAAGTTGTGAATGCAGTATTTAACAAATGTGAAATCAGACTTGAAAAGATTCTTACTTTGGATGTATACACCTGTGTTTGATTAAAATATGGCAGGAGAAAAGTATTCAAAACAAAATGCCAAAGAAATGCAATTCCTGAAACATTAACCAGTCTTTTCATTCTAAATGCTGACTGATTTACCTGCTGTGAAGTTCAATGTATGGGAACCTAAAGAAAAGAAAATTATTGAAATACAGCAGTGATCATACATTGATATATTCCAGCTGATAGTATCAAGATGTGTGTCATTAGTAAGAAAATAACAGCCCCAATGATCTTTAATGAAGAAAACATGGTGCTATTTCCATCCACACCATTACCATTCTCAAGTTTGCATTCATTATTTTCTCAATGCTTGCCATTTATGCTACAATCCTGTGTTCCCTAGTTAGCAATATTCTGACTCGTATTTGCCATGAACTAATTTATTTCGCTATCCCATGAAGGGGATTCTGTAAGAAAAATGCATTCAGCAACAATTGTTATTTTTTTCTAGCAGGAGGATGGCTATTACATACAATACTGCAAATCCAATTACACTTGCACTAAACATTGCTGGACCATTGCTGTCAATTTTACAGAAACAAAATATTGTATAAAAGATATTGCTGTAACTCAATCTGAAGCATTTAGATCTTGGGTGGAATTTTCCTTAAAAATGCCAAAATGTAAGGTTCTGGCTGAAAATACAGCCAGGTTTTCATTCCAGGAGAGATTGGCTCCATGGAGATCAGGACACCCTTTAGAAATGGAACCATCTCACAGTAACATTAAAGGCACCCCACCATGGACATCAGGACCCCTGGCAGACAAGGGCAACACCCCCAACCCTCAAACTCAGAGGGTCGCCCCCCTCCCCCCCCCCCCCCCCCCCCCCCCCCACAACAACACCACTCAATGGTCAGGTCATCACCACCACCCCCCCTCCCCCCCCACCCCCACACACACACACACAAAACACACCACACAGACATCAGGATGGCGCAACCCCCCTCCCATATCATCACTGGCATCAGAGGGCATTCCCCATTCTCAGCACACCCCTCTCTCCACCCCGCCACCACTATTCAGGCATAACTCCCCCCTGACCGCCACCACTCCCCCCCTCCACTCACATAATGGGAAACCCCCAATGGAGCACTCTAGAAGCCCCTCCCCTGGCCCTGCCCCGAACAGTGCTACACTGCCAGAGTAACTGATTGGCAGTGCCAGGGCACTGCCCTGCCATTACTTTCACCACCTGGGAGCCTTACTTACCTCCACACCCCCTGGCATCACCACAACTGGTTTTTGTTTTTGGAAACCAGTGGGGATTTCTGCCAGCGTGATGTCAGGCCAGTGGGGCGGGGGGGGGGGGGGGGGGGGGATGTCAAATGCCCCACGGTGAATGGGCACTGAGAATCGTGGCCCTAATATCCAGATAGATTTCTATAAATCTGCACAAATTACTGCACGCACATTAAAAGATAAATGATTACCAAAATAAATTTATGAATTTTAGTTGTATATATGTGCACTAAACAATTTAAAATAGTATTAAATCATATTATTTGGCCATTATTTTACCAGTCCCATTTTTCAATATGTATCAAGGTGGGAGGTCAAAGTTTATAGGTCTGGCTGTAGATGGAGATTAGTGGTTAAGGCTGCTTTCAGTAGAAAAGAGTGTAAAGAACACCTGGCTCTGACTCCCAGAAGTGCATTAGTTAGAAACAGAATAGTGAAACAATCCTTGGACTAATGAGCCCCAGATGAAAATACTGTTTAACGAGCCTGTTTCACTCTTTAAAACTTTTGTTTTGATTGATGAGCAAATTGCCTGGAATTTCAAAAATGCCTCCCACATTAAAAACAGAGCCCTCATTACTCACTTATCAGATAGTGGATTTTTGAATGTTTAATATATAATGCAGATAATGAATTAGACAATTGAAACTGAAATCAATAACATATTCCAACTGCCACGTGCACTATTTGCACCTTATGCTGGATTAATCCTTTTTTTGCATTGCTGTCAAATTCATTTAAAGGTAAACACTTGAGAAGTAAAGGAAAAGGGCCCAAATAATCCTTCAAATACCACCGATTACTGATATTTTTAACAGAATAATCTTGTATGTCAGTAGTTGTTAAGTGAGTGCGCTTGAATCTGGAGTCCGCTCGAATCAACAAAATGAAAGAATACTATTTGTAATGTAAAAAAAGATAAAAAGATAATAAAATAATACTCCTTTCATTTTATTAGCATTGTCAAATTTTTAAACATAAGAAGTGACTGTTATCATATGGAAAATGGAGCAATTTGTAACTCCCAAATGTATTTCCAAATTCCTCTAATACATGGGCCCCAATATTTACATGGAGATGGCTGAAAACAACTAAACGCTGTGGCAAGGCCGGCGACTCAAAGCTCCTGCCAATTTTAACTGCAGGGTCTCTCTCGTTTGCATTTTGTTGCTCTGCCTCCCACCTGACAGCCCGCAAAGTAGACAACCTTGTCGGCAGTAGCAGGGATCACTAGCAGCAGAAGGCTTCAGCTGAGGACCCTTGGGGATAAATTCCACAATTACTCCCAATTCATAACACATTGCAATTCATTTTATACTCTGGAGTACGACACAGAGAATAAAGCATCTGAATTGTGCCACTCTTTGGTGCAGAATTGAGGGAGTGCTATACGGTCAAAAGTTCTGTCTTTCAGATGAGATGATTAACCAAGGTCCTCCCAGTTGGATGCAAGAGATTCCATGGCAGTATTTTAAAGAAGAGAAGGCAAGTTCTCCCCACTGCCCTGGCCAATGTTTATCCCATTGCCATTTAAACAAGTGATCTGGTCATAACCATATGGCTGTTTGCCATGTCTCTGACATAACAAAACTGACTACACCATTGGCAGTAAACTCTGAGTTTGTGAAAGCTGCCATATATATGCAAGTTCTTTTTTTCTATTCATCAAGCCAGTTTGTTTTAGAAGTCTTAATCTAAGTGTTGAGAATTGGGGCTGAATTTTATACATGCCCCCTGTCGGATTGGCAGCGGGAACACTAAATTGGGTGCAATGCTGTGTGCACCCAGCCCAGTGTAAAATCTGGCCTTGTATCTTAATTTGATTTCATTTGATATAGTTTAACAGTAAACTTCCCTTCACCCTCTTGGTGAGATTTGAATCATTCCGTAGGTAAGTAATAGTGAGCTAATCCATGTTCAATCAAGTCTGCATATTCTGTCATCTCCAATACATTCCTAGCTTTAAATCCACGACTCCACGCTGGGATTTCTATTTGTGGTACATTTCTACCTTGCATTTTATTTACTTTACCTAATCTGTTAAGCTTCTGCTTCAACCTTTTGAAAAGTTTATTTTATTTTTCCTCATTTTAAATCTTCTACTGAAGTGGTAATGGGCCCGATTTTATCAAAATTTCGCGCCCGTTGGCGGTAAAGTTGGACGTCGGGCCTAAAATGCGATCTGCACCCGACTCATGGCAGATTGCGTCTTTACCGAGCCCCGATCCGGGCACGGGTCTGGCGCGCGCCCGAATCAGCCGGCGTGACGATTTAAATGCATTTGCATGCATTTAAATCGACTTAATGAAGCTCGCGCCCAACTTTACCGACGAATCCGACTTTACCAGGTTGCGGCCCATTTCGCGTCCGCGCATTAAACGACCTGCTAAATAAAAGTCCGAATGGGACTCCAATTCAGCAGGGGAACCGCCGAAGCCAATCCCCCCCGACCATCCTTCGCGGACCCGCCCCCCGCGAACCACCCCGGCAGCCCACCCCCCCTCCCCGCCGATCGGACCCCCCTGGGAGGCAGGCCTCGCCGGCAAACCCCCACCCCCCCCGGGATCGGACCCCCCTGGGAGGCACACCCCCGACCTAGCTTGATCGCTGGTCTCCCTCCACCATCCTTCTGATCTGCAGTCCGGCGACAGCCTCCTGCACGTTCCTGGCCTTGCTCTGCCTTTCCCTGGGGGGGCGGGGGGGAATGGAGAAGGGGAATGATGTGTCTGCCCCTGGGGGGGCGGGATGGAGAAGGGGAGTGACGTGTCTGCCCCTTGGGGGGGGGGGGGGGGGGGGGATGGAGAAGGGGAGTGATGTGTCTGCCCCTGGGGGGGCGAGATGGAGAAGGGGAGTGATGTGTCTCCCCTGGGGTGGGTGGGGGGGGGGGGGTGGATGGAGAAGGGGAGTAATGTGTCTGCCCTGGAGGGGGGGGGGGGGGTGCGCTGCCAGTCTGCGGCCGATCCCTCCTCCCCACCGGAGGAGGGATCGGAGGAGGGATCCCCGCCCCCAGGGGCAGACACGTCACTCCCCTTCTCCATCCCCCCCCACCACCCCCCCCCCCCCCCATCCCCCCCCAGGGAAAGGCAAAGCAGCACAGACAGCAGAGAGGATGAAAGGAATTCCCTTTGGGGGATAATGTCCACGTTATAATCACAGGAACCAAAAACCTGACAGTCCAAAATCTGGGATAATATTTCAAAATGTATATCCCCCCATCCCTGTCCTGTAATATTATCCCAGATTTTGGACTGTCAGGTTTTTAGTTCCTGTGATTATAACGTGGACATTATCCTCCAAAGGGAATTCCTTTCATCCTCTCTGCTGTCTGTGCTGCTTTGCCTTTCGCGCCCGGGCGCGCTGCCTGCGGTCTGTTCCGAACTGTGCAGCGTAGTTGGAGCTCCGGCCGCTCCAACAGCGCTAAGCCCCGCCCAATAGACCAGCGCTGAAAAAAGGCGTATGGACGCGCTGGAGTGCGGCTGCCGGGCGCGGATCCATTTGACGACTGGACCCGGCACTTAGTCCCGATTTGATAAAATTAGCCCCAATGTCTTCATTTCACTTCATTTTACAGTAATCTCATGAGGTACAATTTGACCATTCTATTTATGTTAAACAGCCCTAAATATTTTCCACAATATCACTTTTTTTGTTTTGAAGAATACTAACAGCGATAAATCAGACAAGCAAATCGGACACAGTGATGTATCAACAGACATCTTGATCAATGTATGGTCCTTTGAATTGCAGGAAATCTTTTCCAAAAGATGAATATTTTTGTTACGTTATGAGTTCAAATGCCTGGAAATTACAGAAAGGAATAGAACAGAATGATTATAACAGAAGGAGGCCATTCAGTCTCATGTTGGTACCATTCTTCTAAATATTTTCTGTACCTTCTCCACTCCCTTCACATCCTACCTGAAGTGGGTGCTCAAAATTAGATTGATACATTTTTAAGTAGTAGATGAGATTGGGTAATGTTATTTAGACAATAGATGCTAGTCATTCCTATTGTAAAATAGAAACCTAAAAAGAATTGCAGAAATTTACAAATAAAACCATCAATTAGTTAAGAGTAAAATGACTATTGACATAAAGGTTTTCAGTCTCTGTTCACGCAGACCATGGATAAAGCTGGGAATAGATCTTTTCACTTTGGCAGGAACTAACTATCTTCTTGCTGTAGGCTACTATTCTGATTACTGGGAGTTGGACCAGCTGACTTGAAAGGCAATGAGAGGAGTTGGGGAGTGGGGGGGGCGGCGGGCAGCAGGATGTGGAAAATCCCACCTACAGTCTTTGCACCATTCCCAGTCAAATGGAAAGGCAGAGGTGGTAGTGAAAATCACCAAAGGAATCATTAAGAAATCAAGCAAATCGAACACAGACATACACAAGACTATTCTTGAGTGGAGAAACTAAAGGCATGGAAAGTAATCCAGTCCTAAAGACTAATGTCAAGATGCACACAAACTACTCTTCCAATAGCAAAGAAAGTTACTGCAACTGCAAGTAGTAACAGACATGAGGGAAATGATCATAGTGAATTGGTAAGCGTTTCCTTTCTCCTAGCAAACAAAAGACAAATTTGCATGCATGATCTTGTGAGACGGTGAATTACCCTGTGCTGGCTCACCCAGTCACTGCTCCAGACATCGCTCCCAGCCCCTTCCCTCTGATCGCCAACTCCGCCAATTAACCCCCCAATTGCCGCCCCGACTGAGCAACACCTCATCCCCCCAATTGTCACCTTGGCCAATCAATCCCCTCCCTCTGCAGAGTTCCCTCCTTCCCTCCCCCCTATGGAGCTTCCCCCTGCCTCCCCCCATCATGGCTCTGCCCCTCAGGCCCTGCCCCCTCAGGACCCACCCTTTGGCGCTGCCCAGTGGGTGCCACTGACCATGTCATGTGCTTCATTGGCCTCCGTTCCCATCAACAAGGCCATCACATCCAGTCCCATTGATGGGGACCATACGTGATCCTCACTGGTGAGGTTCTCGACCGGGGAGCAGATAAGGGCAAGCCGATAACATTTGGGATTCACTCATGACATGTGATGATGTCATAAATATTTGAGCTGGCTTGATGCCCTTTCTGAGCAGAAAGCCAATTTTGCCAGTAAAACATGGTTGGTAAGATCACGAGAGGCGAAAAAACGAGTGTGATCTTGATTTTTTACCCCTTGCCCAATCTTACCAGCCTGCCTTGCCAATTGGGATGAACCAATAAGATTGTCCCTTATATGTACAATGCATGTGCAAATACTGACTAGTAGAACAAGCAAATTGTTAGTGCATTGTACAGTGGGTATATAGTGGGTAACTTGGGTAATTCACAGTCACACAGGATCATGCATGCAAATTTGTCTTTTATTTGCTAGGAGAAAGGGAACACTGGTATCTTTTGCTCGATGTGAAAAGGGGGATGCTTGGGTTTTGGAATTATAATCGTACTAAATGTACTACCTGGCTTGCCATGGTCATGTGACTCTGCCATGAGGCAAGCTGACTGTAGGCAGCCATTTCAAACCAGTTCAATAAAGCCTCTCACTGAGAACAAAGATCATTAAAATCTCTCATTGAAAATGCATTAAAGAGGTACAACTGTCCTTATACAAGAAACAATGAAGGCAGCTCAAAGCAGGTTGTTCATTTTCTTCTTACATTGCACTGCATTCCTCCTGGTTATGCTGTTTCTGCTGAACACCTCAGCCACCATTTCCCAAGCATCTGCCACTACTTTCACACGAGGTCTCCTGCCTACCCTGGGGAAAAGGGCGGCACTGCTCTCCTCAATGGCATCTCGCATCGAGTCCACGTCAGCCACCAGGAACCTTGGAGAAGCTTGTCTGCCTGTAATTTTGACTGCAAAGTGGATGTCGAGGCTGTCAGGAGTGCATATAAGTTTAAGTTTATTTATTAGTGTCACAAGTAGGCTTACATTAACACTGCAATGAAGTTACTGTGGAAATCCCCTAGTCGCCACAGTCCAGTGCCTGTTCGGTAAACTGAGGGAAAATTGAGCATGGCCAATGCACGTAACCAGCACGCCTTTTGGATTGTGGAAGGAAACCGGAGCACCCAGAGGAAACCCACGCAGACATGGGGAGAATGTGCAAACTCCACACAGACAGTGACCCAAGCCGGGAATCGAATCTGGGTCCCTGGCGCTGTGAGGCAGCAGTGTCACTGTGTCATTGTGCCACTGTACAAGCTGCTCCCACTTGTTAGTTCTAAGGAGTAATTCCCAACTCCAGCAAATCAGCCACCGTTGGAGTCAGACGATCCGTGTGTTTCACGTGGGGGCTAGGCTGGGCCATTAAAATAGGCTGGATGGCTTCTGCTCAGCCCTGCCAGGGCCAGTGCAAATCATTCCCGATTTCAGGCTAGTGGGAGCACTGAGAGTGAAGAATTGGAAGAATTGGGCCCAAACAGTTCAGAAGGAGTCTGTGTCAACTGTAAAAGAGCTATCCAGCCCAATCCCATCTTCCAGCTCTTAACCTATGGCCCTGTAGGTTTTCACACCTTAAGTACGTATCCAAAAGTCTACTAAAGACCAAATCTATGTCTTACCAAACCAATGGAATTTCAGGCCAGACAGAATGATTGCTGGAAGCACTTTCCTTTGCTAAAATGGAAATGCCAAAAGTCTGACACTGAAAATAAGAATAGCAAGTGAAGAAAACTTCCATCATTCTCCAAAATATTTATGCTTTATTTTTAAGCGTCAATTTGATCTGAGCTTGTACATTTGTGCAAGTAATAGAAGAAAATTACATTTTGTAGTGTCTTTCCTGTACATTTCTCTTTATCCCTTTAATAAATGGAGTCGAGGAAAATTCATTGTCAGCTTTTGTAGACGATTCAAAAAGATCTTTTGACATCAACTTCCCTGACAAAGATGCAGCAAACATACTGGAGTGGTGCTTTTTGGACCCATCAACTCAACTAGTAACAGAGGGAGCACTGCTTGAAGATGAAAAGATGACAGAAATAGCTGCATACTAGCCAGTGTGATCACACAAGCAGATGAAGTAAATTCAGGCTGGGAATGGATGTCATCATTGGCCATCCCTCAATTCAAGGATGATGCCTACTCAAGGTTGTGGGTTTCTGCCAGAATCTTCATGTGAGTGAACAGGCCAATTCTCGACCTGTAGATTTTTGGATGCATGGGGCAGGACGTCAAATGTGGTAGTGGGATCTGAAGTACAGGATTTGCTTTCTTTTATTTCCTCCTCTTCTACCACCCTGCCTCATCATTAAGGCATCTGGACTCAAAGCATTTGATGGACAAGTTGTCGACATTTTGAACGATTGAGAGCAAGCTCCTCACATAATGCTACTGTGCTTCAGAGTATCTTCGAAACATTTTCTTTGCTCTCCCCTGAAATGTTGGCCATTTGAGAGTTAAGAAAACAGGACCTGGTGAGAGAATAGTAGGAGACCAACCACATAATCAAGCAGGAGCCCCAGCTGAACCTAGCCTAGTCTAAGGGCATTGACTTCACCTGTCTTTTACTGTCATTTTGAACTCATTCTAGCATTTGAAGTTTCTAGTAAGCTGAATGATTCCTGAAATATAATGATAAACAGAAGTTGCATCCACAAGTTAATTCTGAATGATGATTAACTCAGAACTGAAATAAGGTTAAATTAATTTAATACTTGGACCAAAGAAAATATTAGCCAGATTTTTCTGTGGGAGGTCTTTGCTACGAGTTAGACATGCCACAGTACCTTTCAGCTGAAACAAAAAAAATTGCACACCAAGGCCACGATTCTCCCATCCCGACCGCATCTTTTCAAGGGCGGCACGGTGGCACAGTTGTTAGCACTGCTGCTTCACAGCTCCAGGGTCCCGGGTTCGATTCCCGGCTCGGGTCACTGTCTGTGTGGAGTTTGCACATTCTCCTCGTGTCTGCTTGGGTTTCCTCCGGGTGCTCCAGTTTCCTCCCACAGTCCAAAGATGTGCGGGTTAGGTTGATTGGCCAGGTTAAAAAATTGCCCCTTAGAGTCCTGGGATGTGTAGGTTAGAGGGATTAGCGGGTAAAATATGTGGGGATAGGGCCTGGGTGGGATTGTGGTCGGTGCAGACTCGATGGGCCGAATGGCCTCCTTCTGCACTGTAGGGTTTCTATGATTTCTATGATTTCTAAATGCTCATGTATGAAATATGATTGATAACAAAATAACAGTAGAAGAGCTGACTTAGAATGGTCTGGTTTTTAAATATCAGCACTGTGGGGAAACTGCTACAGTAAAACTGCTTAACAAGGAGAATCCATATGAACTACAACATTGGGAGCCATAGCCAGTCAGAATAAACTGGTAAATGCTAACTGACAGACTGACATGCTTAATGTTAACAATTTCGTATGAAAACACCCATAACCAGCACTAAAATATTGTTTAAACACAGCTGTGTCATCTTTAAAATCCTTACTCAAAACTCCAGTACTTTTAACTCTTGAAGTTAATACAACTTGCAGTAAACATACCCAGCTGTAAAAGGGCTAATGGTACATTAAGTCAGTTTTTCAAAGAGAACATTCTGAATGTTGTAAAATGCCGAGGAGCTGGATATGCTGTGGGGTCTTAATTTGTAAGTTTACTGTTTGCTGTTTTAAATAAACTCTCAGCTAATAATCATCTATCAGAGTCATTGTCTGGGCAGCGGTGCAAAGGGCAAGATTTCCCTGCCACAACACTTGTTCCAGATTACTTTATTCTACAGCTATTTACAAAGCATAAAGATTGAAGGCATCCTAGCGTTGTTAAAAACGATGAAAATCTGACTTATTTCTATTGCCAGAATATATTTGGTAGCAGCCAATTTTATTTTCTACCAGTAAAACTGATTGAAGTAACAATATCGAAGTTAATTATTTGAATGCCATCACATTGCCTTGTGTTCTTTGTAATTCAAATTAGGATGATTAACATTGAAAAACCGGTCAGTATCCTCTTAACTAGCGCTACATACTGAATGTAAAAACACATGGGAGTAACTGTTAAACATCAACGTCAATACAGTTCAGATCAAGCTGCGTCAAGTTTTAATTGGAAACTATTGGCTTCACACCTTAATATTCCCTATACTCATTAAAAAGTCTTGACTTTTATGCAATATATGTATAGAATGTCAAAAAAAAAATTAATGATGCCATATTAAATTGATAGCTCTTACTGTTATTTCTCCAATTGTACTGAGAAGGAGATGTTCATTGTTGTCATTTGGAGCACTGGTTATCACCAAGTTATTTCTTGTTAAGATGCACTTTGAAAAAAATACATTCTCATATTAATTTTTTTAATATAAGGAGCCAAATAAGAAAGAGAAGAAAATAGCCACTTGACTTTGGCACTTATACTAACAAGCAGAAAAATATATTTACCCGTGATGCACAATAATCAAAAGCTATGTGGTTGTATAATGACATGGCAGTTATTTGATGTATAACTGATCAATCTACCAAGTCATTATATTAAATATGAGGGTTAGAGCTGGGGTTGGGGAAAGGGGGAGGGGGGAGGCAAAAGTAGACATTGGGCCGCTCCAAAATGACGCTGGTAATCTAGTGATGGGAGACAAGGAAATAGCTGAGGAACTTAATAAGTACTTTGCGTCAGTCTTCACAGTAGAAGACATGAGTAATATCCCAACAATTCAGGAAAGTCAGGGGGCAGAGTTGAATATGGTTGCCATCACAAAGGAGAAAGTGCTAGAGAAACTAAAAGGTCTGAAAATTGATAAATCTCCGGGCCCAGATGGGCTACATCCTAGAGTTCTAAAGGAGATAGCTGAAGAAATAGTGGAGGCGTTAGTTATGATCTTTCAAAAGTCACTGGAGTCAGGGAAAGTCCCAGAGGATTGGAAAATCGCTGTTGTAACCCCACTGTTCAAGAAGGGAACAAGAAAAAAGATGGAAAATTATAGGCCAATTAGCCTAACCTCAGTTGTTGGCAAAATTCTAGAATCCATCGTTAAGGATGAGATTTCTAAATTCTTGGAAGTGCAGGGTCGGATTAAGACAAGTCAGCATGGATTTAGTAAGGGGAGGTCGTGCCTGACAAACCTGTTAGAGTTCTTTGAAGAGATAACAAATAGGTTAGACCAAGGAGAGCCAATGGATGTTATCTATCTTGACTTCCAAAAGGCCTTTGACAAGGTGCCTCACGGGAGACTGCTGAGTAAAATAAGGGCCCATGGTATTCGAGGCAAGGTACTAACATGGATTGACGATTGGCTGTCAGACAGAAGGCAGAGAGTTGGGATAAAAGGTTCTTTCTCAGAATGGCAACCGGTGACAAGTGGTGTCCCGCAGGGTTCAGTGTTGGGGCCACAGCTGTTCTCTTTATATATTAACGATCTAGATGACGGGACTGGGAGCATTCTGGCCAAGTTTGCCGATGATACAAAGATAGGTGGAGGGGCAGGTAGTATTGAGGAGGTGGGGAGGCTGCAGAAAGATTTAGACAGTTTAGGAGAGTGGTCCAAGAAGTGGCTGATGAAATTCAACGTGGGCAAGTGCGAGGTCGTACACTTTGGAAAAAAGAATAGAGGCATGGACTATTTTCTAAACGGTGACAAAATTCATAATGCTAAAGTGCAAAGGGACTTGGGAGTCCTAGTCCAGGATTCTCTAAAGGTAAACTTGCAGGTTGAGTCCGTAATTAAGAAAGCAAATGTAATGTTGTCATTTATCTCAAGAGGCTTGGAATACAAAAGCAGGGATGTACTTCTGAGGCTTTATAAAGCACTGGTTAGGCCCCATTTGGAGTACTGTGAGCAATTTTGGGCCCCACACCTCAGGAAGGACATACTGGCACTGGAGCGGGTCCAGCGGAGATTCACACGGATGATCCCAGGAATGGTAGGCCTGACATACGATGAACGTCTGAGGATCGTGGGATTATATTCATTGGAGTTTAGGAGGTTGAGGGGAGATCTGATAGAAACTTACAAGATAATGAACGGCTTAGATAGGATGGACGTAGGGAAGTTGTTTCCATTAACAGGGGAGACTAGGACGCGGGGGCACAGCCTTAGAATAAAAGGGAGTCACTTTAGAACAGAGATGAGGAGAAATTTCTTCAGCCAGAGAGTGGTGGGTCTGTGGAATTCATTGCCACAGAGGGCTGTGGAGGCCGAGACGTTGAGCGTCTTCAAGACAGAAATTGATAAATTCTTGATTTCTCGAGGAATTAAGGGCTATGGGGAGAGAGCGGGTAAATGGAGTTGAAATCAACCATGATTGAATGGTGGAGTGGACTCGATGGGCCGAATGGCCTTACTTCCGCTCCTATGTCTTATGGTCTTATGGTCTTATGGAAGGGTGCAAGTGGGAATGGCAAGAAGGCTGGAGACTGAGGGGAGAGATGAGGGAGAATAACTAAATATCAGGAAGAATGGGGAAGTAAAGCAGGTTTCCAAACTGGGGGAAGAGGTAGAATGTTGTAAAAAGCCAGCAGAAGGTTATGTATTAGGTAGAGGGGACAGAGAATGAAAAATACCACAGGAGATAAGAGCAGGTTAGAAACCCAGAGCAAATTTCCAACCTGCTGCTCCAAATAGGACAGGATAGTGCAGTTTGGGATGAATTTCTAGCTCAGGATTTCCTCTCCTTGTATTTTCTCTCCACCTCAAAGGAGGCTGCACCATTTTTTATTTGGGTGTGCCTAGCTCAGCAATACTGGGCAAGTGTCCTTGTAGCACTTCCTTTGGCAGGCTTGAGAGTGCATCCCAGACTAAAATTGTCCTGAGAAAATTTGCTTTGGTAAGTGAATGTCAGGCATTCTGGCTACGAGACCAGGTCAATTCACTGTCTCAATGTGGTGTGAATGCTTGGTGTTTCAGCTCGGGTGAGCACCTCAGTGTCTGCTATTTTATCCTATCATCTGGTCTTCAGATATTGCTGAAGGCAGCTCAAGTGAAAGTGGTTGAGCTCCTTGACATAATGCTTGTAAGCAGTCCAGGCTTCTCATTTGTAGAGCAGATGAGATTGTTAAGCACTTCAGTTTTCTTCATGTTGGTTGTGAGACTAATGTTGTTGTATGTATTGGAGAACAAGTCCATGTTACATTGTGAAGTTTATTTTTATTAATGTCACAAGTAGGTTTACATTAACACTGCAATGAAGTTACTGTGAAAATCCCTTAGTCGCTACACTCCAGTGCCTGTTCAGGTACACTGAGGGGGAATCTAGCATGGCCAATACACCTAGCCAGCACGTCCAGGAGCAACCTGGAACACCCGGAGGAAACCCACGCAAATACGGGAAGAATGTGCAAACTCCACAAAGACAGTAGCCCAACCTGGGAATCGAACCTGGGTCGCTGGCGCAGTGAGGCAGCTGTGTTACTGTGTCATTGTGCCACTGTATAAGCTGCTCCCGCTTGTCAGTTCTAAGAGGTATTTCTCAACTCCAGCGAATCACTGTGTATGTCTACTTCTGAACTTGCACCCAGTGCACAGTGATTGGCAAGCAGCAAGTCATGAATTATGTGTTTGGAGATTTTAGTCTTTGCCTGAGCCATCTCAGATTGAGCAGCTTCCCATTCACGCACCATCTGATTTCAATGTCAAAATCACCATCATGGAAGACACCGGAGAGCATAGCAGAGAAAAATACACTGAAGAGAATTGGCACTCATTTGCAGCCCTGTTTAACTCCATTAGTGATTGAGAATGGGTCAGAAGGCTCACCATTATCCAGGACACATGTGAGCATGCTGTCATGGAACTGTCAAACCACTAGGACACATTTCTCAGGCAGCCAAATTTCTCCATTACCTTCCAAAGTCTCTCATAACTGACAGTGTCAAAGGCCTTGGTCAAGTCATCAAACATGGTGCAGCTGTCCATTTTTGTTCCTAGCATTCCTCCTGGAGCTATCTAACTGCAAACACCATAACAGTGTTTCCTTGAACTTTTCTGAAATTGTGCTGACTCTCTGACAGCAGATCCTGGTAAAGATGCTGCACCGGGTGGTTCAGAAGGATTCTGGTAAAGGTTTTGCAGATGATGGAGGAGAGTGAGGTTTGTTTATGATTGTGGCAAGATTGGTGAGTTCCTCTCCGTTTTTACAGGTGGACAATGGAGGATCTTTGTATTCCTGTGGAATGATTCCTTGCTCCCATATGGACTGAAAGGGTCCAATAAGCTTTTTGACCAGGTATTGACCTCCAGCCTTGTAGGTCTCAGCTGGGATAGCATTAGCTCCTGGAACTTTACCATTAGTCAGGAATTTAGTTGGTGTTCATTATTTCTAACAGTGTGGGAGGGTTATCAAGAGAGCAGCTGATGACTACCTGTAGCAGCCAGTCGATAGTTTCTTCAGTGATAAATGAAGGCTGATTGAGGATGCGGTTAAGGTGCTGTGCCCATCTTTCTGGAATCTGGGCTTTTCTGTGAGTAGGGTTAACCCGCCAGCACTGAGGACTGGCGATGAACCTGTGGACTGAGGATGTTCACACATTTCAGAACATTGTATCATCCCTTTCAGTCTTTATGGTCTGTGTGTGACTGAAGTTTGTCTACTTTCTGATTCAGCCAAGTGTCTTGCACCTCTCTGATAGGCATTGTGCTTGGATAGTAATCACTTGTCTTTGAGTAAGTAAGCCCTGTGGAGACAATGTTTTTGCATTACTGCTTTGATTTCATTGAACCAATGACATTCGTGAAGTTCAGACTGACTTACTACTCAGATGAAATAACAGTGGATTTTGTTTAGTGATTTAACAGATAAATACTTTTCACAGAATGACAGAATTGTTACAGCACATAAATAGGCCATTCGGTCCATCATGTCTGTGCCGACTCTCTGGATAAGCAAAGCATCTGGTGCCATTCCCCCACCGTCTCCTCATAACCCTGCACATTCTTCCTTTGCAGGTAATCATCCAGTTCCCTCTTGAATGTCTTGATTGAACCTGCCTCCACCCACACTCACAGGCTGTGCATTCCAGTGCATTGTCATATAAGGGCAGTACAGTGGCACAGGGGCTAGCACTGCTGCCTCACAATGCCATGGACCCAGGTTCGATTCCGGCCTTGAATGACTGTCTGCGTGGCATTTGCATGTACTCCTCGTGTTTGCGTGAGTTTCCTCTGGGTGCTCTGGTTTCCTCCCACAGTCCAAAAATGTGCAGGTTAGATGGATTAGCCATGCTAAATTGCTCCTTAGTGTCCTAAAATGTGCAGGTTAGGTGGATTAGCCATGGTAAATTGCCCCTTAGTGTCCAAATATGTATAGGTTAGGTGGATTAGCCATGGTAAATGCATGGGTTAACAAGATTATGGGACCTGTGTAAGATGTTCTATTGGAGAGTCAGTAAGGGGTTGAATGACCTCCTTCTGCACTATAGGGATTCTGTAATAATTTTAATTTTGTAAAAGAATCTATTGGGACATCTTAATAATTTGCCAATCAAATAATTAAATTGTGTTCTCAAAAAAAGCAATTTCAAAGATTTAATACTCATATCAGTAAATAATTACTGTAGCGATTTGAATTTTGATTGTGATGCCTGGGTAGGTGGGAAGATATAATTACATTCTGGCAAGTTTACACAGAGCTTTTCCATTAATGTGAACATGGGAATTTATAAAGAAAAAGGTTTACACACTTGACAAAAGAATCCTAACAAGAAGTGAAGTTTTACAGCAGTAATTGCATGCAGATGTAACATTTCTAATATGATATATGCAAGAGCATTATATCCAATAACATATAGTACGAGCAATTTTCCAAAATGGCAAACCTGGTTTAGCACCTTCCTGACTGGGAATGTATACCAGGAATTCGACCATACATCTCTATGATTTTCCATCCATCAAGAATTAATGGATGGAAAATCAAAAATTAATAGGTAGAAAATTGTGTGATCATGTGTCTTAGTTCTGGATATGAGATTCTGGCTATTGAGGCTCCACATCATTCACTCAATTTAGGGGAATAAAGCTCGACTGTATTGTACAACTTTATGTCTCATTAGTTTGCTTATTGGCAATTTGTTTAAAGTGTCCTCTTGTAGCTGTGTGTTTCTGTTTGACTTGTCTCTATTTTTCACCTGTTTCTTGGTTTTTCAATTTTCTTCCATTCTTTCTACCTGTTTCTTAGTCTTTAATTATCACTTGCGCATTTTTCCACATTGTTATATCTGCATCTTTCCATTTGTCTTCAAATCATTGTTCCACTTTCTCTAAGTATACTCTTTACTATCCATTATATCTTTTATTTTCTCTGCATGCCTTTGACACCACACTTCGTTGAGTGCTTACTTGGGAAGCATTGATCTTTGCCTGAGTCTGCACTGGGTTGTGATTTATAAACAGGAAGCCATATCCCATTTTATGAATGGGTAATTGTACAGTCAATTATTAGAAGGTCCTGAGTAGAAATTTTAAATCATTCCATCTGTCCATAATGGGGCAGTAGCAGCCCGAAAAAAATCACAGTATGGTACTAACCATCTGTTCCTACTATACTTACTCTGTTTCCACCTGCTGTCACTTCTCTTAGGATACCATTTTCAGCAGTGCAGCCCAGATGTTGTCTGAAGAAGATGGGAACTTCAGTTACCTATTTAAATCTAGGACCTTTGATGTGAAAAAACTTCAGTGCCATTTTCATTGGAAGAAATTGCAGTAGTGTGTGGTTCGCAATATTACTGGCATGAAATTATATTTGGAAGCACTATTTAAAGCCACATCCACCTTCAAGTACTCAGAGCATTTGTTCACTTGGCTGGATTTCTTCCTAGGATTCTCCATTGGGAATCACTGAACTTTTATTTTCTTCTGACTCTACGGTGACATCTTACCAAAAACATTTGAAGTGCCGAACGAGCGTGAAAACGGGAGAGAATCACACTCATGTTCTGGGTGAGCACCCAGGCACTATCTTATGGTACTTCGAAAAATATCCCAAATGTGATTCCCGCCAGTAAGGGGAGTGAACAGAGTCTATTCACATTAGGAAGCTGACTGAAGATTGTTAGAGGGTGTTATTGTGCGTGCTCCCTGATCATACACCATGCACTTTGTACACACACAATGCACTGGGAAATTGTCACCACCCTATTTAAGTACATTTACATCTATTTAAAGGGCCTCCCTTCCACATTATCTCCCCTCACAGAATATGAAACCTTTCACAACATGTTCATGAAGACAGGAAACAGTTAAGGGGACCCCACTGGGAACGCCAAGCGAAGCATAGCTTCTAGTGAGCGAGGGACATGCCCAGGCAGTGACCTGACATTGTCTCCTGGCATAGGTTGACACTGGCAACCTGCAGTGCCAACGTGGCAGTGGCAACCTGTACCAGGGGCAGTGCCAGGGTGGCCGCTCTGGGAGGACTGCCCCATGGGAGGGTTGCCCCACATGTGTGTTGGGGACGGCTGATGCCTGTGAGGGGAGAGAGTGCCACCAAGATTGTGGTGATGGGAGGTGGGGCAGGGCGGGGGGGGAACTGATGTCTGAAAAGGAGGCCAAGGAAAGAAGGGAGAGACCTGATGCTTGTGAGGTTGGGGGGTGGCGATGTTGGCATTGTCGTGGCAGAGGGGTGGGGGGGTGGAGGGGTGGTGGAAGAGCCCTATTGCTTGTGCGGTGGTGGTGTACAGATCTGAGCAGGAGAATTGGCACCGTACATGTAAAAGGCAGCTTTGGCTTGAGTGCCTCCACGGCCTGGAATCATCACTCCTCTTATGCCCACATCCTTTTTGATGGATTCAGCCAAGGGTTCTATGTTACAAACAAAAAGATCGGAGGAGAGAGAGGGCAGTCCTGCCTGACTCCAGATTTAATTGGAAAGCTTTCCAATTCCCAGCCATTGATTGAAACTGCGCTACTGATATTTGTGTAGAGCAGTTAGATCCAATTGCAGATTCCCTCCCCATCCCCATTTTGGAGAGAACATTCATCATGCCCTTTCAAGATGAAGCCCTGATTTCTGTGGAGCTGGTTTTACAGGCTCTATCAGGCCCACCCACCCTACCCCCCACCTCCACCTCCCGCCCCCAGGCTGATGGCATAAACCCCACCCAGAGTGCCTGAAAATCGGGACCAAAAACTCGGCTGCACAGCTGGAGAGCTGCATGCTGGAGAACCGCATAGCTGGAGAGCTGCACGCTGGAGAGCTGGACGCTGGAGAGCTGCACTCTGGAGAGCTGCAGAGCTGGAGAGTTGCAAAGCTGGAGCGCCGCATGCTGGAGAACTGCATGGTGGAGAGCTGCACGCTGGAGAGCTGCACAGCTGGAGAGCTGCACAGCTGGAGAGCTTCACAGCTGGAGAACTGCATGCTGGAGAGCTGCATGCTGGAGAGCTGCACAGCTGGAGAGCTGTACGCTGGAGAGCTGCTGGTTTTCAGTCAGAGCCTGATACTCTGGAATCAATATGGGAAGATTCCGCCCTAACTGTTAATGAGGAAAATGATAATGAACATAACCATATGTGTCAGTAGTCACCAGTGTCAAACTGAAGTACATTACAGATGTCAGACAGATTTCCTTCACTATCTTAGTATACCTGATATAAATCAATCTAATAAACTACAAATAAAACACACAGGGAAGTACTGAATATAAATAAATATGGATAAAGAAATAAATATGAAGAAATATGAAGAACATGAATATAAAGATCTGCCACACTGGCTAAAAGAAAATAAGGATGCAGCTGGGAAACACTGAGACCTTATTATAATTAGTCACACATTTGAGATTTATAATTGCAGCTTACAAGCGCAATGTCTTCAGTAGGAGATTTGGACCAAAAAGCGCATGAATAGAAGGGTAGCTCTCAAGTCGTATCCAGTCCCTTGCCTCAAGCAGCCCTCAGGATTTGGAACAAGGCAGACTTTTCCTGGTACACAGGTAGAGATGTATCAAGGTAAGTGGTCCCTGGTGGATTTACAGAATACTTAGATCATGCAGCAGCAAAAAAGTCAAATTACTGGAGTCCACACCTTCACATGCTACAAGGGGAAAAAAAATTAAAATAAAAACTTGCCCTTATGTAGTATCTTTTATGATCTTGGGATTTCCCTAATACTTTACAACCAATGAAGTACCTGTTTGAAGTGTAATCACTGTGGTAATGTAAGATATGTGACTGTCAATTTGCCCGCCACAAAGTTTCCCAAACAGCAATGGGTAATGATCAGATCAGTTATTTTCATGATTTGTTTGGGGAATAAAAATTAGTAAGAGTTTTAACAACACCAGGTTAAAGTCCAACAGGTTTATTTGGTAGCAAATATGGCATTTGCTACCAAATAAACCTGTTGGACTTTAACCTGGTGTTGTTAAAACTCTTACTGTGTTTACCCCAGTCCAACGCCGGCATCTCCACGTCATGAATAAAAATTAGCCAGGACATTGCCAGAGCTCAACTGTTGCTCTTTGAAATAGCCCAAGATTGAATTTTGCACGTCCATTTGATGCCATACTTGGTTGAATACTACTTTGATGTCAAGGGCAGTCACTCTCATTCACTCTCACCTCATTTAAATAAACAAAATACTCAGAGCTTCGCCCAAAGCTATTCATGGAGGAATTATTTAAATAATTTAAATCATTGCATGGTAGTACAAAACTTGAGTATTGCTGAAAAATGAGATGTGTGTTTAAGATTTTCTTCCTGCTCTCATCAGGACAGATGCAAGAATACCAAATTTCAAAGGGAGCAACATTTATACTGCATCAGAAAAGGGTGTTAATTGGTTGGCAAGTCAGCTCTGATGGGTCGAGGTGGTGCTATTGTGAATGTACCAGGAACCTATTACCCTTTATACTTGTGTTTATTTGAAACAGATTCAATATCTGGACAGCCTCCAGAGGATAGGTCCCTGCTAATAAATATGTGTAGCTATTTATCATGTGTAAGTGAGCTACATTGTGGGTCCAACTCAGGGATTGAGTTTCGGAGCCAGGAGGTCATGCTGCAACTGTACAAAACTCTGGTGCGGCCGCATTTGGAGTATTGCGTACAGTTCTGGTCGCCGTATTATAGGAAAGATGTGGAAGTGTTGGAAAGGGTGCAGAGGAGATTTACCAGGATGTTGCCTGGTATGGTGGGAAAATCGTATGAGGAAAGGCTGAGGGGCTTGAGGTTGTTTTCATTAGAGAGAAGAAGGTTAAGAGGTGACTTAATAGAGGCATACAAGATGATCAGAGGATTAGATGGGGTGGATAGTGAGAGCCTTTTTCCTCGGATGGTGTTGGCTAGCACAAGGGGACATAGCTTTAAATTGAGGGGTGAGAGATATAGGACAGATGTTAGAGGTAGGTTCTTTACTCAGAGAGTAGTAAGGGCGTGGAATGCCCTGCCTGCAGCAGTGGTGGACTCGTCAACGTTGAGAGCGTTCAAGTGGTTATTGGATAAACATATGGATGATATTGGAATAGTGTAGATTAGAGGGGCTTTAGATTGGTACCACTAGTCGGCGCAACATCGAGGGCCGAAGGGCCTGTACTGCGCTGTAATGTTCTATGTTCTATGTTCTATGTTCTAACTGATAATCTTATATTAGTGGTTAGTATAAGGATTGTTCAGCAAGATTGTTCAGCTGTCCAATCACAAAATTATATCCAATGTGAGACAATGGGGAGAATTCTCTGGCCATTTATGCCAGCGGGATTCTTCGTCCGCTGCAGTGAATGGAGATTTGACTGAGCGCCAAATTCTCTGTCCTCTCTAGCAACAGTGACGGGGTATGAATGGCCAGAGAATTCCCCCGTTTTCTTCTGCTAGTTCTGCTAGTTCTGCTAGTCCATCCTGAGGAGTGCAAGATGAAAGTTTCAACATCATGGACGGAATTTTACGACCTCGCTCAACCCAAGAGTGGAAAATCCCACCCAAGGTCAATGGACATTTCCATTGTTCACCCCTCGTCCGCTCCGATTTTACAGCAATAATTCAAGCACAAAAATATGGAACTCGTTTGCCTGTAGCATTGTTTAACCTCTCCCTCAAAATCACCTATGGTGGAATCAAATTGGCACTTAGTATTAAAGGTTTCTTGTGAGACAGAACTAGGGAGTGAAGCAATTGTGTGACATAAGAGTTGGACAGGATGTGGCGACTGAAAGACTCTGTACAATCAGATTCTGTTGATGTTACACAGAATTCACAGAACTTAATCATCTATTTTCTAGTTGGCTTAACGTAGTCACATCCTCTTAACTCTGTATCATGCTTGTAAATATTTTCTGCACTTTCTTCAACATTTCAATATCCTTCTTGTCGAGATGAAATCAGAACTGGAAACAATGCTCCAAGTGCACTCTAAGCATGTTGTATATAAATTTAACATTACCTCCCTTTATTCATATTCTAGTCCTCAATGGCTGAACCTTAAAAACATGACCATATCAAGTTGCATTGCCACTTTTAGCAATTTGGCTATCTGTATTTCCAGAACTCTTGCTCCTCTACACTATTTACATTTTTACATACCAACAATATTATTATATCTCAAATAAAATAAAGGAGAAGGTGTTGGGTGATCACCTGTTTAGTGGGAACATGATGGAGGGAACGGGAGGTGGGTGTCCTGGACAAAGATGAGCTCAGAGAGGGTCTGAGGGGAGATAGAAACTAGAGAAAGATGCAAGCTCAACGTTGGACAGCAGGGAGCATGAGAGGACGATTGGCCAGATGGGCTAGTGGAAAGGAGGATTGCAGCAGAGGAGCTGGTCAGATCATCTTGATCTTACTGACAAAGAGGTCCACAAGTTCCTCTGATTTACTGTTAGAGGTGAAGGTGGAGGAGACAAGGGGGAAGGGTTTAAGAAGCCAGTTTGCAGTACAGAAAATAAGCTGGGAACTATTTTTGCATTCCAGGATAGTGAGCAGGAAATAAATGGATTCCTTACCTCCTCCTTCCAAAGTAAACATGTTACACTTCACGATATTGAATTGTTTTCCCCATTTATCTGCCAACCCTGCAACCCCTTTTACAATCAAGACAAGGCTTAACCGTCATTTAATTGGGTCAGCGGGCACAGGGGTTATAGGGGAACGAGACTTGGCATGAGTTAATGCATGGACAGCAGAGTTTTGAGTGACTGCAGGTTTATGGAGGGAAGAAAGTGGGAGACCAACCAGGAGCATATTGGGATAGCCAAATCTAGAGGTAACAAAGGCATGAATAAAGGTTTCAACAGCAGATGTGCTGAGGCAGGGTTCACACGATTTCATGAAGGTGGAAATAGACATTTTTAGTGATGATGTGGATACAAGGTTGGAAGCTCATCTTGGGGTCAAATGTGACGTACAAACACATATGCAAACAAATGAATTGGGAGCGGGAGTTGGCCATTCTGCTCCTTAGGCCTGCTTTTCAATAAGACCATGGCTGATCTGATTATAACCACAATTCTATATAAACTTTCAGCCCCATGCCAATCAAGAATCTATCTAGCTCTGTCTTAAAAATATTCAAATACTCTGCTTCCAGTGCCTTTTAAGGAAGGTAGTTCCAAAGATTCACAACCCTCAGAGAAAAAAGATCTGTTCATCTCTGTCATAAACCCCTTATTGTTAAACAGTGACCCCTAGTTCTAGATTCTCTGACAAAAGGAAACATCCTTTCCACATCCACACTGTCAAGAGCTAGGGCAGTGGGCAACATTGGAGGAAGGTGGGTTAGTGCAAAGGAGGGACATGTCAGAGGGAGCTGCTTTGATGGTCTCAATCATGCACAAATTTCAACACAGTACCTCCAACTCCTGAATCCCAATTATTTAATGGTTTATAGTGAAGAACAGTTGTCCCAGTACCAACCTCTGTAGGACTCTTCTTCCCATTTTTGTCCTTTTGAAACATTCCTTTCAAACCATATAACCCCTCTGTTTTCTAGAAATTTTTAAATCCATACTGCCACCTGATCTCTGACTCCAAATGCACCAACTTTTGTCAGAATATTTTCTTGTAGTACATTAGCCAAGGCCTTTTGAAAGTCCAGATACACCACATCCACTACATTTCCCTTGTCTGCTCTTTCTGTTAGCTCTTCTAAAGAATTCAGTAAGATTGGCTAAAGATAGTGTTCATGCTGATCATTTTTAAAATTTTGTTCTCTGTCTCTAGCTAATTTGTTACCTGGTCTTTAAATGAAGGTTCTACTCCTTTCTTCCCAGTGTTGTTCAGTAGGTTTTCTGGGTTAATTCTATCTCAATTTTGTTAGATAAGAATTGCATTTACTCTTCGTTGATAGAAACATAGAAACTAGAAAAAGGAGTAGGCCATTCGGCCCTTCGAGCCTGCTCCGCCATTCATTTTGATCATGGCTGATCACCACATTCAATTTCCTGATTCTGTCTTCACCATGCTCCCCCCCACCCCCCCGCCACCCCTCCTCCCCCCCCCCACATATCCCTTGATCCCTTTAACCCCAGATAATCCTCAGATTATTTTGTCTATTTCTTCATTTCCTCTTTGTTAACCCCTTCGGTGAAAACAGAGGCCAAGTATTTGTTCAAGTCTCCTTATCATATCAGTATCATCTCCTGTGGGTTTATTGTGCTGCTCGGTTATTTGGGATTGGCAAGGTCCAGGGCCTGAGGTGAACTGGGGTTTTCATGGAACTAATGCCACAAATGCAGCTGCTCAGGGATTGCAGGCAAGACCTTACGTATCGCTGTGGCCAGTGCTGATAAGATTGTGCCACAGATAGTATATTTGCACCAATATTGTGTTTGATACTACAAATCCTTTTATTTGATATAAAATATATCAAAGCAGAAGATACTACAACCACATTGCAGCATCTGTCAATATCTGTAAAGACAAGATGTGATACCTGTGTTATGCTGGACTCATGCATTCACTGGACATATATAGATTGAAATTATTGTTCAGCAGCTTTTCTGCAGAACAACATTTGTTTAAACCATAAAAAGCTAAAACTCTCTGCAATCCACCCATTTCATGTTAAATATTTAGTGTAACAAATTATAATATTGCAAATATCTTATTTTGCTGCAGTGTTAAAGGTTGCTTATTCAGTCTTTATCTTGTGTACCCTATAATGGTAAGAATCTGGTTATTAATAAATTTTCAGTTTGTCTGATTACATTATGATTTAAAGACTTAAAATTTTATAGGTTTCACTGAGTCATGTCTGGAGGGTTGCACGAACAGGCCTAACCATCAATGTAGCCACCTCTGTGTTTACTGCAAATCCCAGAAAATGTATTTTATGCATTTTCTTTCCATTACCAACAAAGTGAGCAAAAAGATTTTACTCCAGAAATCAGCCTGTGCCAAAAATTACCTAATAGCACATCAGCTCTGAGTAGATTTATAAACTTTACACTCACATGAAGCTGCTGGAAATGCTCTCCTACCCAACATACATTAAATTACTGAAACTAATCCAACACTTCTCATAGTATTGAAGACTTGTCAAAAAGTGCTATTGGTAAACAATTGCAGCATTTCTTTATTAGCACTTTCTCTGTGGAATTTGCTGCAAATGTCTTAAGGAAAAGAAATGCTATTCTATGAGTCATTGTTCCAAACACACTAATAATTGGAAAAGCCCAAATATTCTATATGTGCTGCCGGGGAATGAGGTACCCTCTGAACAAACTCTTACACTTAAAACACTTTATTTGTGGAAAGGTTTGATGTGTTTGATATTTTGTCAGTTTTGAAACCATTGTTGCCTTGTACATACAGAATTAGGGCCCGTGGCACAGTGGTTAGCACTGCTGCCTTACAGCACCAGGGACCCAGGTTCAATCCCCGGCTTGGGTCACTGCCTGTGCGTATTCTGCACGTTCTCCCCATGTCTGCATGGGGGTTTCCTCTGGGTGCTCCGGTTTCCTCCCACAGTCTGAAAGACGTGCTGGTTAGCTGCATTGGCCATACTAAATTCTCCCTCAGTGTACCCAAACAGATGCCAGAGTGTGATGATTGGGGGATTTTCACAGTAACTTCATTGCAGCATTAATGTAAGCTTACTTGTGACACTAATAAATAAACTTTAAACATTTTTACTATGATCTATGGAAATGAATGTTCTCAACTGTCCTTTCAGATTCCTACCATAAGGACTTAGAAAAAAGGCAGGGACCTGGCTATTCCAAATGTTATTCTATGAGTCATTGTTCCAAACACAAAGGGGCTTGGAGCTCCGAAAGCTTGTGTGGCTTTTGCTACTAAATAAACCTGTTGGACTTTAACCTGGTGTTGTTAAACTTCTTACTGTATTCCAAATCCTGGCAGGCTATTTTCCCAGCTGGCAGTGCTGTTCAAGCAATGCAATGTGCTGACAGACACCAGCGGAGGCCATTCAGCGGGCTTCCCGCTGGGCGCCACGGCCTCTGCACATCTCCAGGGACAGGATTTCTGGCATCGTTAGCTCTGTGCTGGAAATCAGCGTGGAGCTGATTTAAATATTAAAATTCAAATCGACATCCTATTAGCGGGCCTGGAACTAAAGTCTCTAGGCCCACTCGAATCTCCGCACCCACCACCCCATCCGCCCACACCGCCCCCCCTCCCCCCCCCAACCCCCCCACCAGGAGAGGTTCATCCCAACAGGGTTTAGAACAGCTCCCCACTAATGGGCAGCTGGCGACCCAACCCTGCTGGAGTGAAGGGAGGCCGTGAAGGCCCCTGCAGGAGGTCGGGAGTATGTGGATTGCCAGCCTGGCAATACCACTCTGGTCCCCTGGCACAGCCCAAGGGGCAAAGTGGCAATGCCCAAGGGGCACCTTGGCACTGCCCACCAAGCATCTGGCAGTGCCAAGGGGGTGGGGTCTGTTGAGGAGCCTATAGGGGGTGGGGCCCATGGAGGGAAATAATTGGGCTGGGGAGGGTTCCAATGCCACTCTACATAGGGATCACTGGCACAGGGAGGGAAGGGGCTGATCAGGGCTGGCCATTGGGATGTGGGGTGGGGGAGGTGGGACTGCCGGGGTTTTGTGGGAGTGGGGGGTTTGGCAAGATGGGGACTGCTGGGGGGGGTGGGGGGGGCAACAGGGCTGACCTGGAGATGTCCGGGAGGACAGTGACCGGGGGGTGGGAGCTCTGCAAGCCAGCAATGGGGTATTGCTGTGCTGGCCAGCAATCGAGATGGTCAGAGATCGGGAGGCAGCAGATCTGACAGATCGGCACATGCGCAGTGACCCGCTCAGCACTATGCTGCCGGCCTCTCCAGCGGGAATAGGCCCTGCCCCCAGATTTTCAGCATCAATCTCCCTGAGGCACAGTGCAGTGTAAAGTGTGGAAGAATCATTTTGAAAATCCCACTGAAAAAAACAGTGGGAGTTACTCCAGTTTTTATGCAAATTCGGCTCTAGAATTTTTTTGGGAGAATCCCGGCCCTGATCTTTACTCGGAAATGCTGTATGACCTGGTAATGAGCAGATTTTCCACAGACCCATACAAGGCCAGCCAGAGAGCATGTGCCAAGCACTGAAATTCATTAGGCTGGCCATAAGGGATCCATTCTAAGACAAGAGGTCAGTAAACCTCACGGTAGCACAGTGGTTAGCACTGCTACTTCACAGCTCCAGGGACCTGGGTTCGATTCCCGGCTTGGGTCACTGTCTGTGTGGAGTTTGCACATTCTCCTCGTGTCTGCGTGGGTTTCCTCCGGGTGCTCCGGTTTCCTCCCACAGTCCAAAGATGTGCGGGTTAGGTTGATTGGCTATGCTAAAAAATTGTCCCTTAGTGTCCTGAGATGCGTAGGTTAGAGGGATTAGTGGGTAAAATATGTAGGGATATGGGAGTAGGGTCTGGGTGGGATTGTGGTTGGTGCAGACTCGATGGGCCGAATGGCCTCTTTCTGTACTGCAGGGTTTCTATGATTCTATAAACCCACAATGAGATACCAGAATATGTTTTGAGATTTGATTAGATTTGCTGTGGAAATCAGCTGACAATTATAGAACATGTTACCATGCAATCCAAAAACCAATCAATGACTGCCAATTGAATGGCTCAGAAGGATTGAGCACCAGAACAATTGCCATATAGCACCCTCACCTATAATGGGTTTATCCTACTGGCGTGATAAGATATTGATGGAGGAGTCTTTGTTATTGATGGGAAAGCTGTTGTTTGATTAGTCCAGGCGACAACTATCCCAATTTAAATGAGTTGGGAATGCTTTTGCTTGGATTGCCTGAGTTTTGTCCCTGATCCGATGTCTCAGAGAACTGTGGATGGGTCTATCTGACATGTCTCTTATTCTTAAATTCATTGGATTGGACATTTTAAAAATCTATTCATGGGATGTGGGTATTGCTGGTGAGGGCAGCATTTTCCCCTTATTGTTCTTCAAAGGTGCTGGTGAGTTGCTGTCTTGCTCTATTGCACCATGCAGTGAAAGTACTCCCATATTTCTTACAGGAAGGCAATTCCCAGATTTTCATTCAGTGACAATAAAAGAATGGTGACATACTTCCAAGTCAGAATGATATGTGACTTGGAGGTGCTGTTCCCATGCACCAGTTACCCTTTTATTTCTTACCAATAGATTTTGTGTCTTTGTGAGGTGCTGTCGAAGGAGCCTTGAGGTGATGGTAGAGTGTATCTTGTAGATAGCACATATGCAGCTTCAGTGCATATGCATGCTTCAGTGGTGGACGGAATGAATGAGGTAGCCAATCAAGTGATTTGTTTCATCCTAGAAGGTGTCCAATATCTTGAATATTGTTTGAGATGTACTTATCCAGTTGCTGGGTCAAAATCCTGGAACTCCCTCCGTAACAGCACTGTGCATGTACCTACACTACATGGACTGTAGCAGTTCAAGGCAGCTCACCAGAACCTTCTCAAGGGCCAGTAGGACTGGGTACCAAATATTAGCCTAGCTAGCGATGCCAACATCCTGCGATGTTGTACTCTCTCCATATTCTTCTTGTCAAAATGAATCACCTTACACTGAACTTCATTGAACTTCATCTTCCTCTTGTCTGCCAATCCACCAATATGTCCTAATAAGAACGGTTCCTCTTTTTTGGAAAAAAAATTTTTTTTAGTGCTGGTGCACCTATGATGTTCAGTCAAAACAGCAGCTGTGAATATAATATGCAAGAAAAATCATTGGGAAAAAGTCCAAATCTACAGTTAACAATATTACTGATTATTTAATTGATCAATAATCAAAGCACAATCACATCTAGATTCAAATCAAGATCTACCAAGTAAGATTCATTTCAAAATAACTGAAATTATTCAATATAGGCTTAAAGCAAGAACAAGGCAGAAGTAAATTGTGGATATTAGTGACTGCAGGCCTCAGGCCTACAGGGGCATCAAATGCAAACACAAGGAAGTCACACTAAACCTTCACAAGTCTTACACTTCAGCTGGAGATATTATATATAATTCAGGACCCCATACTTGAGGAAGAATGTCAAAATCCTTGAAAAGGTACAGAGGAGATTTATTAGAATGATACCGAGGATGATAAAGTTCTGTTCATGGGGAACTTTCAAAAGTCAATTGGACATGAACTTGAAGCCTTCAGCACCATTATTCCTACAAAACTCATCTCCAAACTCTGTGGCCTGGGGCTCGGCTCCTCCCTCTGCAACTGGATCCTAGACTTCCTAACCCACAGACCGCCATCAGTATGGAGAGGCAACAACATCTCCTTCATGATTACCCTTAACACCAGTGCCCCACAAGGTTATGTCCTCAGCTCCTTACTATACTCCTTATACACCTATGACTGTGTGGCCAAATTCCCCTCCAACTCAATTTTCAAGTTTGCTGATAACACCACCTTAGTGGGTCGGATCTCAAACAATGATGAGACGGAGTACAGGAAAGAGAGAGAATCTAGTGAATTGCTACAATGACAATAATCTCTCCCTCAATGTCAGTAAAATGAAGGAGATTGTCATCGACTTCAGGAAGCATGTGGAGAACATGCCCCTGTCTACATCAATGGGGATGAAGTGGAAATGGTCAAAAGCTTCAAGTTTCTAGGTGTCCAAATCACTAACAACCTGTCCTGGTCCTACCATGCCGATGCTATAGTTAAGGAAGCCCGCCAACGCCTCTACTTTCTCAGGAAGCTAAGGAAACTCTCACCAATTTTTACAGATGCACTATGGAAAGCATTCTTTCTGGCTGTTTCACAGCTTGGTATGTCTCCTGCTCTGTCCAAAAAACTACAAAGGGTTGTGAACATAGCCCAGTCCATCACGTAAACCAACCTCCCATCCATTGACTCTGTCTACACTTCCCGGAAAAGCAGCCAGCATAATCAAGGACTTCACGCACCCTGGACATTCTCTCTTCCACCTTCTTCCGTCGGGAAAAAGATACAAAACTCTGAGGACACATACCAACCGACTCAAGTACAGCTTCTTCCCTGCTGCCATCAGACTTTTGAATGGACCTACCTTATATTAAGTTGCTCTTTCTCTACACCCTAGCTATAACTGTAACATTAAATTCTGCACCCTCTCCTTTCTTTCTCTATGAACGGCATGATTTATCTGTATAGTGCGCAAGAAACAATACTTTTCACTGTATGCGAATACATATGACAATAATCAATCAAATCAAATCATAAAGAAGATTATTTTACTGGCTCACTTTACTGTAGCACTAAGTTGGATAGCTGTTTCAAAGGGACATGCATATTGGCCCAAATCGCCTCTTTCTCTGCTGTAAGATTCTCTGGGAAAGAAATTTACTCACTTACTTGTTTCTCCATGGGCCTTGCAGCATTCTTCACTGATATCATTTCAGTGACAACCCCTGGGGAATTGATGTAAGTCTGTGCATTTATGTGATCAAATTTCTCCCTCTATGATCCTATACAGTGGGTAGAGTCAGGAATAATGAACCAGTAACTTGCAGAACAATTTTTTGATTTATTGAAATCAATTTTACAAGTTATGGTGAATTAAAATGGATAACCTCTGTGTTTCCAGTCAGTACAATAGCTTCTATATTATTATACTCTAGCTACAGATAAGCTTGTTAAGAAGTTGCTTCAACTTTCTAAGATTTTTTAAGTTTCTTTCAACATTTTACATATTTTGTCCTTTGTATTATGTTCAACATTACATACCGAACCTCAGTATGATAGATATCTCCCTTAACTTCCACTTGTTCATTGCTATAAGGAGAAAGATGAAAAGATTTGGTGTGATTATAGCAGGGATGGCAGGCTGAGTAGCCACCACAGGAGTAAAAAATGGATTGCAGATCCATTTGGGACTACTTCACCATGATCCTTGCCCAATACTTCAAAAGGCTGCACCTCCCTCGTGAAGTCATAACTGAGTTGTGCCAGCTGCCAGACAGCTGCAGGCATAGTTCACCAGGGAAACGTCCAACTGACTAAGACTACAGTCCACTGTCAAACAAATTGTCACATCATGATCTCCTCTGGCAACAGACACACCTTCAGACTGACAGGTAACTCTCCCCAAGCGTCCCAGCAGGAGATTATTTTCCTGCTCCTTCACCTAAGCAGTTCCCCACCTCACCCCAAAATTATCAGCTACATACTTGCATTAGCTACAAAAATATTTCCCTGAAAACAATGCTGACAACTTTTGTACTGATGAAAATCACAGAGTGCCTCTCTGTAGGGTCGATAATTACATTGAAATTACTGCACGAAAACAGACTGTTCAACTCAGCTCGACTGTGTTAGTGTTTTGTTTTATTCACTCTCAGGTTGCAAATATCACTGACAAGGCCAACATTCATCGCCCATCCTTAACTGCCCGTGAGAATGTGGCACTTTCTTTACCCACAGCTGTCCATGTGGTGAAGGACACTAAGGGAGCATTTCTGAGCCCACATTCTCCGTCTGCAGGAATGGCGGCATTGCTCAAAATCCGGAGAGCGTGATTCGCACTGGCGAGTTTCCAAGTTCGAATCTTCCCAGCCCCTCGCCAGTGGAATGGCATGAAACATGCCATGGGACACCAGAAAACTCATTTGAATATATTTGCATGTCATCAGCGAGCACTCTCACTGGGACTTCCCCCCTCACCGGACATTCAGCGAGTTCCAGCGTGACATTACACCGGCGCCATTTACAACAGCTCTACATAAACGTGAACCTGGTACCTTCACCTCCAAGGGGAATTTCAGAGCTGAGCGCTCAGGCAGCCAGCAGTGCAGTGTGCCCCATACAGTGGGCACTGGAGAGGACTCGGGGGACCTCGGTTAAGTTCCACTCGGGGCTGGGGTTGGATGTCCCAGAATCACCATTTCAGGGAAAGGGTTCGGGAGGAGTTGCTTGCAGCCTTACTGTCCCTTTATGTCGGGGCACTCTTTGATTTAAAGGGGTTGTGAAGGCTGGTATGCAGGCAGCGCTTCCTGTGCCATCCTTCCTGGGTTCCTGTCCATCTCGCAGCTGAGGGAGTGTCCTTCCTTAGTGGGGGCTGGCAAGAGGGTGGGAGGAGCTTAGCACTGCCATTCTCACACTCCACAAGGACAAGGGGCCGGGTCAAGCTTGGTGGTCTGAACAGACAGGATGGAGGCTCTGTGGATGATTGAAGTGAAATTTATTGCCAAACATTCAAAATAAAATGGTGGCCTATCTCCACTATTGCCTATATTCACCCGTGCCCACTAAGATCCTCCGGTTAAATGATCTTCTTGACCCTCCCACCGTGGCTAGGTCTATCCCCAGGATCCCCAGCTCAGGTTGAGGTGGCCTGCTGACTTCCACACCCTTTTGCCTGAGTTGACCTTTGTGGGCATCCCCTGGGGGGCTGGGACCTTGAGGATCCAGGCCTGCTTTCGAGCAGCACAGATGTTTGACTGGTGCCCTCCTGAGTGTCAGGGGCTAGAGGTGTGTCGCTCACAGGGGGAGGGGGTCAGATGGGCTGGAGATGCCCTGGTTGGGGGGCCCCTGGCTGTACTGCTGCCAAGCCTCTTCCCTTTGGCTTCCCGGGGGCCCATGGGATGGAGGGGCAGCTGGAGTGAGATCCAGAAGCTCTTCCATCCTCTGGTGCAAATACTCAAGGAGTCCCACCAGTGTAGCACCATGCAGTCGAAACCCTGCACCGTGGTACAGTTATCTTCTGCCATGGAGTGCTCATCCTGCACCAAGGTCTCCACTGCAGACACCAACCTCGCAGTGTTGGCCTCAGTGGCCTGCAGTGACGGCACCATCTCCTCAGATAGAAGGCAATGGGACTCTTCCAATCAGCCTTGCATTCCAAGGAGGGATGCTGTCATCCAATCCTGATACACATGACTCTGTCTTTGCAGCCCCAGTAGCTGTGAAATGACCGGACCCAGGGACACATCATTGATAAGGGGCTCAGCAGAGCCCTGGGCTCCAACATCCTCCGAGTGCTGGTTCCCTGGGATGTCCCTGCCTCCACCTGCTGTGGATCTTCACTGTGAGTTGCTCACCAGTGAGTGACCCAGAAGCCTGTCTACTTAGTGAACCTCCCGAGGTGTGAGTATCAGAGAAGTTCCCCTCTGAGCTGCTGGAGTCCGGTAGGTCCGAGGGGCATGAGGATGGTCCGGCCTGTTCCGTGTGCTAGCCTGCAAGAGAAAGGACATGGGATCAGTGCATTACAGGGGATACAGAGGGAACATTGATTACTCTCTTGAAACTTGAGGAATGATAGCATATGTATTGAAGATTCTCACGTTTCTCTGCTGTCGCCACTTCACCAGCAGCACAAACACGCTCTTCCTTCTCTCCGGCCAGTTTGAGGGCTCGCTCCTCAAAACATGTGAGGGTTCTCAGCTCGCGCATGCCTCCAGCTGCCTGCACCTGCTCACGCCCGTTGTGGTTGAGTTTGTCCTGCAATGACACAGGTAGGGAGAGTATAGGTGGGAGTGTTGACATTTAAGATGCTAATGAGGTGTGGCAGGCGTGGGGCTTGCGTGGGAGCTGGAGTGTGAGGAGCATAGCAGCGAGTGCTGGGCAGCATGGTGATTATGGTGCCTGGTGTTAGCAAAGGCCAAGGTAGCTGAATGAGAAAAAGGTTGCGGGTGTGAGGGGTGTACAAGAAGATCCTGTGGGAGACTGGGGGTGGTTCACTTATCCCGGCTGAGTGAAGAAGAGCATTCATCTTCTTCCAATACTGCTGTCCTATCCTCTTCTGGAGGGCGCTTGCATTGACCGGGGGTGCCACTGCACCCCTGACGGGGGTGGTGACTCTGCTGGAAGGCTGTCTCTTGGAGTTGGGATAGAGTGTGTTCCGCCTCTGCTCCACTCCATCCAGCAGCCTTCTAAGTGCCCTCTCTGAAAAACATGTGCTGCCATCTTGGCTACCATCGCCTATAGTCGTGGAACAAATGCTGGGAGAGCTGTTTATATGGAGCTTCCCAGTGCTTGCAGCAGTTAAGTCATTGCGGGGTGGATGAATCAGAGGGAACATGCTGCAGAGCGGTGTGAAACTCATGGGCATAAAAATTATTACTAATGAGGCATAAGATTCGGCCTGAAAACACGCCGGTGCTGTTGGTGGGAAACATTCAGTTTTACATGCCAGAACCAACACTCTGCCATTTTGTGGTAAGATATTGCCCTTTATTGTGGCTTTAATACAATCGAGTGGCCTGTTAGGTCACTTCAGAGGGCAGTTCAGAATTAACCATATTGCCTTCATTCTGGAGTCAGATATTAGCCATACCAGCTTAGAACATAGAACATAGAACAGTACAGCACAGAACAGGCCCTTCGGCCCACGATGTTGTGCCGAGCTTTATCTGAAACCAAGATCACGCTATCCCACTCCCTATCATCCTGGTGTGCTCCATGTGCCTATCCAATAACCGCTTAAATGTTCCTAAAGTGTCTGACTCCACTATCACTGCAGGCAGTCCATTCCACGCCCCAACCACTCTCTGCGTAAAGAACCTACCTCTGATATCCTTCCTATATTTCCCACCATGAACCCTATAGTTATGCCCCCTTGTAATAGCTCCATCCACCCGAGGAAATAGTCTTTGAATGTTCACTCTATCTATCCCCTTCATCATTTTATAAACCTCTATTAAGTCTTCCCTCAGCCTCCTCCGCTCCAGAGAGAACAGCCCTAGCTCCCTCAACCTTTCCTCATAAGACCTACCCTCCAAACCAGGCAGCATCCTGGTAAATCTTCTCTGCACTCTTTCCAGTGCTTCCACATCCTTCTTATAGTGAGGTGACCAGAACTGCACCCAATATTCCAAATATTAGGATAGCAGATTTCCTTCCCGGAAGGATTTTAGTGAATGTGGTGGGTTTTATGACATAGTCCCTGTTCCTGGTACGAATTTTATTGAATTTCAGATTTATTTAATTAACTGAACTTAAATTTCCCAGCTCCTGTGTTGGGATTATGGGGGTAAAGTTTAGAGTGGGGTTGATGTTCCTGCCCCCAGTGCAGAGGCCAAAGCTGCCTGGCTGGAAAGCCGGTAGCTCATTGGTCCCTGTAGCTTCACCGGGAGTGGAGGTGACTGATGGAACTGAAACAGTCCCTGAGGGGAACATGCTGAGATGGAACCAACTTTAAAGTAAGTCTGCCCAGGCTGGCAGGTCCAGGGGAGGGATATGGCAGGGGACGGGGGTGAATCCAAGCGGTGGTGGAGGAAGGGCCTTACATGAACAATCATTGCCCATGTAAGGGCCTCAATTGGCCCAAGGGCAGCTGAGCCTCCCATAGCCTCCCCTTGCCACTGATAAAATTGCAATGGGTGCAGATACAGATGGGTAGGCATCAGGAACAGTGGCGCTGGTATGGTACCCAATTTTATGACCTGCCAACCCACCCTGAGGCCATAAAATTCAGTTCATTGTCTCCAGGTCATTGCTCAGGTCTCTAGATTACTTGCAACATAACAACCACCACATCCGGTTCCGTTTAGGAGACAGTTTAATGGAGACCCCTTACGTATAAGGTAATCCCAAATAAATGTCCAACATGTTTACATACTCCCTTAACCACCCCCCTTTCCTTTATCCACCTACAGCACATATTTCAGTACATATATTTTACTTGCGGTAAAGCAGATTAATGCGTGGCTAGAAAGATGGTGCAGAAGGGAGATGGGACCTGTACAGGCCAGAGGGGTTGCACCTAAATAGTGCCAGGACTGAGTACCTTACGAATGCACAGCCAAATGTGGTGGTTGAGGCAGTTACATTAGCCACATTTAAGACTTATCTTGATGGGCATATTAACAAACAGAGAATAGAGGGATATAAGCGGTTGGTTTAGATAGGTAAACGTGATCGGTGCAGGCTTGGAGGGCCGAAGGGCCTGTTTCTGTGCTGTACTGTTCTTTGTTCTTTGTATGAATGAGTTACAGATCATAGACACCAAAAATCTCAACTGAAGAGTCTTTAAATTGATGGCCTTGGTGTTCTACAGCAATGAGACACAAATTGGCTGCTTTGGCCTTTTTAGCTGCTGCATCTGTCCTGGATTTTCTTCCATTTTGACAGAGAATGCTAATCGCATTACGAGCTGACCATTAATAGTTATTAAAGGTGCAACAGTGCACAGTGGTACAACTTGTGCATTGTGCATCTATTGATGTCCAGCTCACAGCCAAAGCCATCCACAACCTTAAAATTGTGATGCTCATTCCAGCCAGCAATTGAGGAGTTGAGTTAGCTCGAACAAGCATTGGACTCCTGTCTGAACTGATCCTCTGCCTCCCATGAATGCAGTACCTTGCCCATCCAGCCAATCCGTTCTCTCTTTCACCTGTGGAGATTGAGCAATAGGAAACTGCTAGGGCCAAAGCTGCTTGAGGTCATCCTCCAGAGCCTTCTCTAGTCTTCCCCAATGAAAATTGTCAGCCTTTCACCAGCCATGCTGCAGCCTTGGGGTAGTACTGCATTGGAACAATGGGATAGGCATACCGAGGACAGGTACTAAGGGATTGCCCGAGGGTGATTAATTGACATTTGTATGTAATGTGGTATAGTTTGGTTTATAAAGTTAGTTTAGAATGTCTGTTTTGTGGTGGATGTTATTTTGGCATTGTGGCCTCACCAGAGCAAATCTTAACATGTGCTCTGCTGAGTACAGCTCCTCTAGAGTGGTTTGAACAGAGTAAGTGCTATTTAACATCAACTATCTTCTCAATCATATTTGTGTGGCTTGGGCTGCACACCAGTGTCATGAGCTGGATGGTCAGGGATCACCCTGCTCCCCTTTACTTTAAGGAAGTGGAGACAATAAACAATTACGAAGGAAATTGGATGGGCATTGGGGGGTTTCAAACAGAAATGCTGACTAAATATCTCTGAACTTCCTAACACCCTGTCACTCTGTGATCCTTGTGAAATTTGAAACCAGGTACTTGCAACAAGACTCAAAGAGCATCAGCCCACTGCAGGCAAAGTCGTGAGACCGGCCAGTCCAGCAGAAAGAAACCCTCTCTGGTTTGTCATGATAATACAAATGCCAATGATACAGCAAACTTCCGCATAATGAAGACTTCATGACTGCTGCCAGCATAATGCATGATGCACTGTGTATGATTGCACACAAGCTGAATATTGAGGGTTGGAAGCCCTTGCTATTCCAATACATCTAAGAATTGACATGCGTACCTGCAAAGTGACATGTGCACAGTCAATGGCTCCTACACCATGGATGGACGCCTTTAATCCTCACAAAGCCGCATTCTCACTCCAACTGTATAGAATGAAATGCATCTGTTCTCTTGAAGCACAGAGCTTCAGTGACCTCCCTTATGCTACAGCGGATGGCAAACTGCAAGATGTCGTAATTGCCACTTGCTCGAGTCTAGAGGAGCCAAATGCGTAAAACTAAATGTCCACAATCACTTTTACAGCCGCAGGCAGGGCCATCCTTGACTTGCTCTGAGCTTCTAGTTGTGGCTGCAGCATACGGTGGATTTCAGCAAGGCTGTCCTTTGTGAAGGGGAGATGTCTGACACATGTTCCTTACTAAGGCTGAAGAAGGAAAAGATTTTCTTGCATGTTCTGAGCTGACTTGACCTCCTGTTCTGAGCCATTTGCTCCTCCCTCTTCCAACAGCTTGTCTTCTTCTATGTTCCCTCTGCTCATTCTCCCTGACATGCTATAGGGTAAGTGGGAGACACATGAAGGGAGTATCTGCATATAGTCAGGCAGTGCTACTTCTCTGAAGCCAGTAGCCAGACGGGTCTGGGACCAAGTATTCATGATAGCCCAAGCTTTTGAGAGGTGAGGTATTCACATAAAACTATTTAAGGAGCTCCTCAAACGTGCAAGAGACAAATTTATTGCAGTAATTATCTGACTTTATACTGCTGGCAAGAATTTTTCCCCATTAGAAATGTGCATAGAAAACTTGTACGTTATATTTTCCAACAGTTAAATTAATGAAGCTGGATATCTGATATAGATTACAAAGAGGTCTGGCTCTCCTCCAGAAACACAAAGTTAGAAAGTTACCTATTTTAGTAAGTGTAATGTTATTATTGTGAAATATGCATTTTTTATTGTTCATATTACACTGAAAACCTTGTTAAAACTTCAGTAAATCAGACTGGAAAGTGGCAAATAAAACATGGAAAAAGCATTTCAGTAAATCGATGGGATTATTTTGGCTTTCAGGAAATTTGTATTGGACTGCATTCTAATGACTAAATTTAAATAATAATTCAGAACTTTTATTCAGCTGCTTAATTTTTTTAAATGAATCTCCCTATAAATATTGAATTTGAGTTAATCAGGTATTGAGTTGTGTTGAGTTGCAGTTTGCTTGAATTTGCCGCTGATTAAATGTTTTGGAGAAATGTGACACGGAAATATGACACCTGCAGTGTGATGAACATGAATTGTGGTCAGGATTCTCCGATCTTGTTCATCCCGTCACAAAACTCCATTCATGGCAGCGGGATCAGCGAATCCCAGCCGTGGACAATGTTGGAGAATTCCAGCCTGTATCGGACTATGATGTTTTTTAATAGATTACAAGTAAGTCTCCAATTGCACCACTCACAGTAAATCAGAATGCTATTAAATGACAGGAGCATTGTGCCATGGAAGGCATTTAAAAACATTATATTAAGGGAATAATTTTTCAGGGCCATATCCCACAACACATTGTGTAGTTTGAGGCCAGTGCTTACCTTGTTCTCTAAATCTCACAACTCATTATTAGGGTCCTGGACCAAGATATGAAGCCTGACTAGACCCCAACAAGTTTTCTATTTTGGCTTAAGTTTGAGGATAGGATGGAGGAATGTGGGATTTTCAGGGCTATGGGCCAAGTGCTGGCAGGTGGGATTAGTTGGGAGTTCAGGTGTTTCTGATGTGTCGGTGTGGACTCAATGGACCGAAGGACCTCTTCTGCGCTGTATGATTCTACGATTCTAAGTAATTATAAATTAATGACAGTGAAAGTGAAACAAGTGTTTCAAATAACTTTTAGCCTGATTTTGAAAGAGTAAAGGTAAATTAAGTTGGTGGAAACCAGGTGGACTAGGAATGAGCCAAGTGGGAAGAATTGAACAATCAGAAGTAAAAGAAAGTATTAAAGATCACAAAGACAATTTATCTCCACACTAGCTGAGTGCACGTTGTCCGAAGCTACACCCGAAGTAACCTGAAGTTTGCAGATTTATGTTGTTCTTTTAACAGTGGTGATGAACAGGAAATGTCTGTTGAACAGGGTTTGTACCCAAAAGTAAGGAGAAAACTGTTACATCACTGGAAAGGGTTGATGTACATAAAGGTTCAAGTACACAGCCACATAGTGATTCCTAGAATGTTATGAAGGCCTACCTGAGATTGTGCAAACAATATGCTACTGGTCACTTTCCACACTGGGTTAGTGAAGTGGAGGGATTGACGTTGGGCAGGTGCCCCCCAAGCTAGGAAGCAAGGTGGATCCTGTTCTGGAGATTTTTAATAGATCACTCTTCCAGTGAAGATACTTCTGAGTTAAAACATCAGAAAATGCTGGAAATATTCAACAGGTCAGGCAGCAGCAGAGTTAAGGGCTGGATTTTATGGGGGGGAATTGGACGATTGCACCACCCCCCCCCCCCCCCCCACCCACCCACCCCCCGGCCAGCCTAGAAAAATCAAGGCACCTTTCAGGATGAGAGTGAGGAATGAGAGGAAAAAATACATAAGACAGCAAGTTACCATAGTTCCCAACGGCTTCGGCAGAGCCAAGTGACACTGGTCCTGTGACATTAGCATTGGCGATTCTATGGACCATCTCCTTGATGACACTAGGCAGATACAGGTATGCTAATCCTCCACTGGTCCTGTGGGACACCCTTCTGTTGTGGGCCACTTTCTCCAGCAAAAGAGAGCAGAATGCCAGGATTGTGTATTAGCGTGCTTGGGTGATGTCATAGCTGAATAGCTGTATTTGTTGGATGTATGGAAAGGTGTCCCTGGAATGAGTGAAAGGAGGACCTGTGGGTGGGGGCTGCAGTATAAGGATTTTAGAGTGATTCTTGCCTGTCAGGGAGTGGGGGATGTGATTTATTGAGCAGTGTAGGGGGGATAGTGTGTGGCGGGAAGGAGATGTGATGTGCAGATGCAGTCATTCACCTTGATCACCCATGTGAGGCGATTAACCTTCCTTTGGTGTTGCTGCCATGTGCTGGATGGGTGCACTGGGCATTTATCACCATCCTCTCTTGCTTCTATGTCTCTTCTAAGGGTCTCTCCAGAAGACTTCTTGCTCCCAGGATTTTCTGGAGGCTTCCTGAAATGATAGCCGTAGACTTTAGCAGAGGAGCCTAATGTCTTCCTATTGCCACAGCAGAGGGCACTGAGGGACATGGCTGTCCACTGTCCAAATTGCACTGCCCATTGATTGGCAAATAATTAATGGCTAATTATTGGCCACTTCCCACTCCCACTAGAATTTTACCAGCAACAGGAGTGGCTACTGTTGTCCGGGAGAACAACCAGGTAAACCTATCAATTGCTGCTTATAAATTTATATTTTGGGCATTGTTAAATTTTAAGTTTCGAAACTGATAATTATAATTGCACAAATCAGTTCATTGGGCTCTTGGCAGAATCAGAATGGATTCTTTGTTTCATTATTAAACAGATGACAATGATTTTCTGAAAACTGATAATGTAATAAGAGATCCAGAATTTAAGAACTCAGCTGCAGATATCAGCACGCGTCACCAGGAAGAAGCCAAGGCATGAGCCAGAAGAAGGCAGCCTCTAGTGTGAATCACAACTCGCCATGGCGGGTAGGAGGTATAAAATTGCTTTTTATACCTCCTGCTGAATTGTGAACCAGGAGAATAACTTAGCTTTTTGGAGGCAGAAGATGACTACAAGCTGAGGAGGTTAAGAACAACTATGAAAACCCACTTCAAAACAGTCATTGCCGTGAAAGCACTCAATAATCCCACCCATCCCTCCATCAGACTGTCAGATATGTTGGTGACATACAAACCGAATGGCCTTGTGACTCTTTTGCTTTACCATCAGAAAGTAGGTGTGGCCCAGATACAATGCGGGAGAGTTCAACCCCAGCATGTTTAGGAATGATAAATAGGCAGATTAGCATGATGACAAAATGTCATGGAAAATCAAAATGTTATATACAGGACGTGAAATACTTTCAGGAAATCTCCATTTTTGGTTGTGTTGCTTCCACCAATTCAGAGGATATGTTGTTCTACAATAAATAGGAGTGTTATCGACAAAGTGTGACAGCAAAAGTGTTCCTGGGACTAAACGTGACATTTACAGCAAATGCGGACTATACATGTATCTTTTAATATGTTATAGACTGATTTATAAATTGCATCTATGTCTATTACAGCCCAATTTGCAATCAATGTACTATACAATGTTGTGATTTGTTAATGTAGTCATTAGAATGAATTTAATGAAATCTTATATAATTTATTTCTTAGGGTGGGATTTTCCAGCCCATCCCACAGTGGGATCTCTGGTCCCACCAAAGGCAATCTCACAGTGATGGGTTCCCTGGCAAGACAGACAAAATGACAGATCTCAGCAGGTCCAAAAGATCCCGTGGGTGGCCAATGGCGGACTGCCGGAAAACATGCTGTGGGAGAGGGGATGGAAAATCTCAGCCTTAGACCGACATTGCGACTGGCCTACAAAACGTAGGCTCAAAATTGTTTGAAGCAGAGAATCTTGTGTGTTCCACCAGTTGGAATTTTTACCTTACCATTCAGCCCAATTTATTTTTAGTTGTTGGAGGTGTTACCTGATAATGGCATGGCAAGGGCAACTGAGGCGTTAATGATGGGGCAAACAGTCATCTCCTTAAACAATGAGATATAAGGATTGAGAAAGAAACAGCAATGAGAAAAGAGAGTGAATTACATTCAATTCAGGGATGGAGAAAAAGAAAACAAACAGGAAAAGGATGATTGAATTCAGAGAGAGAAATAGAGAGAATAAGGCTGAAAGAAAGGAAAAAATAGTTAATATTCTTAACTGTAAGTTTAAAAATCTCTAACAATAATTTACAGCCAATAGAAATGAGACACCACTTTTTTAATTGATTCCTTTCTGGGCCAGAGGGTTGAGATAGTTGAAACATAAATCTCCTTATTAGAAAGTATTTATAACTTCACTACTTTCTACCTCTTTCTGGTGAGTTTAATTGCCAATTAACTTGCAAATATAACAACTCTATAAAACTCACTGGAAATTTGAGGATGCATTATCATTTTTGCAAGGCTAAAGACAGAGTGAAGAAAACCATCCAGCGATTTATGGCAATTTATGTGGCTATCTCTTCCTCGCCATAATTTGCCAGATAATCTAAACATTAATGACAGCATGTACACTAAGCACACCATTATTTTGGCTGCTAATTCTGGACCTTGATATTGTTTGATAGTATTATGTAAAAATGTTATGGCATGTATAATCACCAATACTGTATCTAATGAGTTCAAGCAGCATAAAAGGAACAACACTTCACTTGTTGTTCCCACAATATTTCTCATCTTTCATTTTCTCATTCTGTAGGAATGCATTCTATTTCAAGGACACAGGCTCATGCATTCATTAATCCATGTGCTCTAAAATGCAGCATAAATGGTTTGTAATGAAAACATGAAATCAGTAGACTTCATACATTCCAGTTGTGTTTTTGTAAAATGGCTAGCCTTGAACTTTGTCATCTGCAGCAGTATTAGTTTCCAGCTTTCACTAAGCTATATGATCTGCAAAACCTAGGCATTTGGCAAAACTCCCTTTCCCATTGAAAATTGATGAGATAATTCACTACTATATCCATTTCTCAGTAACCACTTAATGCAACTGCTTTGTCCTGTTAAAGTAAACCAAACAAATGTATTTATTAAAATACTTCTAAAATATTAGAGATTCAATTTGAAAACAACACCCTGTTGTTCGCCAAAAACACAATCATTGTGTACTCCATAAAATATTCAATCCATGAATCAGAAACTCTTGAGATTCCTTTACACTACAAAATGATGAATAATGGATATATTGATGTTAATCATATTTGAGGATTTAAAGTAACACTTTGTGATATTTGTAACAAATGCACTTCCATTCCCTGCTAGTTCATCAAATATTTAGGTTAAATGAATTAATGGTGCAGAATTTGCTGACAAAATAATGATAAGTTTATTGTGCTCACTGTGATTACTGTGAACATCGTCCAATAATTTGCAGTGAGGAAGGGACATCTCATGAATTGCAAATCATGGCAGATTACTGGACAATTTGTGCCATTCCATTGTTAACTTCAAGTAAATGGCAACTCAACCTAAACCTCCCCGTGGATATGAGAAAATTGCTGCATTTGTATATTTTGTATATATAAAACCTAGGACCTCTGCTATCTCATCCTTAGTTTTCTTACACATTTGTGGGTGAATTCCATCTAGACTTGGAGTTTAATTCTCTTTTGCTATCTTGTCAATTATTTTATTAGTCTCTATCCCAACTAAATTAATATTCTTTTGAAACTCATCCTCTAGTATTTTCTTACTTTCGTTAGTAAAAACAGAGGCAAATTTGTTATTGAATACTTCTATTCTTTAACATTACCTTGAGATTATCTTACTCATCTTTTACTGTCCTTATCCCGAGTTTAAATTCGCTTTTAATTTTATGTATTTATCAAATACTATCATTTATTTTTATATTCCTTAATCATTTGAATTTGCAATTTCTTTTTGCCTCCTTTTTTTTACTTTTCTCCTAAGTTCTTCATATTCCTTTCTGTCCTCATCATTTAGAATTGGAGTAATTCTTATCTCTTTTTCTTTAGATTGAATTTTTTCTTTCGTTTTTTACTTATCCATGGTGCCCAATAATTCCTTATTTCTGCTCTGATGCATTATCCATAAGACCATAAGATATAGGAGCAGAATTAGGCCATTCGGCCCATCAAGTCTGCTCTGCCATTCAATCATGACTGGTAAGTTTCTCAATCCCATTTTCCTACTTTTTCCCCATAACCTTTGGTCCCCTTATCAATCAAGAACCCATCTATCTCTGTCGTAAACATACTCAATGACCTGGCTTCCAGAGTCTTTTATGGCAATGAATTCCATAGATGCATTACCATCTGGCTGAAGAAATTCCTCCTCATCTTGGTTCTAAAGGGTTGTCCCTTTACTCTAAGGCTGTGCCCTCAGATCTTAGTCTCTTCTGCTAATGGAAACATCTTTTCCACATCCACTTTACCCAGGCCTTTCAGTATTCTGTAAGTTTCAATGAGATCTCTCCTCATCCTTCTAAACTCTAACGAGTACAGACCCAGAGTCCTCAAACACTCCTCAGACATCAAGCTTTTCATTCCTGGGATCATTCTCATGAACTTCCTCTGAACCCTCTCCAAGGCCAGCACATCCTTCCTTAGATATGGAGCCCAAAATTGCTCACAATATTTGAAATGTGGTCTGACCAGAGCCTTATAAAGCCTCAGCAGTACATCCTTGATTTGCATTCTAGTCCTCTCAAAATGAATGTTAACATTGCTATCAATTAGAAGATAGAGCAGTAATTCTATTCTTCTTGGACACCTTACATGCTGGGTGAGAAAGGAATCTTGTATTCACCCGTAAATACTCAATTTCCTTTTGGTACCTTTTCCTGTCAATTTGTTTGAGATAACTGATCTCTCCTCTGATTATTACTTTGTGCCTGCAATTCACAACACTGATGCCCACACATTTCTTCCACCAATTCCCTTCCAAATTTTTGGTGGCCTATAGTATACTCCGGTTGGTGTGATGGATCCGTCCTTATCTTAATTCCTTCCTTTAGTTTGTCCTATCCTGATTATTTTATTGCTAGGTTTCTGTAATTTCTAGCAGTTTGCTCCCCCTGCCGGTTCAATTAATGAACTTAAAATTGTATTCACAGCCCTACCTGCACTTTCTGCTAGCACTTGGTCCCAGTCCAGTTCAGGTGCAGCCTGTGTCAACAACACAGTTCATTCTTGTCACAGTATAGGTGCTAGTACCCCATGAAATGCAATCCCCTCCTTCCTACACCACTCCTATGGCCACGTGTTGATTTTGTTAATCTGTTTTCTTCCATGCTAGTTTTCACCTGGCTCCAGTAATAAGCCTGTGATTATTACCTCTGCAGTCCTTTTTCTTAGTTTAGCTCCTGACCCCTGGTACTCCCTCAGCAAACCTCTTTCCAACCACTCCTACGTCATCTGTTTTCTCACAGAATACAACAAATCCTTCCCCCTCCATTTCCAACTATTTTGAGAAGCATCTCTTACCCTGACACTGGGTAGGTCATGGATCTTTGGAACTCTCAATCCTGATCAGAAGGAATACTATTTATCGGTCTAATTATAGAATCCCCTGTAACTATAAATCTTTCTCCTCTCCTCCTCTTCCACAGAACAGCCACCTGAACTGTGCCTTGGTTGGCATTCTGGCCATCTTGACCAGTCTTTCTTCTTATCCTCACAGTTGTCGAGTCCTTTCTTTCTGTTATACAGGAGAAGTATCAGTGAATCCCCTTCACTACCTCTCTTGCGTTTCCCTTACCTAACTGACAGACAGACATTACTAAATAGGTGGATTTAACTTGATGTTAAATAAATTAGTAATTTGTAACCATGATTAATTGCTTAGCAATATATCAGTCATTCGTGTCTTTGCTGCAGTGAAAATTTAATCACTTAGTTTGTTTTCCTTTGACTTGCCCTTGTGCTAATATAAAATCCTTACTGACTCAAATTTAATACTCACTACTAAAGATACTAAATACACAAGGTACCTTTACAACTATACTTAATTTCCTCCAGTTCTGATGTTCTTCTTTGTGTATTGATTATAAGTTCACTTTTGTTTTTCTCCTGGTATGATGATTTCTTTATTTACTGTTTTCTCTTGGTTTAAGGTATTTAGCAGGGATTACTTAGACTCCATTGGTAAAGGAGATGGACAGTTAATCTTGTTGTTCAACTGAAGTCCCAGGTGCCCTGTTGTGCTCACTAATGTTGTCAGCCCATATTTACAGCACCGTGCTACGTAAACAATTGTCGTGCTGAAGGGTGAGCGGGTGGTTGCTGGACTTCAGGAACATCTGGATGTCTTTGTTCTACCTTACAACAGTGATTAGACTTCAAAGATCATGAATTTGCTGTAAGACACTTTATCATGTCCTAAGATTTAATGTTTGCTTTCTTTCACATTAGCTGACAAGAGGAATTCACACGAACATGTTGATGCATTTGTTAATAACATTATTCAATATATTTTTAATCCACTTCTGCCTAAGTGTATCTAACATCCCAATGGTGTCACTGTACAAAATAATTATGGGACACATGACAAAAAAGTAGGGGTTTCTGAGGAGTTTTTAAAATATGTTAATGAATAAAAAGCTAGAGGAAGGAATTCTCTATTTAATGGGAAATATGCTGTGGCCAGGAAGGTGCTAGGCTTGACCCTGAGTCTGTGCTCAATTTGTTGCAAAGAAGGTGGGAAAAGCAGTATTGTCAGCTGAGAGGGAGCAAAATCAATCCTCTTTCCTGCTGCTGATTATTCTGGTTGGTGTGCGTGCGCGTGTGTGAAAGAACCGTATAAAAAACAAAGAGAATTCTAGGTTTTATGTATACCTGCACTGTGGTATAATTATAGTCATAAATCGTAGAAAGGAGCGACATGACAGAACTGCAGGGAGATGTCTGCAACGCTGACTGGGCCCCAGCTCAGCACTGTGGCTAATTCCGTGCACCACACTTTGGGAAGGATGTCAAGGCAGAAGAGATTCGCTCAAATGACTCCAAGGATAGAGGACTACAGTTATGTGGAGACACAATGAGGAACTGGAAGTGTACTCTTTAGAAAAGAGAAGATTAATGGGAAGGTTGATTGGAGTGTTCAAAATTATGAAGATTTTTGATAGAGCAGTTAAGGAAAAACTGTTCCCAGTGATAAAAATGGTAGGAACTAGAGTACACGGGCATAAGGTAATTATCCAAATAAATAGAAGGGAAAAAATCCCCAACAAATTGTTTTGATTTGAAATTTACTGCCTGAAAGAATATGGAATCAGATTCTATGCTGGGTTATGGAGAAAGAACATGGCATTCTGGGATACGTTGAAGATGCCATTTTCTGGAGGTTGACCTGGTGGTTCAAAATTTCCCATAAAACAAGCGGGGCTAATTGAACAGATCTTGCAAAGAGCTGACATAGGTATGATGGGCTGAATGTCCTTGGTATGTGCGGTATCATGCCATCATTCATAATTCAAATAAATTTTGCTCTGACACTGCCAAGCACCACCACAATGATCACATCCTGTGTGCCTCCTGTGCTGTGTCAATGTGAATCTGAGATAGTGAATTCAGAAGAACTCACAAGCGAACAAAATGAAGTGAAAGTGATAAGATGAAGGGAAAGTTGATGCTTGGCTCACATCCTAATTCTTCTGAAGAGGTTTTGTGTTTCACAGCCCTAAAGCTTAAAAAATACTTGATTTTAATTCATTTGTGTAACATGAGCATCGCTGGAAAGGCCACATTTGTTGCCCATCCCTAATTGTCCTTGAGAAGGTGGTGGTGAGCTGAGTAATTGCTGCAGTCCTTGTGGTGAAGGTACTCCTGCAATCCTGTTAGGTATGAGTTCCAGAAATTTGACCCAGTGACAATGAAGGTACATATTTCCAAGTCAGTGTCTTGAGTGTGAGACCTGAAGGGGAACTTGCAGGTGGTGGTGCTCACAGGTGCCCACTACTCTTGTCCTTCTAGGTGGTAGAGGTTGTAGGTTTGGCAGGTGCTGCCAAAGAAGCCTTGGTGAGTTGTTGCAGTGCATCTAGTAGATGGTATTCACTCATGCCACTGGATGCTGGTGGTGAAGGGAATGAATAAAGTGATGGTTGGATTGCCAATCCAGCAAACTGTTTTCTCGTAAGAACATAAGGAATAGGAACATACAGCCCCTAGAGTCTGCTCTGCCATTCTTCTGTCTCAGTTTCACTTTTCCACCCGTTCCCTGTAGCCTTTGATTTCCTTTCAGAACAAGCCTTTATCTAAGTCTGAATGAATCGCCCTTTTTGAGGTGGCGAATTCCAAAGATTACTGAATGAAGAAATTTCTCCTCAGCTTAGTTCTAAATGATCAATGCCTTATCCTGAAATTATGTGCAAATGTTCTAGAATTACAAGTGGCAAAAAAGAACATGCCATGACTTGAATTAATAATAAATAACCAGAAATCCTTAAATGATGACAAACGCTGTACATGGCATGAAGTCCACAGATCCCAAATTGGATTCATGGAAGACAATCATCCACGCTAGTGAGAGATATCCAATAATTATCCCCAACTCCACAAACCTTTATCCTGTGTGTCAATGTTTTTATTTGACGCCCCATGTGCAGAGGCCCGGAACTGTCAGCCTCCCATTTGCTGGCAGCTTGATCACTAGCCAGCCTGGGGCCCCGCATTGCTGCCCCTACAGCAACCTCCCACTGCCCGGTCACGACCCCCCCGCCCCCCCACCATCCATTCCTGGGCCAGTCCTGACCCCCCCTCCCGTCCTGGAGCACTGCGATCTCCAGTCCCCCTACCCCCGCCCCGAGCAGTGACTAGCACTCCCACCCCCAACCCTGGAAGACCCCACCGCCCACTCACTGGCAGGCAGACCCCTCTCCCAGAATGTCGACCCCTTCCCCCAGCCCACCCCATTCGCTGACTTCCCTCCAGCCCCAACCGATCCCCATGCATTGTGGTAGCGGGACCCCCCACTGATCGCGCCTAAGCCCCGCCCACAATAGGCCTGCCCCCTTGGCACTGCCTGATGCCCAGTGGGCTGTGCCAAGATGGCCGTGGGCATGAGCACTTTGCCCCTTGGGCAGTGTCAGGGGGCACAGGCTGGCGTTGCCAGGGTGCCCATGCCCAGGGGGCACCACTACCCCCACTGCCTGACCCCCTGGTTGGCCCCGATTGCCCCCCCTTCACTCCAGCGAGCTCTCGCACTAGTTCCCCGAATGTGGGGAGCTACTCTAAACCCCGCCAGAGTGAAATACTCCTATCGGGGTGGGAGATGATCTCGGGTCTGGAGAATTCAGTGCCGGGCCCAATAATGACATTTAAATTACATGAAAAATAGATTGTGCTGACTTACCTGGTCTTCCTGCTGGTTTCCAGCATGGTCTCGACCACACATACTCTCCAGCAGTGGGAGATGCGCATGCATCGGGAAAGCATGCGCAAATGTCCAAAGATGTGCGGGTTAGGTTGATTGGCCAGGTTAAAAATTGCCCCATAGAGTCCTGTGATGCATAGGTTAGAGGGATTAGCAGGTAAATATGTGGGGGTAGGGCCTGGGTGGGATTGTGGTCGGTGCAGACTCGATGGGCCAAATGGCCTCCTTCTGCACTGTAGGGTTCTATGATTCTATGAAATCCCGCAGTGGCCGACACGTGCATCTCCCAACCCGACGCTCCAAAAAATTAGCGCGTCACGATGGGAGAATCGGGCCCCTTATCAAATGATTTTTGGAAATCCAATATATTTGCTGGTTTCCCTTTACCTACTCTGCAAGTTATATCATCAGAAAACTCTGATAGATTTGTCAAATCTTGTCAAACATGATTTCTCTTTTGTAAAATTATGTTGCCTCTATCTGATCCTAAATGCATTGTTAACAATAGATTCCTGTTAACTGGTATCGGGTTCTCCAACCTATATTTCCCTCTTTCGCTCTCCCTCCATTCTTAAATTGCAGTGTTACATTTGTTAATTTCCAATCGGCTGGGGCTGTTCTAGAATTGAGGGAACTTTGGGAAATAACTGGTGTATCCACTGGGTCGAATAATATGCTCACCCCAAAGTAGGCACAGCCTTTTGACTTCTGGGCCCCTGTTCAAACTTGCCAGGTAATGTTATTTGACCCAGTTGTGAACAGAGGTTTGAGACATGTAGGTGGTAGGCTTCCGACCCAATCAGTGGTCATTTTTTTATTCTAAGTCTGGAATAATGAGGGGCATGGATAAGGTAGATAGTCAACATCTTCTTCCAAAGGTAGGTGAGTCTAAAACTAGGGGACATAGGTTTAAGGTGAGAGGGGAGAGATACAAAAGGGTCCAGAGGGACAATTTTTTCACACAGAGGGTTGCAAGTGAGTGGAATGAGCTGCCAGAGGTTGTAGCAGAGGCGGGTATAATTATGTCTTTTAAAAGGAATTTAGACAGTTACATGGGTAAGATTGGTATGGGCCAAACGCGGGCAATTGGGACTAGCTTAGTGGTTTTAAAAAAAGGGCAGTATAGACAAGTTGGGCCGAAGGGACTGTTTCCATGCTGTAAGCCTCTATGACACTATGGCTGGAATTTTACCGGCTCGCCTGCCCCTGGAATCGGCTCAGAGAACGGCATTCTCCATTGGCCTCGGGAGGGATCATATGAACCTCGGGCGGGCGTGCCGGTAAAATTCCACCCTGTGATTCGATCTTGGCATGTGGGCATCGCTGGCTGGGACAGAATTTATTACCTATCCCTAACTGCCCTTGAACTAAGCTAGACCATTTCAAAGAGTATTTAAGAGTCAACCACGTTGCTGTGGGTCTGGAATCAAATGTAGGTCAGACAAGATGAGGATGGCAGATTTCCTTCCCTAAAGGACATTGGTGAGCTCGATGGGTTTTTACGACAATCAAAAATGGTTTCATGGTCATCATTAGACTTTAATTCCAGATTATTTTATTGGATTCAAATTTCACAATCTGCCATAGTGGGATTTGAACCTGGATCCCTAGAGCATTACCCTGGGCTTTGAATTGCTAGTCCAGCAACAAAACCACTGCACCACGACTCCCCCATGGACGGGATGTCCAACCTCCTAGGTGTTGCCCATGACCAGGAACGATGTGACCACCTGCAATTTAAAGGGCTCCCTGGCATGGGACAATGCCAGGGGACCCAAAAAATACCGACATTGTTCACTGGAGGATCATTTGAACTTTAGCTATTTCCAGACTTTTAAGTTGAGTGTTTACTTATCTGAGTTCTTCTGTCTCCAAACTTTGCCACTAAGCAGAGGGGACATTCTTTTTGAACCTGAAAATGTTTTCCACACCTTTGGATGGCGGTGTTGTCTAGTTTCTGCATGTTTCCCCCACAGATAATTGTGCCTTTGGGGCGAGGGAAGAGGCAAATCAATCCCTCGATTTCATGAGAACTTCCTCAGAATCCTCTTACAGCGCAGTGTCCAGCCAATGTGAGCAGCTGATGCCTTTTGATGGGAAGAGGAGGAAATGGAGCCAAAATCCTCCTGCCTGGAAACAAGTGACCAAAGGGTTCAACAGTACTGGGCTAGTGAGGAGAATCTGGTCTCAATGCTCAGAGGAGGCTCAAAGAACTCATGAGGGTGGCCAGGGTGAGTAAGAGCTCAGTACGTGCAACCTTGTGTCAGTGTGCTAGTTGGCATGGTTACCAAGGTAGGAGGAAAGTAATTTTGGCTGGATATCCAAGGCAGCATGATGCAACAAAGTCTAAACTGTCAGCGATGATGTCCGTGTGTTCTTAAAGCTTTGGTTCAGCTGGAAGGTGTGGGATAGCAGAATGTGCAGATGAGACATGACTTTAACATCCGGCTGCCCGGCACATTGCTAATAGAGGGGGAGCGAGCAGCATGCCATTAAAGAAGCTGAAACTGCTAATGAATGCAATCTTCTCAGGAGAAGTGAGCCCACAATGCTCATTTTTCTCATCTACTTTATAGCCCTGGATAATGGACAAGAGGGTGGCATGGTGGCATAAGGGTGGTTAGCATTGCTGCCTCACAGTGCCAGGGACCCAGGTTCGATTCCCAGCTTGCGTCATTGTCTGTGCAGAGTCTGTACATCCTCCTCGTGTCTGCATGGATTTCCTCCGGCTGCTCGTGTTTCCACCCACAGTCCGAAAGACGTGCTGGTTAGGCATTGGCCATGCTAAATTCTCCCTCAGTGTACCCGAACAAGCGCCGGAATGTGATGGCTAGGGGATTTTTACAGTAACTTAATTGCGGTGTTAATGTAAGCCTACTTGTGACACTAGTAAATGAACTTTAAAACTTGAACTTAAATAGAGCACTCAGCAAGTAAGAAAAGGCCTCTAATTTATATAAATTTGCAATAGAAAGTCTCCCTCTCCTTGAATTTAGCACACCCAGCTTTACATCTCCAAACTGTTAAAGTGAGACTCGGGGCTCAGCTGAACCTTCCCAAACAAGCTTCTCCTTAAAACAAGGGCATCCCACATGGCGTAAATCAGACTCTGCAGGCCTATTATTGTAGACATGCCATATTATAGCAGTCAATTGGATTGCTAACAAACTTAAATAACCACTTAAATGTTATTTAAATAATGTGGTCAGGCCCCTGATTTTTAAGCCTATTTGTCTGCCATATTACATGAGACTGGTGTGATGAAATTGCCCAATGGCATCATACCCGATAATACATCTCCAGAGGCAGGGAGTGCTCCCGCTTTGGGAACATATTAGTCAGCCCAATGTTTCTGTAGTTAACTATTTTAGAATCCGAGGATGTGGACGATCAGGTTCTGAAGACTTATTGGTTTTTATTTCTTTGAGTTTCTTTAGTACATTTTCTCTGCTATCACTCCCACTTCTGAACTTCAACAATTCTTATTGAACCAGGGTTGTTTTACTGGCTTAATGATAAAGGTAACATGAGGCCTCTGCCAGCCTGGGAAGTTATAGGTTGTGGTTGAATACAATTTTGCTGTATGGATGGTCCACAGAGGCTCACGGATGCCTGGATTTTGAGCTGCTAGATCTTCTCTAAGTTCTTAATTCTGTGCACCAGCAATTTTCTAATGCACTGGGCTGCCTTCCAGGAAAATACCAAAACCTTTCGAAGGGGATTGAAGAGATAAATAGCGGTCTATGTGGGTTTCTCAAACATGGCATTGGTGCTCTATAATAATCTCAATTGCCATTACTGCTGAACCCTCCCTCAGGGATTTGTGTTGCCAGTTAAAGCATTTCTTGTGGGTGTTGTAACAAGGCACTTGGAAAATCACAATGGCTTTGGTCTTCCAACCAAAGGCAACACTGGGCACATTGCCAGTGAAGTTTTCTCATGCAGTATAAATCATTGCTCCCTTTGAAATGTGGCATTCTGGCATCTGTCCTGATGAGAACAAGAGAAAAATATTCAACAGCAATGCTCAAGTTCCATATTACCAAGTGACAACTGTATTTATCAAAATACAGACTGGGATAGTAATAGTGTAAAAAGCAGAGAAAAGGTTCTGTGATGTGTTCAGGAGAATTTTCTGCATCAGTATATTTCTATCCCAATGAGGAAAGAGGCATTACTGGATCTGGGTCTAAGGAATGAGATGGGGCAAGTCGTTCAAGTGTTAGTTGGTAAACATCTAGGGGACAGTGATCATAGTATAAAATGGTTTAGGTTAGATTTGAAAAGGGTGAGAAGCAATTGAGAGTAAAAGTAATTATTTGGAGGAGCTTCAATTCCAATGGGCTGAGAATGAATGGGGCCCAGATAAATTGGGAAAGAATACAATGCAAAACTGAATTAGAACAATGGGCTGCCTTTCAATGTAGTTTAGGTACATTCCCAAGATGGGAAATGTAGCATAAACAAAGCCAAATATCCCTGGAAGACAAAAGAGATAGAGATTTAGATTAACCAAAAAAGGGGGTGTACGTGGGGCAGCATGGGAGCACAGTGGTTAGCCTTACAATGCCAGGGACCCGGGTTCGATTCTGGTCTTGGGTGTCTGTGTGGAGTTTGTACGTTCTCCCCGTGTCTGCGTGCGTTTCCCCTGGGTCACCATGGTTTTCTCCTAAGCTGCAAAAATGTAGTTAAGTGGATTAGCTATAGTAAATGCATGGGAATATGGGGATAGGTGATGGGCCTGCTCTTTTGGAGAGCTGGTGCAGACTCGATGGGTTTAATGGTTCTTCTGCACTATAGGGCTTTTATGGATTCTATGGATATATCAGGTTGATTATACAAGTATGAACTAGACTGAACATAAAAAGTTCAGGGGAAGTGAAAAAAATAAGAGAAGTAAAAATTATGTGAAGTGTCTAGCAGCTAAATGCCTTCTATTGGCATATAGGTAGGACACAAAGATGACACAAAGCATGCAAGTATTAAGAAGTGATAGACTGAAATAAGACATAGACAGATTGGTGGAGTGAGTGGACACACAGATGAAATTTAATGCAGAGAAATGTGAAATGATTCATTTTGGTAAGAAAAATAAGAGGCATATAAAACAAAGATAAAATTCTAAAGGGATGCAGAAAAAAGAGACCTGAGGTACATATGCACAAATTGTTAAAGGTGCTAGGGCAGATTGAGAAAATGGTTAATAATGTATGTTATAAATTGAGGCATAGAGTACAAAAGCAAGGAATTTATAATGAACCTTTATCAAAACATTACTTTGGCCTCAACTGTAGTATCCAATTCTGGGCACAGCACTTTGGGAAGAATGTTAAAGCATTAAAGAATGCAGAAAAGTTTCACAAGGACGCTTCCAGGGATTAGAAACTTCAGTTACGTGGGTACGTTAGGGAAGCTGGGGCAGTTCTTAGAAAAGACAAAGTTGAGAGGAAATTTGATAGTGGAGTTAAAAATCATGAGAGGTTTGGACAGAGTAGATATGGAGAGATAGTTCCCATTGGCAGAAGGATTAAGAATCAGAGGACAATGACTTAAGGTAAATGACAAAAGAAACAGGTGACGTGAGGAAAAGCTTTTTACACAACGCATGGTCAGGATCTAGAATGTACTGCCTGGCAGTGTGGTGGAAGCTGATTCAATTGTGGCTTTCAAAAAAATATTTGGAAAATTATCTGAATATTTAACATTTACAGGGGTATACGGAAAAGGCTGGGAGTGGAATTAACTGGAGTTGCTCTTGCAGAGAACTGACTGAGAGACCACCTGGACAAGGCTCCTTTCTGTGTTTATTGGTTTTATAACAGATTCTTGTGCAATAATGGAATCAAGGAATATAGGAATAAGAAGGGAAACTATAGCTGATGTCGAAGCTCAACTATGACCATTCTGAATGATGCAGCAGCAAGGCCCACTCCTGCTCTCATACTCCTTCTGTTCTCTCAGATAACATAAGGCTGCATGTTGCCATAATTTTTAATTTTCACCTTTCAGACAAAGGTATTTCCCTGAGCACTAACTGAATACTAAAATGAAAAACTGCAGCATTCCCTCTGAAGCATCATTTTCACTGTAGGAATTCAATTTAATGGTGAAAATTGTTGAATGGTTGTCAAATGAAACATCCTGTGCCTGACGGTAACAAACATACTTTTCTCATGCAGTGAAAAATTGCTCATAATTCACTAGAATGACAGGTAACAGAAGAAGGGCCCAGCATTCATCTGCGATTTAACCCAGCAGGAAGAGGCATTAGAAATCCTGGGAATTCACTCAGCTGAAGTTGTAGGAGATGAAATGTGAGACGGCAGGTCTGTTTGTGCTACTCAAGTGCTGAATTATCAAGCTTGAATATCAGGTAGCTTTCCTCTTTTTTTTGGAAGTATTGGAAGGAATTTTAAACCATAGAAATGGGTGTATTTGCTTTGGGAGGAAGTAAAAATGCATTAAAATCTTGAACCCAGACCAAATCCACCCACTTCCAGTTTTACCAGAGGTAGAATAGGTTGTAAACAATGAACCTTGCTCACAAAATATGGAATGGACATTTAAGTAAAATGAAGCTGCATGTCTCAACACTGGCCAGCTGGTTTTCTCAGGTTTTCTCAGGTCTTGGAAAACCAAAAACTAAACGGCGGTGAGGATTGCTGTATTAAAGAGTTAAGTTGTTGCATTCTCGTGGGTCACGAAAAATAGGTATACTTCCCACTGGCCCCCAGGAGAACCTGCTTTCTCTTCTTGAAGGTCATAGAACCACTCCCACAGAATTGCCGACCATCCCTGAGGAACACCCAGCTTCCCCCACGAACACCAGGATTGCCAACCTCTCTCTCCAGAATTGCTAATTCTCCAGCAAGATCACCAACCTCTATTTACAGGGCTGCCAATCCCTCCCCAAGATCAGAGATGGAGACTGGGAACGCAGACTGAAAGAACCAAAGAGAAAGGAGAAAGTAGGTTCTTGAAATGGGAGCTATTTTATCATGGACTGTTTCCCCATAAATAACTGCTAAGATAGTGACCAGAACAACACAATGGGTGGAATTCTCTGTTTTTGAGACTAGATGTAATGGCTAGTGGATCTGGTAGCACCTTCCCCACTGGCTAGAATAGCAGGATCCGGTGCAAGATTTTGCGCTTGGAACCTCATTAATTATGCACAAGAGAGCTCCCCTCTCAGTCACCTGGCAGGACGGCAGCTGAATCATCTGCCTACCATGAGGTGGCTGGTTCGAAGGTCCCGGCGCCATATTGAAACATCAGTCCAGCACACTCATATCACTCTCTCCAGTCCACTTGCTTTCACTAGACTGTGCAGGATGTCAGCAGCCCAGAGAAAAAGGCTAATGCACCCAAGAAGAAATCTGTTCCTCGATTCAACCACCTTCCTCCTGAGCACATAACCTGCCCCACTTGGACCTCTACCCGCCACATCTGGAGTCTTTGTGCAGCCCCTTTTAATCAATAGTATGGTGTCTTTTTGAATCCCTTGTTTGCGAGCTTTTCATGCAAATTTGTTGGGGTTTAGCTTCCCTCTCCTTGGTCTTCTCTCTGCCTTCCATCGTTCATCTTCTTGATCCACCTCCTTTCCCCTCTGCCTCCCATCATGAGCCCTTGCCCTTCCTCCCCTCCTTGCACAGCCCTCCTTCCACATTTACCCCGCTGTTTTCATCAGCCCCCACCCCCTCACCTTGTACCCCACTCCTGGTCATACTTTGGGCCTTTGTTGTGGTGGCTGCAGCACAATGCTGTCCAGATAGACACTGGTGAGAGGCAGTGTCACCTTTACATACAACCTCATTCCAAACCAAATTTCCACAACAATTGCAGATGTCAGCTGATCAGATGTCACATGATCAAGCATCATGTGATGAGACTTCATATGATCAGGCATTAACTAGTTTAATATCATATGGTGAAAAGTCATATGATCAAAACTCCAGCACCAAACCTGTACCGCCCAGCCTGCCACAGAATCGGAGCGGGCAAGGGGCGGACAACAGAAATGTCCATTAACGCAGGAGGGAATTTGCGGTTTTGCTCGAGTGAGGCCACAAAATCCCGCCCCAGGAATGCCTCCACCGTAGTTGGCAACCTGATATTGAATTGAAATTCGAAACGTTTTAATCTTTAATCTTTTAAAGCCAGTAAGAAATTTCATAAAATGTTCTCTTCCTGGATCTGTTATCTGTGGTTATTGACAACTCGAGTAGATTAAGTCGGGACAGTTGAAGAGAGTACAAACTGTACATTGTCTATTGCAAGGAAAGGCTTACGGAACTGATTGTCCTTTACTGAGTTTGCACTTTAAAAAAAATGTGATCTCTTTAGTTTCTCCCAATTTTTCAAAGGACATATGCCAAAAACAAAGAAAATGCCAGGTTGTCACCTGCTGGTAGGCCAGTGCCACTCTGGGCCAACCATAGGAAGATATAAAAGAGAAAGGTCAGAAGAACACTGGGTGATGTTTAATCCAGGTGGCGCGAGTCTTACTTACTGGTGAGAGAGCCATTGGGAGCCTTGGCTCACCTCCTCTGGAGAAGGCCAGCTGCATTAAGTGGCAATCAAGAAGTGACCAGATGTGGGTTTTCCCTGGGATCAAGGAATCTGGGGATGGAAATTTATTCCCAGCTCCCCACCATAGCTGCCAGCCAATCAGAGACTAACAGCTGTCTGTTGCAGGCAGCAGTGACAGCACTCAGTGGGCCACCTCTCCCTGATCAGACACTGAGTCCCTTTAAATGAGGGACTACACTCCACCCCTCCCCCCCCCCCCCCACCCCGCCCCGCCGCCCCCACCACCCACCCCGAAAACCCAACCTAGTGGCCTGCAAGAAATCATGAGAGGGTTTGCTTTTCGAACTTCCTGCTTAGTGACTGTCCCCCCATTGGTTGAATATCAGCAAGAGTGGGATGAGGCCCCTAATTGGGCATTAATTGCCTATTTAAGAACGTTAATTGGCAGTGGGCAGGAAGGACATCCAGGAGCCTCCCTACCCAGGAGTTAATTAGGGCAGAGGCTGGAAGGGAGCAGAGTCCCCACCAGGGACCCTCCTAGAAGATTAAGTGCCTCCTCACCAGGACATTAAATTCTGCCCATGCCTCTGATTTCCTTTTTCTTTCTGGGAAGTCACCTGGCCTTTGCTTGGCCCAGTAGTTAATATCAGGAGCTCAGTTGTGTAGGAGAATAATTAAACAAATGCCTCTCAAACACTCAACCCATGTAACTCAAACAGGAAAAAATAATGTTAATGAAACATTGAGGAATGATAATCTTTGCCATTTCATTAAGAACATGACAACAACGATACTGAATTTAATAAACGCAGGCATGGTGGAACACCTTAGAACTCAGCTCGACACCAAATGGATATCATCGACTCACAGATTATCATGTTATTCTAACAGGTTAGGTAAAAGTATTTGGAGCCGCAGCAAATAGAAATGCTTGCAAAATGTCTGCAAAGGTTCACAAAGACATCAACAGAAATCTAACTACTAATGATGCATTAAATAACATTGGGCAAACACTCACAGATGGATAGCAGTTGAGAAAAATCAATGCAGTAGAGTTAATTAAAAACAGAAAAGAAAATGTCAAAAAATCTGAAAAATGAATACTGTGTTCTGGCAAATGAAGTTTACCACAGCAAAATGTAACACCTCCCTTTCAGACTGGAATGTCCAAAATGATTGAATGGACCATCAAGTCACCACCCATTTTACCTGAGCACGGGAGACTAGTTGCACTTTCGTGGGACTGCAATTGGATTGTGGGGGCAACAGATTATTTCCATAAATGTGTTATAGATATTGCGGAGCAGGTCACCTTGGGCTTTTCAGCCTCTCCTTGTATACACCTTATGTTCCATGCATACAGACCATTTCATTATTTACCTCATGTCCCATTTGCAGATTCCCAGCAATATGAAGCATTAAAGGTTAATAGTTAGTGACATAAGGTCTGATAATCTGCTACTTCGAAGGATAGAAAATCCTGGGCAGGGTTCCTGGAGTAATAGCAGTTTAGGCAGAACCCAAATATGTTTGGTTTCCACCAATTAACAGAGTTGTCTTATGATGTCAAGAATTGTTTTAATTTTTTTAAAATGCTGCAGTGGTACTTATCAGTAAATATATGCATATATATTCCACAAATAGTTTTGTACTTATTCCACACATCTAGTCAATTCAGAATGTCTATAAAAATGTCTGTAACAACAAGCAGATATTTATAAATTACCCTTCACACAGTATAACATCACATAGCACATTGTAAGAGGAAAATGTCACATAGGAGAAAGGGAGAACTATGGAGGTGGTGGGGAGACCCAAGGCAATGTTGAAGCTAAGTAAACATCGTACACGGTTAAAGTATCCACTCCACAAATCATCTTTTTTGGAAGACTGCATTATGCTCCCATATCCAATAACCTCCAGACATGGTTCTGAAATATTTAGTGTGGATACCAAGAATTTGGGTTTGATATCTGAGATAAGCTTGTTTGAGAAAAGATCAAGGCGGTGATTTTTTTGAGCCCATGCTTGCCGTCCACTGGAATGGTAGCGAGGGGCTCAAGATCCAGCGAAACCCAGAAGTCACAAATCTCGCCAGCGAGATCGGGATCTCCAATTTTCGTTGCCCCTCGTGTCAACGTAATCAGGCAATCAGCAGATGTGACCTGATTTTAATACTTTTTTATAAACTCAAATGCAATTAAAGACCCTCCCTCGCCATGTATTCCCCCGGGTATATATTCAAATAACAGGTTCACCCAGACATGAACCTGTCGTGGGGACGTTCCCCCCCTTCCCCCCCGGGGGGGCGTGAAGGTGAGTATAGCCCCTGGGGAAGAAGGGCATGGCTGTGAGTGTCCATGCCAACCTGGCAATGCCAAACTGTGCCAGGTAGCAGTGCCTGAGATGAACCCTAGTGAGGGGCTCATTGGGGACGGGGGGCTCATTAATTTGTAGAGGTATGGGGGTACAGACATGGGAGATGTGGATGCTGGCAATGGCTTTTTGCGGGGGGAGGCGTCTGATGCTGGCAATGATTGTGGGGGGAGGGGGTTTGGTGGCATTGACTGTTTGGGGAGGCGGAGGGCGCGGCGGGAAGATGTCTGATGCCAGTGATGTTCCGGGGAAAAAGGGGGGTTGTTTCTGGCATTGATTGTTTTGGGGGGGTATGGAGGGGAGGGGGTCTGATGCCTGCGACGTTCAGGGTGGGGGGGGGGCGGGGGGGGGAGGTGGCTGGGGCTGCGGGTGGGAGCCCCTGAGACCTCCATGGTGGAGTGGGAGAAATGGTTTGCTTTGCTCTGATCAGGGCACCCTTTGTAAACAGGGTCCCGATCTCAGTGCAGCTGGGCTTTGCCAGCTTGTTTCAGCCCTGCCGCTCGGCATGACGGTGTGAATTGTTTTGACAAAGTGCCATAAGATCTGGAGAGAGAATCGACCTGTTTCTCTCCAGAGACAATGACACATTATCATTTTTCTGCCCATAAGATATTTTAAAATTTTGTAACATTGATTGCTGGAAGTTAATGTTTACTATGTATGTATTAACCATTTTGTTACATTTCTTCATTGTTAGGCTGAAGCATCAGTGTGGATTTTGTCACTACTCAACATCTCAAGGTATCTCTGTGGTTGAATCAGATCAGCCAGGTGATATGCTACAGTTTTGGATATGGCGAAGAATCCAATCTATTCAGCTCAGTGAATGCAGTGGAAATTTATTCCAGAGTGGCTCTGCAGACTCACCCGAAGAGCGGGAATTCAACAATTTGTTTCTGGCCCCTTCCTCTTCCTAATGTGGTTTTAGTTATTAAAATCGGAAGCGTAATCCTGGGAGAGTGATCTGTGATCTTTTGTAGCTCAGGCCAAGGAGGATGTTAAAGATATAATCGAGAATGTTCTGACGTATCAAACCCATTAAGTTAGGAATGCTAGAGGCAAATGTGAGAGAATACCCTGAAATCACACTGCCATTTCGCTTCAGACTTGGCATCCTGTATATGATGGAGAATACAATTAAAGTTATATTTTTGTGGTCTATCATTTGTTATATAGGCAAAAGTAGACAAAAGTGGCACAGTGGCACAGTGGCCACCACGGCTGCCTCACAGCGCCAGGGACCCGAGTTCAATTCCCGGCTTGGGTTACTGTCTGTGTGGAGTTTGCACGTTCTCCCCATGTCTGCGTGGGTTTCCTCCAGGGGCTCTGGTTTCCTTCCACAGTCCAAAGATGTGCGGGTTAAGTGGATTGGCCATGCTAAATTGACCCTTAGTGTCAGGTAGACTCGCAGGGTAAATCCGTGGGGTTACTGGGATAGGGCCTGGGTGGGATTGTGGCTGGTGCAGACTCGATGGGCCGAATGACCTCCTTCTGCACTGTAGGTATCCTATGATTCAAGAATTCTATGAAAAGTGCGAATCTAACAAACTTCTAAAAATGTTGACTTCAATTTGAAAGTACCAAGGCACTCAGAGACAGAATTTAACACTTGCATGGCATGCTGGGATGTTTCGGAAACACATCTATCTATTCAGTAACATGTCCTGGTATTTGAGGGGAAAAAATGAAAATTGAGGACGGAGTTCATGGTCTGGAGTTGTTAGACTCAACGTTAAGTCCAGAAGGTTGTAAGGTGTCTAATTGGAAGATGAGATGCTGTTCCTCCAGCTTATGCTGGGATTTACTGGAACATTGGGTGGGAACTTGAGCCCAAAATGGGCGTGAACCTGATTAACATATATTATATTACATTTTCATATGATTAAAGACCCCCTGCTAAATATTGAACTCCTGCCGTATTGTCAAAGCACGCCGACATGGTGAGATTTACAACAGGTTCATGCAAACGTGAACTTATTGTGGACAGAAAGGTATGTAGAGCCCCTGGGGCAGAGGGACATGGCCAGGCATTGGTCTGGCAATGCCCCCGGCACAGGTTGGTGTTGCCAGGCTGGGGCCATGCCAAACTGGCAGTGCCAACCTGTGCCAGGGTGGACCCCAGTGGGGAAACCCATGGGGGGGGGATTCATTTATATGCAGTGGCATGTGGGAGCAGACATGGCAGATGGGGATGCCAGCGGTAGCTGTTTGGGGGGGGTGGATTTGAAGGCGATGGCTGTGTGGATGGTGGGGGTTGGGGAAAAGGGGTCCGATGTTTTGAGGGGGAGGGGGTGGGTTTGCCGCCACTGACTGTTGGAGAGGGAGAAGGAGTTTGATGTTTGGGGGAAAGCGGATGTGAATGCAGGCTCCGATCAGGGGGCGGTGAGGGGAGAAACCCCGGCCTATACTGGAACAGGCTCCCTACACCAGAGATGGTCCAGGTGTTTTCTGACAATCTTGCCCTGTACTTGGACTTTATAAGGGCATGAGCACTAATTTCTCCATGATAATCCTGGGGGCCCAGCTGAGGCAGTCCCTGACGTGGATTGGGTCACTGGTTTTGAATATTCTGTTTGTCCTTACAGAATCATGGTTCTTCCTCTGGGTCTCTTGTTGGGACTTCACACTCCCTACCAGTTTGGGAACGTAGGCTTAATCTTGTCCGAAGCTTCCATCCCAGTAACAATGCTGTTGCGGCGATTCCTGTCATTGTGTGAGGGACAATCCTGTAGTCGAATAAAAATTGCGCCATCTTGGTCTCTAAGGATGCTGTGGGTTGCTTCTTCATGCCGAGCTTAAAAGTCGACACCGCTCGTTCAGCCGACCCATTTGACGACAGGTGTTAAGGTGCTGTCCTAATGTCTCTGATTCCATTGGAAAGCATGAAGATCTGAAACTTGGTGCTTGTAAAGGCAATGCCATTTTCCAGAGACCAGGGCCTGAGTTTTCCTGAGCTTGCAGAAACTTGGTCGCAGTTTCTCAATGTTAGTATGGGAAGTGATGGAGTTCAGACAATGGATCTCCAAGCATTTGGAATGCGCGTCGACCATAATTAAGAACATGGAACCCAAAAAAGACCTGGTGAAGTCCACATGCACTCACACCTCGAGCCTATCAGGCCACTCCCATGGATGCGGAGAGGCTGAGGGGGGAGTTATCCATTAAAAATGGAAGTGGATATGGGGGGTTGTGGAATCCGTTATCGGGGAGCAGACTTATAATCACTCCTGGGCTGGTATTCAGCTCCTGAACATAGAAAACACCAAAGCCAGGCTGTCTCCCTTCCCAGCCCACAACGGAAAAGGTGACAATCTGCTGACCAGCAGAGCATCCCCAACCCCTCAGGGGGACCCTCACCCCACCCCCCCCAACCACTGAATGTGTCAACAACAGCCACCCCTCCCCTCCCCAGCCCACCACCCCCACACACACAAGCATGGGAGTGACCTGACTCCCCCCCACCCCTCACCAGACAAACACTCCAATATAGGGTCCCCTCAGGCCCTGCCTCTCCCCCCAGAACCTCCCTCAGATCCTCCCAAGCCCCCTCCAAATCCCACCCCTTGGCAGTGCCAACCTCGCACTGCTCTCTGGCACCTTGGCAGTGACACCCTGATATGGCGAGTTGGACTGTGAGGGGGTTCAAGAGGGTAAGCTCTCTGCCAGGTGCCTCTCTGCTGCCACCAGTCTGCAGCAGGAGGGTCTCTCAAGGGACCTGGGTTTGTGGGGGCTAAGTCTGGGGGTGAGGGGTTGACCTTGGAACTCTCCCCTAGGATGTGGGTCTCATTGATGGTTGCCCCTTCTAGCACTGGGGAACCTCAAGATCACTCTCGGCATGGTGACTTCAGGCAGCTCTCAGATCAAAATCTTCATTGTGCTGAGATTTTCCAGCTTCTTTCTGATTTTGTTTCAGATTCCAACGTCTGCAGTGTTTTGCTTTTATCTTCATTCTGGTCTGTGTACTGTGAAAACTTTGAAATGGGTTGGTCACTTTAAATTCATGCCCCCTGGGCACCTGAAAACTTTCAAATCACAGCAGCACTCTATTCTGCAGCAGGGATTCGCCTTTCTCTCTCTAAAGCCGCAGATGTGAGAAGACCCCTTTGTAGTCCTCTGACTAACAGGAGAAGTCACTTTCACTAGAGGGAGGATTCCCTTCTCTAATTCCCGATTACCAGTTGCTGAAGGTAAGCATGCAGGTACAGCAGATGGTAAAAAAGGCAAATGGTATGTTGGCCTTCACAATGAAAGGTTTCGAGTACAGAAGCAGGGATGTCTTGCTGCAATGTTATAGGGCCTTGGTGAGGCTGCACCTGGAATATAGTGTGTAATTTTGGTCTTTTTGGTTTTATAACGTAAGGGGAAAAATACGAACAGGAGGAGAGAAGGTCTAATTCAAAGAGGAAGTTCTGGGGTTGAACTTTACAAGGTTCTGGAAGAGCAATTGCTTTAAGAAGAGATTTCCATCCTTTTCTCAGGAGAAGGTCCCATCTCACTCAGTCGCTGACTAATCGGATTGGCAGGCAGCTTTGTAGCCCCAGTAGTGCTCCCGTGTGGCACTGCTGGGACCAAAAGCAGCCCCCAGTGCTGAGGAGCCATGACTGACATGTAAGTATGGGGCTGGTGGTCATGGTGGGTGGGCCTGTTGGGGTGGGGTGAGAGTGGATAATATGGGTAAGTAGGGGGCCGAATTCAAGAGGCCGGGATAAGGGTGGGGGATGGCTTTGTTGGGGGTCGCCTCTGATGCGTCAAGGGCTCCCAAAGAAGGCTCACCTACCTTCCCAACATCAATCTGTCCAGCAAAATCTGCTGGACTTACCGCACGGTGTTGCCTCCCTCCACCCTGGGTAAAATACTGGCAGCAGTCAGATGAGAGTCTAAGTGGCCATTAATTGATCACCTCAGGTCCTCAATAGGCCCAAGGGCAAGCCTGAACTCCCCCTCTCCCTTGTAACATTTTAGACAGGATGTAGGTGGGTGGGTAAGCAATGCAATTGTCACTCGCTGGATCCAATGTGCCCCCCACCTTCAAACCCATTGGCAAGAAACCCATCAGCCTCTGGACATTGTGGGCCTGAATCGTGTCAGCCCCTGGCCACTAGTGAGACTGGAGGATGTGTCTCACAGGATTTATATACATACTTTACCCTCCCCATTCCAATATCACTCCATACACTCTGCATGACCAAATGCAGCTGCATTCAGTAGCCATGCGTCTCTCTCTGCTTGCCCCTGACACTGGCTACCCTTCTTTCCCAATTCAGGTTCAGAAGTTGTACATGGCGGTGACAAGCAGAGGAACACCACATGTCATTCAGAGAGTAGGGTGACACGTATGTGCAGATTGACACACTCTGATACCCTTTATTTCAGCTGCTTGTACTGATGTAATGGGTTGTCAATTTCAGTTAGTGTTTGTTGAAAAGCCAGTGATGACAACATGAAATCTATGTTGACTCTGATGTGCTGTTTTTTGTATTATGAGAACAGTGCATCCCATATGATACATGGGGATGGGATAGCCCAGGATCATAGGATCCCTACAGTGCAGAAGAGGCTTATTCGGCCCATCAAGTCTGCACCGAGCCTCTGACAGAGTATCTTACCCAGTCCCAACCCCTGCCCTGTCCCTGTAACCCCACACCTTTTGCACGGCTTAACCCCCCAGCCTAAACATCTTGGGACATTGAGGGGCATGTCCAATCCACCTAACCAGGGAGCAGCTTTCCCAAGGAAAACTCACATCTGAGCCCTGCTGCAGAAGGCATAGCAGATAACCAGCTTTGATAAATGGTCATCTGAAATGTCAGCTCTTTTCTCTCCTTACAGATGCTGCCAGACCTGCTGAGATTTTCCAGCATTTTCTCTTTTGGTAGCAGATAACCATGACTCCCCAGGCTGGATGTTTGTAAACCAGGACTTTTCTATGTGTATCTGGCCACACAGCTCTACTCACCAGCACAGCGGGTGGAGGATTCTCACTCAGGTCTGTTCAGGGTCCTCATGTCAGCCATCCCAACACAGCAGTCAACTACGCGGTACATGGTTATTTCTGTGAACACTGCAATGGAGTCCGTATTGTGGAGCCTTTTGGTAGCAGCTCTAAAACCTTCACCCAGAGTCAGATTGCTGCCATTTCCTCTGGCTTTCAAGCCATGAGGGACACAATGGAAAAGGCCTTTGACATTCCCATATCACTTTATTCCCAGCTAGAGCAGTAGGAATGATGAAACTTAGCCTCAGGAGGGAGCCAGTGTCACCATGGGAGAGGCAAATTCTATCCTCCATCAGGATGGCAGAATATTTGTTATTGTGCCAGCCTCTCAACCAGTCCCATGTTGATGTCAACCAGGCAGCTGGGACAGAATGACCCAGCTATAGTTAAGATGCAAAGTCGTTTGCGATTGGCCCCACGGCCATTTCAAGTCACTGTAAGTGGAAACAAAATCAGGTAAGAAATATCTGCAAAGAGTTAGGCCCCAAGGAGCAGGTAGGCACCCAATGCCAGTAGCTGTCAAAGTGGCAATTAGTTTAGCTCCTGTTATAGGCACCATCTGTGGAAATGTGTGGGAAATAGCAGGCAGCCACCAACAGCAGCATCGTTAGGTAATTGATTCCCTGTAAGAGACAGCATTGAACTTAATAACACTGACCATACAAACAAGTCAGGCATACAGGGCTATGGGGGAATGGCCTCTAAGGCAGAACTCCCTCAGGTTCAGGACATGATCAACTGTACCCATGTGGCCATCAGGATCCTGCTGGTAAAGCCTGGTGTTGTATGGACAGGAAGAAGTTTCGCTCATTCAACTTTCTGCTGTTGTGCAAGCATCACAAATGTTTCCTTCAGGTGTGCACTAGGTTTCCTGGTACCTCCCTGATACATCCATCCGAGACAGTGACAGGTGCTGTTCGTGCCATGATACAGCCTCCATGAATTTTCTTTGAAGAGCTGGCTGCTGCCATCTGTGCACAACCCCACAACAGAGGTGCAAGAGCAACACAACTGCTGCCATCTCAGCATGTGGGCCACCACCAAGCAGCCTATTATTGCCTTGTCCGATTTGGCGGGTGTGGGGAGCAGCTTCAGTATTTCCCGACAATGGGTGGTCTCCTATGCTCTACACAACATGATTCTACAGAGACGGGTGGAACTGGAGGACAATGTATGTGGAAGAATGCTCTGCTCCACTGAAGTAGCAGGAGGTCAATGAAGACCAGAGAGCACCACTGCAAGACCAGCTGGAGCCCATCTTGAGGGAGGAACCTGATCCATGGACTCTTCCCAGGTCTCATCATTTGTGACCATTATTAATATTCCAAAACCATGTAAACTTTTCAGTTGTTTTTAAGCAGTATTTCTCTAACAGTCACATAGTGGCCCCATCTACTCACAGTCTTCTCACAGATGGAGCGCCCAATGCTGCTATGGTATGTCTCAATAATAAAGTAATGACATATGTAAAGGTGCAAAGATTATTTGTTTAATTACACAAGCATGCAGGCTATCAACCTTATCAAAATTCATAGAATCATAGAACCCTACAGTGCAGAAAGAGGCCATTCGGCCCATCGAGTCTGCGCCGACCACAATCCCCCCAGGCCCTACCCCCATATCCCTACATATTTACCCGCTAATCCCTCTAACCTATGCATCTCAGGAGACTAAGGGGCAATTTTAGCATGGCCAATCAACCTAACCCGCACATCTTTGAACTGGGGGAGGAAACCGGAGCACCCGGAGGAAACCCACGCAGACACGAGGAGAATGTGCAAACTCCACACAGACAGTGACCCAAGCCAGGAATCGAACCCAGGTCCTTGGAGCTGTGAAGCAGCAGTGCTCACCACTGTGCTACCGTGCCACCCAAACTTGTGTTTGTGAAACCAAAGCTCTTATGAGAGCTTTTCTGGACTGCAGCGGAAACAGATGTACAGGCAGGCTGCTCAGCTGTACATCCAAGTGAATGAGATACTCTTGGCACCCATTCTCATGGTTGAGGTGCCCATGAGGGCACTGCCACAGGCACTGCCAGCTTCATCCCAGGCAGCCTCAGTCATGTGGGCTTTTGATGTATCACGTGTTTTCCCTTAGAGAGGCCAAAGTGACAGCATCTGAAGTGACCTCATCAACCTCAGCCCTGTTTCCCCTGATTCCTTACATAGTTCACCTCCCATCATCACTGATCAGGAGCCAGAGAGACCCAACTGCCCACACACAACCCCATGGACCATCACTGCTGTCAACACTGCAGAATGAATTATACATTCTGTTCATGCCACTCTGCTGCTCCTACCTCCAATCAGTGGGCTGTCATATATGAGTCTCCATGAGGCTGTCTAATCTTTCATTGGAGGAAGCCATGAACTCATATGCCTGAGACACTGTGGTACTCATGACATGAATGGACTCATTCATTCCCTGCCCAAGGTTCCACGTGGCATCAAGGATTTCTGATTGTCTAATATTCCCCTCCACTTGCCCGCTTTGTAGATGACCCCCGAGGTTCAGTATCTGTGATAGAGACTGCCCACAGCTACTGCTGCCTCTGCTAATGCCCACATGGCGTGAAGCTCACCATGTGTTCCCTATTGTAAATATGCGCCACTCCTCACTGCGGTGGGTGTATTTGCACTGGTCAAGGATGCATTTGCCTCCTGTGACACTGTTTTCGTGCATCCCCAACCCCTCAGGGGGACCCTCACCCCCCCCCCCCCCACCACTGAGAGAATGTGTCAACAACAGCCACCCCTCCCCACACCTCCTCCCCCCCAGCCCCACCACCCCCACACACACAAGCATGGGGGTGACCTGACTCCCCCCACCACTCACCAGACAAACACTCCAATACAGGGTCCCTTCAGTTGGCGTAGCCTTTAACATTGCTTGATGCTGCTTCTCCAACATCAGCCCTGTGGAAGAGCTGATCTTCTGCATAAGAAGCTCCCATCGCTCAGTGACTGATGGTCCATGGGGTTGTGTTTGGGCAGTTGGGTCTCATCTGGCTGACCACCAACTGTGAGTCACCGCAAATGAATACACAAAATGAGGAAGCTGCTCCAAGGTGTTTGCACGAACAGGGCAAGAAGCTTTCACACTCTCTCTGCTAGACACCCATCTACCTCATCCTCAGCAGCAGCCTATCCTGCTGCCACTTTGCCAATGTCAAGGGACTCCTCCTCCATCAGTGTCAACGCTGCTAGGTGGGCCTATCCACCCCGAGCTCCCTCTGTTCGGGTTCTTCTCACAGATGCCATGTGCTTGTTTTTCCTGTGAGATGTAGATAAAGTGTGCGAAGACAGTGGTATTTCTCATTGCAACATCATGAGGCACATTCACATGTAGTAATCATGACAATTTACTGTCCATGGGTTAAACTCCACATCCTGCGAAAGCTCCATTCCTGTGAGGAGTGGACCTGGTCACACGTGCGCTCAGTTTTCCTGGGCCAGGCCCTCCTGCTCACGGATGAACCCAGCAAGCAATGACTCTGTGGCTGCCAGCTGGTCATTACATCTTACTTTGCCAGACCTTAAAAAGTCACTGAAGCACTTCCTGCACTGGATCCATCTACACTGTGGCTGCTAACCTCTCTGACAAATTCCATCCCTACCTGTTTAGTCTGGATGGCAGGCCTGCTCCTGCTGCTCTCAGGATAAAAAATACTCGTGCGGGCTCTCACTGCCTTTGCCTCGATCAGAACCTCCAGGGAGGCATTGCTGAATCATGGGACTTCCATTGCATGACTTCCTGCCATGTTGCTGCCCCTTATTACTGCACACTCTTCAATGATACAGCCTGCCTGCTGCCGCATTGATGGTTGATGGGTGTTTCTTTAAATGGGACCTGCCACAGCTAGCACCTGCTTCCTGAATCCATCCCTAATCAGATGTCAATCGCGCAGGAGAACCATTGTTGGTCATCTACAGCAAAGTGCTGACAGACATCGCACAACTTCTTTGACAGACTTGGAAATAATCCCAATGTCAGCTTCACAGAGCTGCTGTTAAAATTCAGCTCATAGTTAACAGACCAAAAAGAGATGAAGGTAGCAGACATACAAAAGGCTATTTAGAAGACTAATCAGATGGTGAACTTATTTCTGACACATTTGATTCGGATGACTGAGAAAATGACAGGCTTTCTGCTCGGCATTGGAACAATAACAAAACAACTTCACCTCATTGATAACAGGAATGAACTGTGAACTATTTTCTTCCTAAGTAACCAATCTTAACAATCAGCATTAACATCAGGTCCAGCTATAACTGTTTGAGCTTTCCCTTTCAAGTCATACCTTGGAAACAATATTTAAGCAACACTTCATCTTGTTAGTCAGAATTTAGAATATCATTCTGACTTTATTGCCACTTGTCTAGTTTCTAATACAACTAGGGTTATTGAATGACCGCCTAAAATAATTCACATTGCAAAATGCAAATGGCGTGGAAAGGGTTCATTCTAAATCGGTGTAGTTACCATTAGATCAAATATATTATAGTGTGTTCTTATTTAAAAACAAGTATTTGCCTAAACAATTATAATTTAGAAACACAATTGGAAAGTGCATGTGTGTAAAGTAATATTCATTTTTATCTCACTCTATCTTTTAGGTGGTATTACATATCATTTCCCATTTGAGATTGAGGAACTTTGAAATGTGAAACTCTGTGTAGCATGTCATTTCCCACTGCTTGCTGTTTGCTTATCTCAGCTAATTATTTCAACTGGAGCAGTTTGTGTGGTTCTAGTCATTATAGACCACCATTAGTTTCAATTTGTTGATACCAACCAGTCATCAAAACAATTAAATTATGAAACAAGTTTAATTTTTGTATGCAGTTGAAGCACTTTATCCCATTTTCTTGGAAAAAATGTATTAAGGCCAAAATGGTTGATTGACAAAGTGCACAGAACCTGAGTTTTAACACCGAAAAGTATCTATTACATGAGAACTTTCTTCTGGCGCCAAGAGGTATTTAGGTCGTTTGCTCAGCTATTCCACAGGGGAAAGCATACTGAAAGTTGTTGATACCTGAGCAACACAACCAGGGTTTCAGAAAGTAAATGAGCTTGAACAATTATTATAAGTCATTTCCTCCAAGGTTATTGAATTTTGACTGTGGAAAAGCAATGAATATTTTGACCAGAATTTTCCCCTGACAAAAGACAGCTTTCTTAAGTGAAAGGGTATAGAGAAACTTTGAAACAATAACACCAATAAGTCAAAAGGGAAATATCTGTGTAACTAATAACACTGAGAAAATATTTTTCAATGCTGACACATGTTATTTTGAACACTGATAACTAATAAGATGGCTTCCATAAATTACTTTTCTCTCACCTTTATGCAGAGATGCTGCAATGTTTTGATTCTTGTGGCTTTACCACTGCTGGACAGATGTTGCAATTGAGTTCTAAAATAGAAAATTCATTCTTGACTATTCTACCACACACCCTGCTTCCCCAAAGAGGGGCCATTAGGATTTATTTTCCAAGTTACAAAGTTGTCAAAAGCTACCTATAATTATAGAAAATTGATTCATTTGTAAAGAAAGCTGCACCTCTATTAAACTATTAAAGTTATCCATTAGGACAGAATTTCAGGTTGCTAAGTCAGATTCCTCAAAATCAAAAATGTCTGCAGTATCAAATTGGTCAATTACACTTCACACATTGTGCGGTTGTAGAACAATTTTAGCTTTGAATGAATGCAAACTGTGCAACGTAGACCAGGTCTGGAGTCGCAGAGAGGGTTTAGGAAAGAAATGCATGGCCACCATCTTCACAACTATGCAAATAGCTTGTGTTCATATTAAAACAGTAAAATGTTCCAGGGTGCTTCAAAGGAGCATTATCAAACAAAATATGACACTAAGCCACATAAGGATACACTGGGGCAGTTAATCAAAAGCCTGGTCAAAGAGATGGATTTTGTAGTGTGTATTAAAGCAGGGAAAAGAGGTGGAGAGACAGAGGTTTAGAAAGGGAATTGCAGAGAATAGGACCTAGAAAGCATGGCTGGCAATGGAGGAGCACAAATATCTCAAAGGGCTGCAGGAAGTTCCAGAATAGAGAAGAGCAAAGCCCCATAAAGGAATTTGAAAACAAGGATGAGAATTTTTAAATCAAAGCATTGTAGGTCAGATAGCACAGGAATGATAGATGAATACAACTTGGGTTTGGATGCAGGCAGCAGAGTTTTAGACAATCTCAAATTTACAGAGAGTAGAAAATGTGAGGCTAGCCAGGCGTGCATTAAAACAGCCAAGCCAAGCTAGCAAAGGCATGAATGAAGGTTTCAGCAGCAGATAAGCTCAGGCAGGGGAGGAATCAGGTAATGTTACAGTGGTGGAAATGGATGGTCTTAGTGATGGCATGAATATGCCATTGGATTTATCTCAGCACCAAATTTGACAGCATAGTTGTCAACAGATTGGTTTAGAAAGTTGCCAAGGAGTGAAATTGAGTCGATAACTAGGAAACCAAGTTTGTGGCAGGAACTGAAGACAATAGCTTCAATCTTCCTATTATTTAGTGGGAAGAAATTTCTGTTTACCAGAATGGGATATTGGACAAGCAGTGTGACAATTTAGCCTTGAAGCAATCGAGAGAGGTGGTGATGAGCAAGAGCTGGGTGTTTTCAGTGTACAAATAGAATGTTTTGCTGTGTTTTACAAACGGTCTTTGTTGAAGGGCAGTATGTAGATGTGAAACAGCAGGAGACCAAAGATTGATCCTTAGGGGATTTGGCTAGAAGATGATCAAGGGTGGGAAATAAATATTCACGTACACAATATTTAGGAAAAACAAACAGAATGGCAAAGGAGGAGGCATAGCTCTGATAGTAAAAGATTATGTAAGAATAAAAGTGAGAAAGGATCAGGCCTCAGAAGATCATGAAGTAAAATCAGTATGGGTAGAAATTAGGAATAGCAAGAGTCAGAAAGCTCATGGGTTTATTTTATAGGCTCTCATCGGGCAGAGCATTAAATAACAAATTATTGGAGTTGTGACAAAGGTAATGTAATGAATGCGGGAGATTTTAGTCTTCAAATAGACTGGGACAATTGAATTGGCAAGAGTGATCTAGAAGATGAGCTTGTACAATATTTTTGTGACAGTCTTTTGGAGCAATGTATTTTGGAACCAACCAGGGATAAAGCTAACTTAGATCCAGGATTGCACATTTAAGGGGTGATAGCCCTTCCTGTTAATGAATGTACAGGGCTGGCCTGCTGGAGTCTTTATGGCAAATTGAGTGTTGCCTGTTGCTCCCTTGGACATGAGGGAAACCTATAATTACCGCAAAGCCTGTGGCTCTTTCAAGTTGACTGTGCCGATCCATAGAAAATGCAAATATACAGACCTGTCCTTCAGAACATTGCATTTGTAAAGACCATAATGCAGTGGTGTGCAGCAGGCTGCATAATGCCACTAAAATCTCAGACTGCTTAAAAGGATCCAGCAGTGAAGAAATTCAGTGCAAAAGTCACATTTATTGCCACTCACAAACGCAGTTGGAAGTTATCTCCCCTGCCAGCATCTCACAGAGAGAGGTCGCTGTGGCTCTGGAGAGCTTGAATCTCTGCCTATATATTCAATTGTCATCAGAGCTCCTTCTGTGTCTCCACTGCATTATGCATTATGCCTCCATTCCTAATTTCTACCCATACTGATTTTACTTCATGATCTTCTGAGGCCTGATCCTTTCTCACTTTTATTCTTACATAATTTTTTACTATCAGTGAGTCTGCCATCCTCATGCACCAACAATACATCCTGAACATCATCAATGTCAGATGAATTAAATTGAATAAAAGAGCATATGAGCAGCCTCAAAGTGCTTCTGTGGCAAAATGGTCGCAAAATTCAGCTTTGCAGCATCGCGAGGTGCAGTGCTACAGAAGGCCAAAACTTCGGAATTGTCAGACGGAACCCTGCCAGCTGTTTGTGTTGAGGCTGCATAGGATGCAGGTGTGTTTTGTGTGGACCAGAAACATGCAGGTTGAACGGATCTTGACATTAAACATTGTCTAATGCCACATTGCTGCACTAACTGCCATCTTGAACACTCCCAGCAGATGGCCTTGCAGGATGTTCTCGAGCAGCTCTGGGTCTTCAAGGCTGGGTTTTAGCCTGTACCACCTCGGTGTGGGTGGCAGCAGACTGGACTAGCTGGTTGATGAGTGGCATTTCAAGGTAAATGGAGGGCAGTATGTAGATGTGAAACAGCAGGAGACCAAAGATTGATCCTTAGGGGATTTGGCTAGAAGATGATCAAGGGTGGGAAATAAATATTCACGTACACAATATTTAGGAAAAACAAACAGAATGGCAAAGGAGGAGGCATAGCTCTGATAGTAAAAGATTATGTAAGAATAAAAGTGAGAAAGGATCAGGCCTCAGAAGATCATGAAATAAAATCAGTATGGGTAGAAATTAGGAATAGCAAGAGTTTCACACCTACATACTGCCCTTCAACTCCATAAATGGAGTTGAAATCAACCATGATTGAATGGTGGAGTGGACTCGATGGGCCGAATGGCCTTACTTCCGCTCCTATGTCTTATGGTCTTATGGCATTGTCAGATAGGACAGCATGTTCATGCCCCACCCTGTCACATCCCTGGACAGCATCTCAGCAATCTTCATAACTCACTGGAGCACAGGTTGCTGGTCTGCGGGGCATATGAGAGCAGGGCCTAGGAGGCAATAGGTGGGAGTTGGGGGGGTCCCACTGCCAGTCTGCAGTTGGGATCAGTGGGGGAAGGAGGGAGGCCAGCAATCAGGGCAATCTGGGAGGAGGGGCCAGCCTGCTGGGGGGGCCGGGGGGTGTCGGCACTGTGGGGGAGGGGGGAAGGGACTGTGGGGGGGAAATCAGTGAGGGGGAGGCTGGAGATCATGGCAAGCCGGGAGGGGGGATGTCGGGGCTATGCCTGAGAATAATTGAGGGGCCAGCAATCGGGCCATGAGGGGAGCGGAGAGCCGGTGTTACGGGAGTCATGGGGCTGGCCAGCGATCAAACTGGCCAGTGGTTGGGAGGCTGGCGGTGCGGGGCCAATCTCAGCACTAACAAATTGGTGCAGGTGCAGTAGTCTGCTCAGCGCACTGACTTCAGCCTCTCCAGCGGGAATAGGCCTCACCCCTGAAATTTAATGATATTCACGCTGGTGGCCTCTGCAGTGCACAGAGTGTGGGAAATTCTTCTCTGAACTCCCACTGAAAAAACCAGCATGAATTACTCCAGTTTTCACGCAAATTGGACACTTAGGTTTTTTTTTGGCAGGATTTCTCTGACTCTTCAATGCAGTATTGAGGGAGCGCTGCATTGTTGAGGCACTGCCTTGCAGATGAGATGTTAAACCAAGGTCCCTTTTATTTGTTCAGGTAAACATAAAATATCTCATGGCAGTGTTAACAAAAGAGCAGAGATATTCTTCCAGAGCCCTGGCCAAAATGTATCCTCAACCAGCACGAACAAAAGAAGGTACTTTCTTCTTTGTGGCTGTGCTTTGTGTGTGAAGTGACTGCCACATTTGCCTGCATGTGAGTCCAGACCCACAGCAATGTGGTTTTAATGACCCTCTTAAAATGGTTTAGCAGTCCACTCAGTCCACGGACAATTAGGGATGGGCAACAAATGCCGGTATTGCCAGAAAAGCTCACATCCCAGGTAAGAATAAAAATAAATAAATGCAGGTTCTTTAATCTTTATTTTTTTCTTTCCTTAGCTTCATATTTTAAATAAGAACAAATATTCAAAGAAATTGATGCAAAGATCTAATCTCCAAATTCTACATTTATTAAAAAGGTTCATTTTAATTTTACCAAGGCTATAATCCTTTTGATTTTCTTTTTAAATCTACCCAGGTTCAATTTCAGCCTTGGGTGACTGTGTGGAGTTTGCGTGTTCTCCCCGTGTCTGCGTGGGTTTTCCTGGGTTCTTTGGTTTCCTGCCACAGTCCAAAGATGTGCAGTTTAGGTGGATTGGCCATGCCAAATTGTCCCTTAGTGTTCCAAAATTAGTAGATTAGAGGGATTAGTGAGATACAAACGTGGGGTTGCAGCAATAGAATGGGGGTGGACCTGGATAAGATGCTCCGCCGGAGAATCAGTGCAGGCTCGATGGATTGAATGGTCTCTTCTTCACTGTGAGGATTCTATGATTCTAAAATGCTTATGAAATTAGTTTTTTAAGTTTGCTATTTAATACAGGAAAGCTTGGTTTGGTCAAAGATGCATTTAAAAGAAACATAATGCTAGGAATAATGAGTAAGTGAACACTTACCTCCAAATGCTTCAGAACGGTTTTTAAAACAGTTAACAAGCTTATAATATTTACAAAACTGCCCCATGAGGCCTGATAGTCTGTAATATATTATAATTCCAGTGGAGCAAACATAGGGCCCGACTTTACCAAAATTTTGCGCCAAATCGTGGTAAAGTTGGGCGTCGGGCCTAAAACGCGGTCCAGACCCGACCCAAGGCCAATCGCGCCTTTACCAACGGCCGATTCGGGCACCGATCCGGCACGCGCCCGAATCGGCCAGCGGGCCGGTTTAAATGCATTTGCATGCATTTAAATCGGCATAATGAAGCCCGTGCCCAACTTACCCAAGGATTCCCACTTTACGAGGCTCCGATCCGATCGGTGCCCGCGCATTTACCGTGTTGCTGAATTCAAGTCCGATAGGGCTTCAACTCAGCAACTGAACCGCCGAATCGCCCCCGACCACCCTTCGCGGACCGCCCCCGCGAACCACCCCGGCAGCCCACCCTCCCCCCCCCCCCCCCCCCCGCGATCGGACCAGCCAAGGATGCAGGCCCCGCCAGCAGCCTCCCCCCCGCCCCGCTCCCCGGGATCAGACCCACCGGGCCCCCGACCTACCTTGATCGCTGGTGTCCATCAAAAGCATCCTGCGATCCTGGATCCTGGCCTTGCTCCGGGGATCCTGATGGGTAGGATGTCGTCTCTTCCCTGAGGGGTGGGGTGGGGGGGGATGTGACGTCTCTGCCCCCCCCACATCCCCCCCCCTCCCAGGGAAGAGACATCGCATCCCCCCCCCCCCCACCCCCCCCTCAGGGAAGAGACGTCACATCCCCCAACCCCCCCCCTCAGGGAAGAGACATCGCATCCCCCCCTACCCCCCCCCCCTCAGGGAAGAGACGTCACATCCCCCCCTACCCCCCCCCTCAGGGAAGAGACGTCACATCCCCCCCTAACCGCCCCCCCATCAGGGAAGAGACGTCGCATCCCCCCCCCCACACCCCCTCAGGGAAGAGCTGCCTTTGACATTCGCGCTCGGGCGCGCTGAGTGCTGTCGGCATGCGCAGTTCGGTGCTCCGATGGATGCAAATGCGCTAGGCCCCGCCCACTGGACCCACGCCGAAAAAAGGCATATGGGGGCGCTGGAGCGCGGCTGTTGGGCGCGGGTCTAATTTACGACCGCACCTGGCACTTCGAGCCGATTTGGTAAAATCAGCCCCATAGTGAGATGGCATGAGTTGAAAAATTTTGCAGGCAAAGAAAGAAACAAATCCCATCAAAACTATTTATTTAGTAAATATAAAATTAATATTAGTTCATTTTCCTGATATTTGGTAGCAACTCATTGTACAACTCCACCTGACACTTGTGCTCCTTGGTTAGAGTGTTGATCAGATTTATAAAGCAATTGAACTATGACCTTGATAATTGTTTCCCATAATGCAACAGTTACAAGAGCAGACTGGCCAAATAGAAAATTGAGAGATTTCCCAAGTAGCCCATTAATAATTCCGTAGTCCTGTACTTTTCTGTGAGAATCCCAAAGAACGTTGAGCACTTTCATGGGAACCAGTCAGCCCCTGAACAGTTAGATTGTCAAATCTGGACAGCTATCCTCTCTCCAGATCAATACAATTCACCTTTCTATCTTAATGATGCATGTTCAAAGATGGTAACTCACAAATTGGTTAAATTTGAAACTGGATTAAAAATACATGTCCAGAAATGGTACTTGTTAAACAGGCAATTTACTGCAGCTTTTGGTATTACACACATGCATGATTCAAAAAAGTGTGAAACCCATCTTTACATTTAAAATGGTTATATCTTCCAAAACAATCAAAGAAAACAAAGAATGTTGAACTAGATTAGTTATCCATGCTAATCTAGTTCAGCTATAAAGCCTGCCCATAAATCCACATCAGCAAATTTGTAAACCTTGATCGGGAGCACTGGGAGCGTTTGGGTTCTACAAGTTTTCCATGATCATTAAATGCCATTTAACCAATGCATTCTAATGGAGGTCATGGAAATATGAGCCCATGTTTCAATCCCCTGGGTCAAAAGATTACATAAATTTCATCTCATTACCTTCTTGTAGACATTATATCAGCTCCACAATAAAAGAGGTTGAGGTTTTAGCACACACATGCTAATTGTCTTAAAAGTACATTGAACAACACTGCAGTGACATCAATAATACTATTGTGTCATTCACCTGATGGATTGGCCATGTAAGATGGAAGTTTAATTTCTTTGTTACACTGCTGGCAAATTCAGTGGAAAAGAACTATTAAGCCATGCTGATTTCATTTGCTCCTTTACTGAGCAGTTTGGGAGTTCACAAAGGTAGCCCAATTATATCGCCAATTTTGCACTGATGTTTAGTTGTTTCAGGTGCTTGAATATGTGAAAATAGTAGTATAACTTAGGAGTTATGCCAGCATACTGCCACTAGAAATTGTGCAACCGCTTTTAATAGTTGTCCTCCTACTTTTAGCAGGTTGGCTCATACTATCTGGCTGTGCCAAATTGCATTTTGAAAGTGCTCAGGCAGAACCTCTTGGGAACTTTCATTCATCTCAATGTTCAGAAAAGGTAGATTCTCCTGCAATGTTAAAAACCAACTAGCTGGGAGAGGTGGTCTACGTGTCTCAGTGCACAAAGTTGATTTTATACTAATGGCATTTGTCAACTGAGCATTTTTCTCTCTTGGACCAGGATCTGTGGCATTATATTTTTGTGACAGATTTTGAGTAAATTTGGCAATATTAGAAGTGTTGCGGACAAGTGAAAGCATGTTTATACAAAAAGAACAGTGATTAATGGGAACTAAGTGAAATCTGACAAAATTGTCCATGTATCATAAAATCATAGTGTTACAAAACAGAAGCAGGCCATTCAGCTCACCACACAAACATAATGGCATGTATTTTGCAATTGAAGTAACAGTTGTGTTATCAGCACTTATCATTAATAAGGAGTAAATCTCTTAGCAACTCCTAGCATCCACATCTGTGCAGTTAAACATGGAAATCAAGAAACTCTGGCCAACTTGCCTTACTCCTCCAGAGCATTTCTATACCAGTACCTGACTGAGAGCTTCAGCATTGAAACACATGATGGATGTAATGCTGCAGTATTTACTCACTAGATGTCCATGAAACAAATCAGAATAAAAGAACTTGTCCGTTCAAGTGTTAATGTTTTTCTCAGCTGTGAAATAAGTCTTAATTATTGCCAGATAACCTCTTTAGCCCAGAAAATCTACTTTTACAAACGTAGTATTTAATTTCTTTAGATTTTAATTGTTGTTGGAGTTTTTTTTATATTTTTGTTTTTACTTCTTCTTTCGGTCTCCTGGATTTCTCTCTTCCATAATTCCATCCGTTTTTTTAGTTTGCTTCTTTTACATGATTTCACACTGAATAAATTATTCCAATTGATGCATCTTGCTTTTAAAATGCTCATAAGGATTTTTCCAACAAATTGGTTGTTTAGTCCACACAGGTCTCAGATCCCCTGTAGATGATGCCACACTGCTTTGACAATCTGATAACCTTAATTTACCTGTAAAAGCCCATGGAACTTCTGTGGACAAGTAACCATAATGTATGATGGACGCCATTTATTTGTCACTGACTACAATTATAAAGAAGAGGAAAAATCAGTTCATCCAACCTGTCTCTTTCCAAAATGGTACAACCCCCTCACAATTACCTAGGCCTTTCATAGTAACAGTTCTGGGAACAGCAGGGGCAAAAAAACACAGAAATAAACTTTTGGCCAGTCTTACACAAACAACCCTGGGAAATTCTTCTCTGATTCCTAACAACAATTAGAAAAGCTCCACAAGACTACAATAACTGGCATTGCCACCTGGCTTCTATAACTCCAGGTATCTTTCATGTGCAGATCTTTCCTGAGTCAATTTGGGGAGCCTGCATAAGTCTTAATTCTCGGCACATTCTAGAAATTTAGTTCAGAGCTAAATGACTGATGGGCATGTCCTATCATTTATTCCAACTCAATGCATCACTGTCCCCACTTCCTCTGTTGCCTGTCTAGATCAATAATCTGTCCACTTGGAAGGAATCTTTCTATAGGAATGTCAGGAGTAAAAGAATGACTAGGGTAAGATTAGGGTCAATCAAGGACAGTAGTGGGAAGTTGTGCGTGGAGTCTGAAGAGATAGGAGAGGCACTAAATGAATATTTTTAATCGGTATTCACACTGGAGAGGGACAGTGTCGAGGGGAGTACTGAGATGCAGGCTGTTGGATTGGACGGGATTGAGGTTCATAAGGAGGAGGTGTCAGCAATTCTGGAAAGGGTAAAAATAGATAAGTCCCCTGGGCCGGATGGGATTTATCCTAGGATTCTCTGGGAGGCTAGAGAGGAGATTGCAGAGCCTTTAGCCTTGATCTTTGAGTCGTCATTGTCTGCAGGAACAGTGCCAGAAGACTGGAGGATAGCAAATGTTGTCCCCTTGTTCAAGAAGGGGAGTAGGGACAACCCTGGTAATTATAGACCGGTGAGCCTTACTTCTGTTGTGGGCAAAGTTTTGGAAAGGATTATAAGAAATAGGATTTATAATCAACTAGAAAGGAATAATTTGATTAGGGATAGTCAGCACAGTTTTGTGAAGGATAAGTCATGCCTCACAAACCTTATTGAGTTCTTTGAGAAGGTGACCAAAGAGGTGGATGAGGGTAAAGCAGTTGATGTGGTGTATATGGATTTCAGCAAAGTGTTTGATAAGGTTCCCCATGGTAAGCTTTTGCAGAAAATATGGACACATGGGATTGAGGGTGATATAGTGGTTTGGATCAGGAATTGGCTCGCTGTCAGAAGACAGAGAGTGGTGGTTGATGAGAAATATTCATCCTGGAGTTCAGTTACTAGTGGTGTACTGCAAGGATCTGTTTTGGGGCCACTGCTGTTTGTCATTTTTATTAATGACCTGGATGAGGGTGTAGAAGGATGGATTAGTAAATTTGCGGATGACACTAAAGTCAGTGGAGTTGTAGACAGTGCGGAGGGAAGTGGCAGGTTACAGAGGGACATAGATAAGCTGCAGAGCTGGGCTGAGAGGTGGCATATGGAATTTAATGCGGAAAAGTGTGAGGTGATTCACTTTGGAAGGAGTAACAGGAATACAGAGTACTGGGCTAATGGTAAGATATTTGGTAGTGTGGATGAACAGAGGGATCTGGGTGTCCATGTGCATAGATCCCTGAAAGTTGGCACCCAGGTTGATAGGGTTGTGAAGAAGGCGTACGGTGTGTTAGCTTTGATTGGTAGAGGCCGGCACGGTAGCACAGTGGTTAGCACTGCTGCTTCACAGCTCCAGGGTCCCGGGTTCGATTCCCAGCTCGGGTCACTGTCTGTGTGGAGTTTGCACATTCTCCTCGTGTCTGTGTGGGTTTCCTCCGGGTGCTCCGGTTTCCTCCCACAGTCCAAAGATGTGCGGGTTAGGTTGATTGGCCATGTTAAATTGCCCCTTAGTGTCCTGGGATGCATAGGTTAGAGGGATTAGTGGGTAAATAGGTGGGGGTAGGGCCTGGGTGGGATTGTGGTCGGTGCAGACTCGATGGGCCGAATGGCCTCCTTCTGCACTGTAGGGTTTCTATGGTTTCTATGGTTTAGGGATTGAGTTTCAGAGCCAGGAGGTCATGCTGCAACTGTACAAAACTCTGGTGCGGCCGCACTTGGAGTATTGCGTACAGTTCTGGTCGCCGCATTGTAGGAAAGATGTGGAAGTGTTGGAAAGGGTGCAGAGGAGATTTACCAGGGTGTTGCCTGGTATGGTGGGAAAATCGTATGAGGAAAGGCTGAGGGACTTGAGGTTGTTTTCGTTAGAGAGAAGAAGGTTAAGAGGTGACTTAATAGAGGCATACAAGATGATCAGAGGATTAGATAGGGTGGATAGTGAGAGCCTTTTTCCTCGGATGGTGATGGCTAACATGAGGGGACATAGCTTTAAATTGAGGGGTGAGAGATATAGGACAGATGTTAGAGGTAGGTTCTTTACTCAGAGAGTAGTAAGGGCGTGGAATGCCCTGCCTGCAGCAGTAGTGGACTCGTCAACGTTAAGAGCATTCAAATGGTTATTGGATAAACATATGGATGATATTGGAATAGTGTAGATTAGAGGGGCTTTAGATTGGTACCACTGGTCAGCGCAACATCGAGGGCCGAAGGGCCTGTACTGCGCTGTAATGTTCTATGTTCTATGGAATCTAATTATTTTATTAATTTAAAGATGTTCATCATATCCCATTGAAGTCTACGCTTTTACACAAAATGTTTCAATTTGATAAGTTTGTCATGATAACTAAAGATCCATAAACTTGACATAATTTAAGTGCATTCTTCTAGAACTCTCTTTCGAGCTCAATAATTCTTCACTATGTTAGAAGATCAAAATGAGACACAGTACGCCAGTGCATCCAGACTACAACGGTATATAGGTAAGAGCTGTATGCCAAGTTGAGAGCAATTTATTGCCTCAGCTATATATCCGAACACACTATTCACTTTTGCAACAGCTTTCTAACACCAATCATGGATCCTCAATGATTTATTAAGTGCAATCCTTAGACTCTCTCCCACTTTAGAGCCATCATCATACATCCTTACCTGATGTACAGATATGTTTAGAATTACTTCTAGTTTGTTGGACTATGCTGCACTTGTTTGCATTGAAAGACAACTGTCACATATGGGCCCAATCCCACACATTTCTAGATCCATTACCAGACTTATATTGAGCCTAAGTTATAAATTATTTTATATAGCATAGTTTCAGCCACAAACTTTTGGACTGTTTCCCCAAAGCTTTTGTCCAGGTGATTAATAAAGATAGTGAAAAGCAAAACACTCAACATATCAATAGTGACCAATTCCCTCACAAAACTGCTACCATTAACAGCTATGTTCCATCTATGCAAACTCAACCAAATAATAATCTAGCCAAATATCTGCCCACATGTTCTCACATACAACATTTTTTTTTGTGTGGCACTTTACTGTAGACCTTTTGAATATCTATGAACTGAATGTCTACCAGGAAATGTAACTTCCCCATAATATTCTATCAATTTGATAAGCTAGGACCAGAATTAAAAAACAGAAGATGCTGGATAAATTCAGCAGGTCTGGCAGCATCTGTGGAGAGAGAAACAGAGTTAATGTTTTGAGTCAGTATGACACTTCTTCAGAACCCTGATTTCCAGCATCTGCAGTATTTTGCTTTAATTTTGGTGGGATAGAAGCTCCCTTTCCAGAAGCTATATTGTTCTCGAGCCATGCTCGTCATGTTAGCCGCTAATCTTTCTAGATTATCATACAATACATCATTCTAATACATTCTAACAATTTGCTAAACTACTGACAAATAATTTCCTTTTTCTAATTCACTGCCCTTTTTAAATATAGAATAAAAAGGAAGACTTGCATTTATATAGCACAGTGACTGACCTCAGGACATCCCAAAGCCTTCACAGCGAGTGAAGTACTTTTTTAATGTAGTCAATGTTAGAATGTAAGAAACACATCAGCTAGTCTCTGCACAGATAATGATAATCTGTTTTTTCAGTAATGATGGTTGAAGGATAAATGGGAGAGGTCTCATGTTCTTCTTTGAATGGTACCACAGAATCTTTTACGTCTACATGATGTCATATGGAGCCTTCATTTAACAACTCACTCATCATTTTCTAACTCCCTTAGTATAGCATTGAGTGTGACCCTGGATTTTGAAAACACAACCTTCAAATAGAAGGGTGCTACCAACTGAGCCACCACTGATATGGTACAACATGGATCACTTTCAGTCCATGGGAACAATCTCAGTAATCTGTTCAAGATATCAGATAATTAATTCACACACTAGACTGAATACCATTAAACCCAGAACCAGTTTGCATTTATTTTTCCATGTTCAGTTTTAGCATCACCTCAATGCAACGACATTGGTGGCTCTGTATCATGTTTAACATTGAAGACTGATGCCCGATCCTAATGGGTTCCTTTACCTGAAAGTTGATAACAGATATAAATAAAGAATTTTGCACCAATAGCTTGACAAGCATGTACATAAATTGCTTCTGTTCTATGCTGCAGGCCATTGGCTCTATCTAATTGTCCATTTACACATCAAATATAATCTCTTCATTTGTTTTATTCTGTTCTTCTAGAATTCCAGTGTTCTTCTCCACATAGAACATAGAACATAGAACAGTACAGCACAGAACAGGCCCTTCGGCCCACGATGTTGTGCCGACCTTCATCTGAAACCAAGATCAAGCTATCCCACTCCCTACCATCCTGGTGTGCTCCATGTGCCTATCCAATAACCGCTTAAATGTTCCTAAAGTGTCTGACTCCACTATCACTGCAGGCAGTCCATTCCACACCCCAACCACTCTCTGCGTGAAGAACCTACCTCTGATATCCTTCCTATATCTCCCACCATGAACCCTATAGTTATGCCCCCTTGTAATAGCTCCATCCACCCGAGGAAATAGTCTTTGAACGTTCACTCGATCTATCCCCTTCATCATTTTATAAACCTCTATTAAGTCTCCCCTCAATCTCCTCCGCTCCAGAGAGAACAGCCCCAGCTCCCTCAACCTTTCCTCATAAGACCGACACTCCAAACCAGGCAGCATCCTGGTAAATCTCCTCTGCACTCTCTCCAGCGCTTCCACATCCTTCTTATAGTGAGGTGACCAGAACTGCACGCAATATTCCAAATGCGGTCTCACCAAGGTCCTGTACAGTTGCAGCATAACCCCACGGCTCTTAAACTCCAACCCCCTGTTAATAAAAGCTAACACACTATATGCCTTCTTCACAGCTCTATCCACTTGAGTGGCAACCTTTAGAGATCTGTGGATATGGACCCCAAGATCTCTCTGTTCCTCCACAGTCTTCAGAACCCTACCTTTGACCCTGTAATCCACATTCAAATTTGTCCTACCAAAATGAATCACCTCACATTTATCAGGGTTAAACTCCATTTGCCATTTTTCAGCCCAGCTTTGCATCCTATCTATGTCTCTTTGCAGCCTACAACACCCCTCCACCTCATCCACTACTCCACCAATCTTGGTGTCATCAGCAAATTTACTGATCCACCCTTCAGCCCCCTCCTCTAAGTCATTAATAAAAATCACAAAGAGCAGAGGACCAAGCACCGATCCCTGCGGCACTCCGCTAGCAACCTGCCTCCAGTCCGAAAATTTTCCATCCACCACCACCCTCTGTCTTCGATCAGATAGCCAGTTACCTATCCAATCGGCCAACTTTCCCTCTATCCCACACCTCCTTACTTTCATCATAAGCCGACCATGGGGGACCTTATCAAACGCCTTACTAAAATCCATGTATATGACATCAACCGCCCTACCTTCATCAACACACCTAGTTACCTCCTCAAAAAATTCTATCAAATTTGATTTGCCCTTCACAAATCCGTGCTGACTATCCCAGATTAATCCGCATCTTTCTAAATGGTCGTAAATCCCATCCCTAAGGACCTTTTCCATCAATTTACCAACCACCGAAGTCAGACTAACCGGTCTATAATTACCAGGGTCATTTCTATTCCCTTTCTTAAACAGAGGAACAACATTTGCCACTCTCCAGTCCTCCGGCACCATCCCCGTGGACAGCGAGGACCCAAAGATCAAAGCCAAAGGCTCTGCAATCTCATCCCTTGCCTCCCAAAGAATCCTAGGATACATTTCATCAGGCCCAGGGGACTTATCGACCTTCAGTTTATTCAAAACTGCCAATACATCCTCCCTCCGAACATCTATTTCCTCCAGCCTATTAGCCTGTAACACCTTCTCTTCCTGAAAAACATGGCCCCTCTCCTTGGTGAACACTGAAGAAAAGTATTCATTCATCACCTCGCCTATCTCTACTGATTCCATACACAAGTTCCCACCACTGTCCTTGACCGGCCCTAACCTCACCCTGGTCATTCTTTTATTCCTCACATAAGAGTAAAAAGCCTTGGGGTTTTCCTTGATCCGACCCGCCAAGGACTTCTCATGTCCCCTCCTAGCTCTCCTCAGCCCCTTTTTCAGCTCATTCCTTGCTAACTTGTAACCCTCAATCGAGCCATCTGAACCTTGTTTCCTCATCCCTACATAAGCTTCCCTCTTCCTTTTCACAAGACATTCCACCTCTTTCGTGAACCACGGTTCCCTCACTCGGCCATTTCCTCCCTGCCTGACAGGGACATACCTATCAAGGACACCCAGTATTTGTTCCTTGAAAAAGTTCCACTTTTCATCAGTGCCTTTCCCTGACAGTTTCTGTTCCCATCTTATGCCCCCTAATTCTTGCCTAATCGCATCATAATTACCTCTCCCCCAATTGTAAGCCTTGCCCTGCCGTCCGGCCCTATCCCTCTCCATTGCAATAACAAAAGACACCGAATTGTGGTCACTATCTCCAAAGTGCTCTCCCACAACCAAATCTAACACTTGGCCTGGTTCATTTCCCAGTACCAAATCCAATGTGGCCTCACCCCTTGTTGGCCTATCCACATATTGTGTCAGGAAACCCTCCTGCACACACTGCACAAAAAGTGCCCCATCCAAACTATTTGACCTACAAAGGTTCCAATCAATATTTGGAAAGTTAAAGTCCCCCATGACAACTACCCTGTGACCCCCACACGTATCCATAATCTGCTTAGCAATTTCTTCCTCCACATCTCTATTACTATTTGGGGGCCTATAGTAAACTCCTAACAATGTGACCGCTCCTTTCCTGTTTCTAACTGCAGCCCATATTACCTCAGTGTGCATATCCCCCTCAAAGTGCTTTTCCGCAGCCGTTAAACTATCCTTGATTAACAATGCTACTCCTCCACCTCTTTTACCAGCTTCCCTACACTTAGTGAAACATCTATACCCCGGAACGTCCAACAACCATTCCTGTCCTTGTTCTACCCACGTCTCTGTAATGGCCACAACATCGTAGTCCCAAGTAGCAATCCACGCCCCAAGTTCATCCACCTTGTTCTGGATGCTCCTTGCATTGAAGTAGACACACTTCAACCCACCTTCCTGTCTACCGGTACCCACCCTTGACCTTGATACCTTCCCCAATACCTCACCACCCTCAACACTGACTTCCGGACTACAACTCCATAAGCCACCAAATCGAATTCCCTTCACCTTTTGACTCCTAATCTCTCAAGCAGTTTATTTTCAAGCAGCTAATTCCATTTTAAACAGATTAATCAATCATTCTTCAAAACTCATTTAGATAATTCCACATTCTAATTGTTTCCGGTTGAAAGAAAGTTCTCCTAAAGTCTCCTTCAATTCTTTTTATAGTCATTTTAAATGTGTTCCTAGCTTGCTGACTAATGGAAACAGTTGAGCACTGGTTAACTCGTCATGTGGAGATGCCGGCGTTGGACTGGGGTAAACACAGTAAGAAGTTTAACAACACCAGGTTAAAGTCCAACAGGTTTATTTGGTAGCAAAAGCCACAAGCTTTCGGAGCCTTAAGCTCCTTCTTCAGGTGAGTGGGAATTCTGTTCACAAACAGGGCATATAAAGACACACACTCAATTTACAGAATAATGGTTGGAATGCGAATACTTACAACTAATCAAGTCTTAAAGGTACAAACAATGTGTGTGGAGAGAGCATTAAGACAGGTTAAAGAGATGTGTATTGTCTCCAGTAACTCATCATAACCCTTAATAATTTAATTCTTATGTTCTTAGATTTCTCAACCTGAATTTTTAAAAAATAATTCATCACTGGCAATGCAATAGTAAAATGCACTATACCTTTTCAATTGTTTTTATCTCCTCTCTTTAATAAGCAGCTAACTTATATCTTGTACAAATTCATTATCACCTCCTTGTCTTTGTATTCCATCCCTCTGAGTACAATGTCGAAGATCTTCAAATGCTACCTACTTCAATGAAACACATTTCTGTACCAACGTCCCTCTTTATCTCCTCCATTTTCTCCTCCTGACTACATTAATGCCTTGGTACAAACATAGACAAAAGAAATAAACTCAAGAGTTGAAGTGAGAATGACTGCCCTTGACATAAAGGCTGCATTTGACCGAGTGTGTCATCAAGCAGTCCTAGCATGACTGAAGTTAATGGGAATCAGGGAGAAAACTCTCCACTGATTGCAGTCATATCTGGCACAAATAAAGATGGTTGTGGCTGTTGGAGGTCAGTAACCTCAGTCCCAGGATATCAAGACAGGAGTTTCTCGCAGTAGTATCCAAAGCCCAACCATTTTCAGCTGTTTCATCAATCACCTTCTCTTCATCATAAGGTCAGCACCATTTCTGACTCCACAGATGAAGCAGTCCATGCCCATATGCAACAAAACCTGGGCACATTCAGGCTTAGGCTGACAAGTGGCAAGTAACACTTGTGCCATGCAGGTACCAGGAAATGTTACCTACAACACAAGAGAATCCAAATATCTCCCTGTGACATTCAATGGCATTACCATCACTGAATCCCACCCCCCCCCCCCCCCACACCCTCCACTCCCCAACATCGTGGGGGTTACCATTGACCAGAAACTGAACTGGACCGACAATATAAATACTGTGGCTACAAGAGCAGATCAGAGGCTGGGAATTCTGTGGCAAGGAACTCACCACCTGACTCAACAAAACCTGCCCACCATCTACAAGGCACAAGCCAAGAGCGTGATGTAATACTCTCCACTATCTTGGATGAGTGCAGCTCCATCAAGAAGCTTGACACCATCCAGGACATTCAGGGCAGGATACTTAGCCTCCCATCCACCACTTCCAACATTCACTCCCTCCACAACTGTGCACAGTGGCAGCAGTGTGTACCGTCTACAATTGCAACAACGCACCAAAATTCCTTAGACAGCATCTTCCAAACCCATGATCTCTGTCACCTAGAAGGACAAGGGCAGCAATTGCATAGGAACAGTTTGAGCTGCAAGATTCCCTCCAAGAGCCACTCACCATCCTATCTTACAAATATATCTATCTGTTGTTGGATCAAAATCCTGGAACTCCTTTCCAGCACTGTGGATGCACCTATACCACTGGGACTGATACAGTTCAAGAAGGCAGCTCATCGCCACCTTCTCAATGACAACTAGAGATAGGCAAATAACGTTGCCCTAGCCAGTGATCCCTATGCCTGTATTATTTTAAAATTACCAATTAAGCAATAATTCCTTTCCTTTTTTTTGCTTCCAGGATCTAATTCTGTATTTTACAACTTACCACACAACAGCATTTGCCATCCTGTTAGCCTATCCTCCTTCGGTAGGGAAGCTTTAAGATAAGGAGACGTCAACCTCTGAACACGGATCTTTCAAATTGATTCAGATAATTGACGTGGGAGTTTATCTCCAATCATCATCAGGACTCAATTGACTTTATTAAACGTCTTCAGTATAATTATATTCCTATTCTAAAGCATTTCAATACCCCAGAAAAATACCTTCGGTTTCCACCCTTCCCGAAGTCTAGTTATATCACACAAGTTGAAAAAAGTGATGATTGAGGGGACACAATGGACATGCGACTGTACAGTGAATATTACATTAAACTCTGGATGATATAGTTTAAGTAATGGAAGTGAAGTCAACGGGTTTCACATTTAAAATGGGAGCAGCATCAGTAGAAATATTTAAAGGTTTTCAGCGCACTATTTATGTTCCCTCTGATATAGGGACTGTTTCTGCTCTCAATCATTGAGCTTCTTTACAGATGCGTGCTGTATACATGGGGTTTTAGAAGGCCGCGGATGAATCCTTGAGTTTCTGAATGAATCAGGTTCATTATTTCTCGGGATCTCTGATTGGCTGCATAGCACCGTGAGGAATAAAGGGCATTTCTTAATAATGTTATCCACCCCTTCTGCTCTACAAGACGAAGCCGTTTTTAACAGAGCTCTCCTGCTTATCAGATGAGCTTCAGTGAAAGTCATTATGTTAGTCTTCAGGTATTTCCAGGCTAATCTGAACTGGTAGGGAAACAACACTGCACATCCGGAAAATTATTTGCACATAAAACATAAATGACACCGTGTAGAGAAACCATGCCCTAAAATAAAACGTGCAGTAGCTAAGTGATTTGTAACAGTAAAGGCCAACAAAACACTTAAGGCATGTTTTGCCTCACTGCAACAAAATCTACAGGCGTAGATTAACAATTGGCACATGGCTGGATGGTTAGATCGCTATCCAAGTGACTGAAGGCCCAGAGGAAGTCGCTGAAACTCCATCTGATCGTTTATCCGAGTTTGGACATGATTCTAACGGGATTGGAAATTGAACGTTCTCTCTCGTTACTCGGTTTCGCTTTGGGACACAGATCTTCACAGAACTAAAATATAACTGTTGACACCAATGTTCCGTTAGATAATTGTTAGCTGAAGAATAGTTGGTTAATTTTTCAATGCGAGCCACATTTAATGTCAATCAAATGAACTTTCTTCAGCATTACATCGAATGTCTGCATAATGATGTTCCTCTTTCTTTCCATTGTCTGTTTGCTCTTTCTGCCAGATTTACAGAGCAGCGAGGCTGCAGACTTTAACGTGCCGCTTATAAACTCTAATGTATTTTTGTCAAAAGCAGTAATCAGTATCTTCGAACTTTATGTGAAATATCACTGGTGAGGTCTTATTTGGTCGAGAAATGGAAAAAAAAGATGCTTAAAGTTAGAGTGTATTTTGTTGAGACATGGTGTAATTTTCTGAGCAATTGCAATTTTTTTTGGATAACCATAGCAATGTTTAAAAGGACACACCACAGCCAATTCAAAATAAACCTTCTGACATATATTTGGTATAGTGATGAAATGTTATTCCTATGCCGTTCTCCTTACAATGAATACAGACACACAGATTACAGCTCTGGTTTTAGCACAGGATAGATTCACTGGAATGATTTTCAGATAAGGCGCTTTTGTTGCTGCATCTATTTCTCTATTTCCATTGGAGCAGCGAAGTGCAAAAATATGTTATCGAGGTTTATAAAGTTCAAAATTTGAAGCAAACACGTTTTGACTTTTTGGAGGGGATACGAGTTAGTGGAAAAGACTATCGATAGAAAATAGCTAATATTTAAAATATTAGCAGAAAGATGTCTTCATAGCGTAGGCAATGATCCAGGCACACAGCATCATAGGTTTTAAGGAGAAATTATATGAAGAGGAACACACAGGACTCTGGGAAGAGCAAGGCGGTGGGAATGGTTTGGGGTTGTTGAAACATATATCTAAATAATTTTTACTTGTTACACATTGAAACCTGGTTTGGTTAATTTGATACGTTTGTACAATATTCACGCTATAAGGAAATAAATCCAAATAGATCTTTCTAATGACATTAAACAGCTCCGTAGCTTTGCAAATAGTCCAACCCTCTGGGTGTTGTTAGCTCGCCGGTATAACATGCAATAACAAAATTCGTTTATAGTTCAACATTGTGTGGTCAGCTTTTCATTCGCAATATCCGATCATCCTTAAAACCTGAGAATGATCTTTAGTTTGTATATTCTTCCGAAACATCTATGGCTTAATCCAGGCGTCATTCTTGTAAAATACAAATTTCTGATAGAAATGGAGTGACTGTAACTGTCACTTATTTAACTTTTAAACCGTTTAATTTATCCTCTGCAACAGACTGGCGAAGAGGAATTGCCGACATGGACATGTTTTAGGTCCACGTGTAGCAGGTTAGAGTGCTTGGGTGTAATTAGTGAGGAGCTGCAGTTTGTTTAGAAGTTAGCCTCTGGAGTATTTATCCATACCTATGTCCCTAGAAAAGCAAGCTTGACCTCACTGGAGACCCTGAACCAATCGATTTTCTGCTTTCTTAAGACTTTGTCTCGGTAGATGTAACTGAATCTGAAAAACGTGGGGCAGACGCAGCATCCAGCATTTTGCGATATTAAGTCATTCATTGATTTCCTTGGTCAATGGAGAGTTCCCATTCTCACGTTTGCTTCGGAATGTTCGCAATTTATGGTGTTTTAATCTCTGCATCTTTCAGACAAAATGTTAATACAGAAAAAGTTGTCACTATCAAAAGTAGCCGTGCGCCCGAGAAAATGTCTGTTAAGTACATGCGATAAGTACTTTGCCAATAAGTTGTAATGAGTTTGATTAGTTTTACCTTTGTGCACAAATTCACCCAAGTCGACATCGGCTGTGTTTCAAATAGATCTATCGTCATCAAACTTCTCGCAATAATAATTTAATCTGAAATAAGTTTCTGCACCAAGTTCTCTAACATAAAGTGTTTTTTTAGTTTCTTTCATAAACTGACCATTTTTAAAAGTGAGAAGGTGATTCATTTTGTGAATGTAGTCGACTCACATAAAGCATAATCCAATATTTCTGTTGTCATAAAAGTTATAAATTATCCGGATATTATAATTTCCACTATTAAGTCATAAAGGTTTACTAGTTAGAAACCAATAAGGTCTCCTTTACTCTGGGGACCGGGGGGCGGGGGAGAGGAGAGTGTGTTTCCCATTTCCACACGATGATTAATTGAAGGGACTTGTTCCCTCTCCTCTGATAGATCACTCTGATGGCACTCTTTGGTTCCGTTCGCTGCCAGAGATGTGGCCAGAGTCCTGTACTGTCCCAGCGGCCGGTTATTGAAGAAAGCCCAAGATACGAAAGTAAGATTCGAATTCGTTCTGGACTCGATAGGATCTCTACAACTGTTTACAAAATCAATCAATTCTGCCATAAATCTCCAGGAAAAGGTCGCTTCAGAACACACCTGCACAAACAATCAGAGGTCTGCCAACATTTTCAAATCTTCAGAAATAAACGTCATGCATTTAGATAATAAAGTACGTTGCAACGCTTAAAACAAGACGATATTTTGCATACTATAATCTATCTTCCTCATATTCAATTAGATGCATTTGTATTTCCGTACAGTAATAGTGCGTTTGCTGCACACAAGCAAATAGATATGTCAAACTTGTTAAATAAAGTGTTAATCATGTATAAATCTTAATAAATAATGTTGCAGAATGAGTTTGGTGGTAATTTCTCAATCTCATCTTTAGCATTGTAGAGACATGAATTGACATTGAAGGAGCATAAGCGAAATGTGTAAGCCTAAGACATCAAACAGTAGGACATGCAAAACAAAAACCATAGCAATACAAACAGGACAGGGGTTTAATCAGAAAACAACGAAGCGAAGAATTACATTAAAGAACTATAGATAATTTATGGTAAAGCATTTTTGCGTTTGATTAATGTTGTCCCAAATTCGTTATTACTTGACGGTTATTAAAGCTGCGATTGTTTACTCATAGAGACATTTTTTTCGGGAAAATATAGCAAGTTATATACTGATAAGTATTAAAGATTTTAAATGGAGTTTGACTTGTTTAGGGTTGGAGGGGTACAATGCTGTCCTAAAATTTGAGAAAAGAGCTGACGTTTCGAGTCCCGATGATCCTTTGACAAAGCTTTGACAAAGGGTCATCTGGACTCGAAACGTCAGCTCTTTTCTCGCCTTACAGATGCTGCCAGACCGGCTAAGATTTTCCAGTATTTTCTCTTTTGGTTTCAGATTCCAGCATCCGCAGTAATTTGCTTTTGTCCTATAATTTAACGGCTGGTAATTGAAGATAATTAATGCAAAATATATGTTTCATTCATTGAGATTAAATTGTTCCTGCTATTCCATTTACTTGTTGAGGTATCTTTATTTATCCATACACTTTACAAATGATTAAAAAAACAAATGAAGTGAGGGGTATCTGATTTATTTTTAAACTGTTACGGTAGCATTCACCTCTTCTCTGAATGAATGAACCGTTTAATTACACTGCTTTAAACTGATTGATTGAAGGTTTCCAATTCAATCCCAACTCAAATGGAACATACCATTGAGGGCGAATATCTGTGTCGATTGGAAGTTCAGATTCCGGAAGTAAATGTAAGGAACGGGGATTTGTTAACCGGTCTTTAATAACCTACGCAAGAAAACTCTTTTTCTTCGTGTAGTTATTTGTGGGATATGACTGTCAGTGTTTGCTAATCCCGTCTTTGAATGGTTAGATCCAGACACTTCCTGTTTAAAAATGACTTGAGAAGCCGTCAAAGCCACTGGGGGTGGGGTTTATTTTCCCGACAAAGGAACTTTTTGCGTCTGTCTTTAGTATTTAACAAATTTGAGGGGGAAGCCCTTTTCATTTGAGGTTCATTTCAGTTTTCCAGTGGATTGGTGCCATGTCTACTGGATCTGTCAGTGACACTGAGGACATGCGGGAAATAGAATTGCAGGGACTCCATCTCCAGTGTAACGGCTTCAAACACGAGTCCAACGACACTGAATTCTACATCTCGGCTGAAAACACCGACGAATCGAGCTCTGACTGCGGCTCCAAGAGGAAGAGGCGAGGGAGTATCAGGAAAAAGCAACTAGCCAAGCTGGGCAAGGAAGGGAAACAATCGCAGAGGAACGCTGCCAATGCTAGAGAGAGAGCCAGGATGAGAGTGCTGAGCAAAGCCTTCTCCAGATTAAAAACTAGCCTTCCGTGGGTGCCATCAGATACCAAACTCTCCAAACTGGACACCCTCAGACTGGCGGCTAGTTACATCGCTCATTTAAGGCAAATCTTAGCAAATGATAAATATGAAAACGGATTCGTCCATCCGGTAAATCTGGTAAGAAAATGCGGATGCTCCGTAAATCAGAAATTAGTGGGAATCTAATTTTATAACGACCTCAATGCATAAAGTGTAAATAGTATTCAAGATCAACATGGGAGTGTTATAGATAGTGTTCAATACGATCCATTTTCTTTTATTTACAGCCCTGCTAAAATCAATATCAGCACTAAGTTAATAGCCAGCCACGACATAAATATACTTTTCGACGTAGATTTTGTACTTTGCAAGGAACTGATTATTTTATGCTATTCGACATATAAGTACTGCTCTAATAAATATTTTTCCATCAATTAATTTGTGCCAGACCTGCTTCCAAGATTCCACACGCTTCTACATTCACCACAAAGAGGAAACTCCACTGACCAATCGCCATATATTCTTAGCTGGTGGCCAATCTTAGAAAACAGGCAGGTGCATCTTTACCAGCTACATAACACTTCCAAAATCTACATAAAAATAACGGACGTATACATCTGTTGACACAATTCCAGAACTCATCTGAGATGATATCAGTTGCACAAAGTTATTGCGCAAAGTTATGAAACAAATCCGAGCTCTCCCACACAAACCTCACCTTTCCACAAAACTCGAGAAAACAGAAAGTGGACACCTTCGGGAATGTTTTGCCGATAAATCAGCGACCAATGTTTGAGAAATGTTCTCTGTGGGGAAATCTGAAGATAAGAAAGGTCAGGCTTCAGTGGCAGATATCATTCAGATAACATGGTCTAAGTGTAAGGTGTGATTATTATGTTGACTAGATCATGGAGACAGATTTCGCTGTCAACTCCGAAAATGGCAACTATTCAAACGCAAATTGTCCAGTAGTTTATCTTGTATTTTGATAGTTACTATTTAGATAATTTTCCATGGTAATCCTTAAAAGGTTAGACCTTTTGTTGTTTTCTTTAAATGGCGAGATAAAGTACTTCAACTTCCAAATAATGTCTAACTTACCTTTATTTTCCTTTTACATAAATACTTATTCATTTCTTAAAAAAATGTCTATTTTGTGAGCTAATACCATTGGATGTTGTATTTTCAATCTATATACAATGTCTCGGAACCTTCTACACGGTTAATAGCTGCGTCATTCTCAGGGGTAGTCACTGGGACTGAGCGGGACAGCTGCATCTTCTAAGTACGGATCTTAAAGGATCGACATTGTTTTGGAACTGGTGGAGGAAAACACTTCTTGCATTTCGATTCGATTGGGATGTTTACAGGAAGCTAGTGTTATTGAAGAGATTTCTTCAAGTCCGGTAATATTAGGGGAAAGGGATAATACTACTTCAAGTATTAAATTCTGCAGGCAGCATTTCTCGAAAACTTCTCAAGAAGAGTTTCAGAGTCTCACTCTGGGTCTGGGACACACTTTTAAAAGTTGCATTCGAACGGTCAAACTCAAAATATAGAGAATTACTGAAACATCTTCAGGTTGCGACTCAAGATGAAATATTTTAAAAGTCCTTAGTTCAAAAGCAAACAATTCGTTTTTAGACTTTTATCTTCCAGAGAACATTTTAATTGATATCTCCGCAGGTTTCATTATTTCTCTTAGTAAAGATAAATCTTTAGTAAATGTTTTCGTGTATTTCCAGTCGTGTAACACCATATAGCCAAGAAATGGTTGGTAATTTTAATGTAATGGTCTTAGAATCTATGAATGGATGTGGACATCGCAACATCCTTTTCTGGTTGTTAGCCCAATTACCAAAGGTCCGTTTTACAATTCAAATCTGCCGCTTGATGACAACCCATTGCCTGTTCGGCAACTCAGTTCTGACAATCATTTTCTGTATTAAGTTTATTGCGTGTTGTATAGGATTGATTTTCTGTATAACTTGATATGTGTCCCTTTCGGATGTTACTTGATGCAGAATTGATGGAACTGAGTTCAAAATCTGAAGCAAAAATTTAGAAAGGCATTTCCTAATTGATATAAAGAGTTTGTGGGCAGCGGGAAGTAAATTGTTCTCCTCTCTGTCATTCAGGGCCAGTGTATTATTATTCTAACCTTTATATTTCACATTTCAGACCTGGCCTTTCGTGGTTTCGGGAAGATCAGATGTAGACAGCAAAGACCTCGCTGCAACGACCAGGCTATGTGGGACTACAGTCTAGCAGTACCAGCCAGCGCCCACTTCAACTCCCTCCATGAGTGGGTTTCAGGGTGGTATCGCTTCGCCAGTCCCAATGGGAGGCGTCAGCAGCCCATCGCGTCTCCCTTTTAAAAAAAAAAATCGTGTTTTAACTGCATGCTTTGCAGGACAAAGCTCTGACTCACGGCAAAAAGAGTGGGTGAGGGAGTGGAAAAGATGCACTGGCGCTGCCGTAACAGGATCTTCCAGAGGGCTACTGAAGATATACAATGGACACACAATATGGACCAACTATGCACGTTCCGTTACACAGCATAGGGTCAGACCCCAACATGTTGCCCTTCACGCACTGAAAGCACATTCAGTATTAAAACAAATAATAATTTAGAGAACTAGCAATGTTATCTAGCGATATAGAAATTGTAAAATAATGACCACAATAAGCAGAAGGGAGAAACCGCTTTCCAACAGTATTGCAGAGTTATTTTTACAATCTTGTATCTTGCAGAGTGGATACTTTGTTACAAATTGGTATTTTGCGTGTCCCTCACGCGTCTTCAGCCTTATTTTATGTGGTTATGCTTTATTCTTTAAAATGCACAGTTTGGGTTTTTTTATAAAAACGATTTTCGCTGTAGCTTTATTTGAAAAATAATTTTTATCAGCGGAAACAATAGCACTTTACATGTTTAACATCAAAATGTTAGTTACTGGAGGATTTTATATTGAAAAGAGCAATGCATTTAAGGTTGTTCCCTTCAATTCCTACATTCCTGTGGAAATGTTAACTCAGACATCCAAACGTATAGTCCCGTTTCATCTTAACGAAGGTGGCCCCAGTTGGTGGAACTACCTTTCATTTTTGAAACTTGATTGATTATTTTATTTCTAGTTTTGTATAACTATTTAGTTGAGTTCTGGGGAATTTTTTATGATGAAATAAATATGTGCATTATCTACAGAATGAACTGCAGCAACTTGCTAAACCTTCTTAGCACCTCCCAAATCCGCGACTTCCTTAATCCACAAAGAATCATGGAAATACCATCTTTTTCCATGTTCCTCACCATTTGTTGTCCATTCCAATTTGGCTTCACACCATCAATGCTTCATTGTCAATGGACCAAAATCCTGGAACTCTCTATCAAACAACACCGGGGAAATGCATTCACCACAAGGACTGCACAAGGACTTCACCCAGCACCTTCTTAATGCTCACTAGGGTTGGACATTAAATGCTGCCTTTGCCATTGCTAGTGACTTTCAAACCCTGAGAATGAACTGGCTTTTTTCAGATACCACAACACTATGTACGGCATGTGGTCTATCACCCCTGTACCTTTATATTTCATTTTTGCCACATAAAATGGGCAAATAAGTAACTGTGAAGTTGTCTCAAATATGTATCAGCTTTGTACTGAATCAGATGGAATAAAGGCCTGCCAAACAATAGGGTTATTAAAAACCATCGTGGCCAGCTGGATTCATATTTGAATGAGTGAAAGGAGCAAAGTAGCTTATCATTTTTAAAATGAATCATTAAAAGATATCTGACATTCAGGGCCATATTTTACCTCACTCAAAACCCATTCACGTACACAGAGTTAAAATTGGTTCCTCATTCTCCAGAAACCTGAATTTCACAACCTATTCTTAGAGCCCTGGATTCCTCAGCTTCATTCATTCCAATGGCTGTAAGCAGTAAGAATGTGGCTTTCCACTCGAGTTTTAATGGAAAGTAGAACTAGCAACATCTGAAAATATGAACGTGGCCACCAACTTTAATACACTGCAGCTAATATAACATTCCAATTTTCAAGTAGTTTTTGTATCTCAACACTTCATACATAATAGCCTAACATCAGCAAGCAGATATCGAATAAGCCAGTGAACAAGTCAACAATTGAACAAATGATTTACAGCGTATTTTTTATTTGGCTTTCATTTTAATTAAAGTTAAAGAAAACATTAATCCACAATAGAATCCTAAATTAATTTGCTCTGAGTGGTTCTGTACAATAAATAATGTCACAGATTTCAGATAATAAATGCATTTGCAAACATTGTGTGTCTTGGTCTTGTTTGATAATTGTCTGAATTAATTAATTACCTAAGTTAACCACTGGATGGTACACCATAAAATTTGTTTTCTTCTAAACGTACTTAAAATACTTCATTATGACCCATCATTGAGATGATTCATATAATTTAGCAAATAATATTAATATGGAAACAATACACAGTTAAATTATATGACAGCACAATTTTGTTTAGAAAAGTACATTGTTTATTTTGGGACTACAAAATAAATAACTGAATGAGGTATGAGTGAATCTACAATGATCAAAATTAGTAGTTTTCAATGTAAAATGACATGATATACACAGGTGTCAATTTATGCACTGCAGGTAATAAATAGTTTTTGCAACAGGAACAGTTCCTCAGGGGAAAGTGCAAACTGATCCTTAGAAGTAACTTTTCCTTTCTATAGGGTGACAGCTGCAATGTAAATTAATTAGCAATCCAGAAACTAAAGATAAACTTCACCTTATTTAACTAAATAAATACAACAAAGTTGTCTAATATATGGCAGAGCATGTTCAGTTTTGGGACTGCAAAATATGGAAGTTTGTGGATGGTGAAATTATGCAAAGTGTACATGACTGCAGGAGGTGCCTCTATCTGAAATCTCATCAGGTCAGAGGACACATTTCTGAACAGTTTTATCCAGAAAACAGTCACACCCTGGAGGAAAGCACAGGTTCAGGAAAGGGTGGATGTGACTGAAACGAAACAGGATAGAGGGGATTTAGGGGAGGTTGAGAAGGAAGTCTTGAAGACACTGGTCCTGTCCACCAGGTGCAATGTACTCACTATTTGTGAGGACAAGGAGAAAGACTACAGGAGACAGTCTCATTGCAGATCAAAGTTTGTGGCTCAGAGGGTACCCGGAAAGGGGTGGAGCCTAGAGAAAAGAACAGAATAGAAATTAGTGGTAGGAATAGGAGACTCCGGTATTAGGGGGATAGTTAGTGTCTTCTGAAGCCAAGGACAAGAATCCTGAACAGTGTGGTTCTTGTTGAGTACCAGGGTAAGGGATATCTCACAACAATTGGAAAGGGAGGCGGTAAATCCAGTTGTTGTGGTTCATGTCATGTCATGGAAGCCATAGAACGGTGCAGAGGAGGTTTACAAGGATGTTGCCTGGGTTGGGGAGCATGCCTTATGAGGATAGGTTGAGTGAGCTCGGCCTTTTCCCCTTGGAGAGACGAAGGATGGGGGGGTGACCTGATAGAGGTATATAAGATATTGAGAGGTATTGATCGAGTGGATAGTCAGAGGCTTTTTCCCAGGGCTGAAATGGTTGCCACAAGAGGACACAGGTTTAAGGTGCTGGGGAGTAGGTACAGAGGAGATGTATGGGGTAAGTTTTTCACTCAGAGGGTGGTGGGTGCGTGGAATGGGCTGCCAGCAATGGTGGTGGAGGCGGATTCGATAGGGTCTTTTAAGAGACTTTTAGATAAGTACATGGAACTTAGTAAGATAGAGGGTTATAGGTAAGCCTAGTAATCGCTAAGGTAGGGACATGTTCGGCACAACTTTGTGGGCTGAAGGGCCTGTATTGTGCTTTGGTTTTTCTATGTTTCTATGTTTCTATGTCGGAACAAATGACATAAATAGGAACAGGGAGGGGGTTGTACCACAGGAGTATCAGAAGTTAGGCTCTGAAATAAAAAGGAGGATCCCATGGGTAATGTGAAAACTGGCATAGACACAGATAGGCCAGAAGAATTAACATGTGGCTAAAGTGGTGGCACCGATTCTCCAACAGGAAATAGCTGTACCAATGGGATGGGCTCCACCTGAACTTGGATGAGACCTTTGTCCTCGCAGACAGGATGAATAGAGAGATGGAAAAGGCTTTAAACTAGCAAGTTTGGGTGATGAATGTATAAGGAAAGAGATCAGCCTAAATGTAAACAAAGCAGGGTAGGAGAGCATAGAAAAGAATATAACAAGGGAAAATATTGATGGCAAGGGAATAAACTGAGTTACAGAATAGGAACTTATAAAGAACGCAAGGCAAGAAATAGGAGCAGGAGTAGACCAGACAGCTTGTTGAGCCTGATCCAACATTCAATATGATCATGGCTGATCTTGGGTTTCAACTCCACTTCCTTACCTGATCCCCAAATCCCTTGATTAACAGGAGTGACCAAAAATCTATAATGCCACCCTTAAAAAATGGCTAGACATAAATTGAGAGGAAATCCTATTAAAAATGAGTTAGTCTAACTGTACAGTGATAAACACATGTCCATTATAAACTAGAGGAGTTGGAGGTAATCATGAGTTACATAGAAACATTCATAGAAAATAGAAGCAGGAATAAACCATTCGGCCCTTCGAGCCTTCTCCGTCATTTATTACAATCGTGGTTGATCATCAAATACAATAACATGAACCCGTCTTCCCCCATTGTGGGCAGCATGGTGGCACAGTGATTAGCACTGCTGCCTCACAGCACCAGGGACCAGGGTTCGATTCCCAGCTTGGGTGAGTGTCTGTGCAGAGTCTGCACGTTCTCCCCGTGACTGCATGGGTTTCCTCCAGGTGCTCCAGTTTCCTCCCACAGTCCGAAAGATGTGCTGGTTAGGTGCATTAACCATGCTAAATTCTCCGTCAGTGTACACAAACAGGCGCCAGAGTGTGGCAACTAGGGGATTTCCACAGTAACTTCATTGCAGTGTTAATGTAAATCTACTTTTGACACTAATAAATAAACTTTTTAAAAAATCCTTTGATCCCTTTAGCCCCAAGAGTTATATCTAATTCCTTCTTGAAATCACACAATGTTTTGGCCTCAAGTACTTTCTGTGATAGTGAATTCCACAGATCAGGGTGAAGAAATTTCTTCCCACCTGTCTTAAAAGGTTTGCCCCTTACCCTCGAACTATGACCACTTGTTCTGGACTCTCACACCATTGGGGACATTCTTTCTGAATCTACCCTGTCTAATCCTTTTAGAATGTTATAAGTTTCTATAAGTGGCGTTGAAACCCAAGACCGCCTCTAACTCTTCTAAACTCCAATGAATATAATCCTAATCTCTCTTCATATGACAGTCCTGCCATCCTAGGAATCAACCTGGTAAATCTTCGCTGCACTCCTTCTATAGCAAGGACATCCTTCTTCAGATAAGGACACCAAAACTACAAACAATACTCCAGGTGTGGCCTCAACAATCCCGATACAATTGCAGTAAAACATCTCTATTCCTACACTCAAATCCTCTCACCAAGAAGGCCAACACACCATTTGTCTTTTTTACTGCCTGCTGTACCTGTGCGCTTACTTTCAGTGACTGATGGATGAGGACACCAAGCTCTTGTTGAGTATCCATCTCTCTCGATTTACACCCATTCAAATAATAATCTGCCTTCCTATTTTTGCTACCAAAGTGAATAACCTCACATTCATCCACATTATACTGCATCTGTCATGTATATGCCCACTCTCTCAGCCTGTCCAAATCACGCTGACGCAGCTCTGCATCCTCCTCACATCTCACTCTCCCGCCCAACTTTGTATCATCAGTAAATTTGGAGATAATGCATTTAGTTTCCTCATCCAAATCATTGATATATAATGTGACTAATTGGGCTCTTAGCACAGATCCCATGCAGTACCCCACTTGTCACTGCCTGCCAATTGGAAAAAAACATTTATTCCAACTCTTTGCTTAATGTCTGCTAACCAGTTTTCTATCCATCTCAAGATACTACCTTCAATCCCTTGTGCTTTAACTTTATATAGTAACCTGATATCTGAGACCTTCTGAAAGCTTATCGAAAGTCTAAATAAACCACATCCACTTGTTCTCCCTGGTCAACTCTACTAGTTACATACTCAAAAGAATTCCAGTAGGTTTGTCAAGCATGATTTCCCTTTCATAAATCCATGCTGGCTTTGTCCGTTTATACCACTGCTTTCCAAACGCTGTGCTATGAAATCCTTGATAATGGACTCTAGCAACTTCCCCATTACTGATGTTAAGCTCACTGGTTTATAGTTCTCTGTTCTCTCTCTACCTCCCTTTTTGAATAGTGGGTTTACATTCGCTACCCTGCAATCTGAAGGAACCAGTCCAGAGTCCAAAGAGTTTTGGAAAATGACCACCAATGGATCAACTTTTTCCTGTCTCCCTACAGTGCAGAAGGAGGCTCTTTGGCCCATCTAGTCTGCACCAAGTCTCTGACTGAGAGTTAATTCTCTGGGATGCAGATTATCACACCTGGACATTTATCTGCCTTCGATCCCATTAATTTCCCCAAAACCATTTCTCTACTTGGTCAACCATTTGGTTGAGAGGAACCAAACATAGGAAGCATTACTGAGAAATTACCAGAAAAAAATCAGGACTGGCAATTAAAAGTGCAAGGAGGTGAAGTAGTTGTATTTATTAGGGACAATAATATGGCAGCTGATAAAAAGGATGTGGCTGTGTTAGAGGGGTTAGGAGAACCTCAGACTAAAAAGACTAATAGATCAAGAATTTAGAGTGAATATAGTATAGAAAAAATACAAAGTACCTGGAGTAAAAAAAAGGTTCAGTTTACATAGAAACACATATGGCCACTGTTAGCAAATTTAAACAGGTATTTTGTTGAAAACATATTATATTCTGCATTAAAGCGTATACCTTGGCTAATGACACTCTCAGGCATGATGGAATACAGCTGAATGAAAAGAACCACATTCCTACAGCTACTGAGTGAAGCAAAAATAACTCACTTATTAGTGTGGGCTTTAGAAAGTACAAGCTTCCCAGACAGTAGCATTAATAGAATAATTCAATTTTCCCGATAAGGGGGTTTCTAAATAGACAATGGGCAAGAACGTTTGGACTCTACAGACCTATGTATTCTCATACTGCCAGGGAGTAGAATGTTATTGAACAAGGTAAATGATTCATACTAAAACGATTGGTTCATGTCCGGCTAGGATGAGCAAAAGAGGCGGGCAAATTATTTTTGTAAAATGTGAAATTGCAATACTGATAACAATGCAATTTAGAATAATTTGGGCTTCCCCAAATTGTTCTCCTACGCGCGTGGACCAGGCCTGGGCAATAAGCTACATCTTCAAACAGAATTACTGTCTCTGTGAGTTCTTTGTATTTGCGGAGCTGTAATTAATAAAGACAAATCTTTCATGATAAAGCCAGCATGATACATAAGTCTCTGAAAAGCTCCTTCAGGCTGTTAGCAAGACAAAAATTGAATTCATTTGGATAGAAGTAAAAGATCATAAACAATCATACTAATAGTGGAAGGGAGATAAAAAAGGAAAATATACAAATAGGGTAATGAATAATACACAAAGAATAATAATCATTGGGAATTTCAACTATCCCGATTAACTGGACAAAAGAACTAGCCAGCTAAAGGGAGTAAGGGAATGGAATTCCTACCATGTGTGCATAACTTGATATTGGAGCTAATAATGGGCAATTAACCAGGCAATAGCAATAATAATATAAACTGCTTTAAGATGATGATAGAGAAGGACATCCCTATGACAAAAGCCAATAAATTGGACAAAAGCTGATTTTAAGGGGATGGGAATGGAATTTGGAAAAATAAAATGGGCAACAATATTGGCAAAGAAAAATGTGGAATAACAATGGAAAACATTTAAAATGGTGTTCAACAAAATGCAGGAAAAATATGTTCACCAAAAGGAAAGAACAGACTAAGTACCAGCAAAGCTTCCATGTATGAATAAAGACACAAGAATAATTGATGGTCAGGAAAGGGGTGAGGTTAGAGTGACAGCCCTTGACATCAAGGCCGCATTCGACCGAGTGTGGCATCAAGGAGCCCTAGCGAAACTGGAATCAGTGGGTATCAGGGGGCAAACTCTCTGCTGGTTGGAGTCATACCTGGTACATAGGAAGATAGTTGTGGTCGTGGAGGGTCAGTCATCTCAGCTCCAGGATGTCTCTGCAGGAGTCCCTCAGGGTAGTTTCCAGGCCCAACAAACTTCAGCTGCTTCATCAATGATTCCCTCCATCATAAGGTCGAAAGTGGGGGTTTGCCGATGATTGCACAATGTTCAGCACCATTCACGACTCCTCAGATACTGAAGCAGTCCGTGTTCAAATGCAACAAGATCTGGACAATTTCCAGGTTTGAGCTGACAAGTGGCAAGTAACATTCACGCCACATAAATGCCAGGGAATGACCATCACCAATAAGAGACACTTTAACCACCGCCCCTTGACATTAAATGGTGTAACTATCCTTGAATCCCCCACTGTCAACATCCTTGGGGTTATCATTGACCAGAAACTCAACTGGACTCACCACATAAACACAGTGGCTACAAGAGCAGGTCAGAGGCTAGGAATACTGTGGCGAGTAACTCACCTCCTGACTCCCCAAAGCCTATCCACCATCTACAAGGCACAAGTCAGGAGTGTGATGGAATACCTCCCACTTGCCTGGATGGGTGCAGCTCCAACAACACTCAAGAAGCTTGACACCATCCAGAACAAAGCAGCCCGCTTGATTGGCACCACATTTACAAACATTCAATCCCTCCACCACCGACTCTCAGTCGCAGCAATGTGTACTATTTACAAGGTGCACTGCAGCAATTCACCAAAGATCCTTAGACAGCACCTTTCAAACCCATGACCACTCCACCTAGAAGTACAAGGGCAGCAGATAAATGGGAACACCACCACCAGCAAATTCCCCTCCAAGCCACTCACCATCCTGACTTGGAAATATGTCGACGTTCCTTCGCAGTCGCTAGGTCAAAATCCTGGAATTCCCTCCCTACCAGCATTGTGGGTCAACCCACAGAACATGGACTGCAGCGATTCAAGAAGGCAGCTCACCACCACCTTCTCAAGGGCAACTAGGGATGGGCAATAAATGCTGGCCAGACAGAGGCACCCATGTCTCACGAATGAATAAAATAAAACATAGTCAACAGAGGAATACATGATAAGAGAGAATACAAGGAGATTAGGAGAGGTGTCAAAAAGCAATTGGGAAGGCAAAGTGGGACTAATGCAAGGATTCCCATACAGACAAAAAACTTTTTAAAAGATACTTAAACTTCCAGTTGATAGCTGAAAGAATGGCATGATGTGATTCCCCATTTAAAATCTTTTACTGTAATAAATGACAAAAAGCATTAGTCACTAAACATTATTTTTTCTTCACTGACAACTCATATTTTAAACCACAGAAATTGATTTGTCTTTTTATTCCTATCAGTCACTGTTCTGCACAGAATTATGGTCCTTTTAGCAAAAATGCACAGTTTGTCCCAGCTTGAATGGATTCCCACATCCCCATTTCACCAAAAAGTAACTTTGAGAGTTTTCAAATAGTCCGTTAAATTCACCTCGAGCATTAAAGGCTATTCCAATGATTCTTCTTCCTCAGAAAGACCAGGACCAATCTCCCAGAGATTCTAGGTAGCTGCTGGATGTGCCTCTTCAGCCAGAGACCATCTCTGTCCCACATGCAGCTCCGATAGCTCACAAAGCCAAACAGCCTCTACTCTGTGCTGATCACACAAAACCTGCTGTCTGTCTGTGATCATCATTGATTTAAAGTTTATAAAATTTATTTATTAGTCACAAGTAAGGCTTACATTATCACTGCATTGAAGTTACTGTGAAATTCCCTTATCTGTAGGGGCATCTGTAACCTGATTGCAAATACGGCCTCCTCTGTCCTCCTCTCTATGGCAATGTGAAACACATTAACCTTGCACCCAGGTAGAAATGCTGACTAACTATTCTCAACCACAACTCTCTTCCACTTTGAAATAAATGAACAGTTTACAGCAGAACTGTTTATAACCTGATGCCTCTACTATCATTTGGAGACTGAGGCCTGAATCAGATCCGGGGAGGGATATAAGACCCAGAAGGAATGGAGAGCTAAAGAGTTAAGAGTATTAAAGTGAATTATGAGTGTTTAGATTATAGTTCATTTTTGGAATCATTTTGTTAATTCAGATAATTTCAGGAGGTTAAAATCTTTGCAGAGGCTTTCTGCAGATAGGCCCCTTCATTGTTCAAATCTGTGCAAACATAATGCTTGACATGGGTATGGTGCATTCCTCAGATTAGAAAGAGAAGGCAAAAAGGGGGAGGAGGTCAGTTGGCGACAGGCCTCAGGACCAAGAGGCACAGCCAGAAGGGGTCAAAGACCAACCAGCCTTGCAATGGAGATGGGTCTTGAGAAGGTGGCAATATAAGAACATGAGAACCAGGAACAGGAGTAGGCCATTTGGCTCCTCAAGCCTGCTCTGCCATTCAATAAGATCACGGCTGATCTTTTTATGGACCCAGCTCCACTTACCCATCTGCTCACCATAACCCTTAATTCTTTTACTGTGCAAAAATTTATATATATATATACATATAGCATACAGGCTACCTGGACATGACAGAAGTATAATGCTGAAGAAGGCTCCACCTCTCCAAAAAAAGTCACCTCTGTATGTGACATGATTGGCCTCATGAGATAGCCTCAAACTGTCGATGATCACCCTATGCCAGTGGCTCTGAAGGTGACAGTTGCCCTGAACTTTTATGCCTCAGGTTCTTTCCAGGCGTCTGTGGGAGATTTCTGTGGAATGTCACAATCGCAGTGCACAGCTGCCTCAAACTGGCGACAGACACACTGTTCTGAAGGGTGAACATGTTCATTCAGTAGAAGATGAACATGGCTCGCCATGCAGAGTGAGCCAGAGTGAGCCAGAGCAGCAACAGCGGATTTCCAAGGACATAGGGAGCCAATGCCTACACACATATGCCCACCAAGGCATCTCCGGTGGAGTCAGGTGTCTTTGTGGGCAGAAAGGGATTTCAGCCATTTTTGGTGATTATTGTTAATTATTGAAAGAACACAAATAAGGGCTAGTTGGGATGCTGGGTTAAAATTAAATAAAATTTAGAAGGGGTTCCATTCTCTGAACTTTCAGATTGTGTGTGACCACAAGCTCGAGATTTTGCAGTTTTATGCATGATATCCTGGAAGCTGCCATGATGCATACATCTTTATCGCTTCCAGGTGCCAAGTCTCTTCAAAGCCCCAGCGCAATAGGATGGCTGGCTGCTAGGGGACACAGGCTTTCCACTCAAACGGGGACTGATGACACCCTCTGAGGAGAGCTACAAACAAGGGAAATCATTGAGTGGGCAATAAGACTGCTCAAAATGAGATTTTGTTGCCAGGACTGCACAGGGAGATCACTGCAATATCCTCCAGAATGTGTCTCCCTTATTGTGGTAGTCTGCTGTACTCTACACAACCTGTGGGAGAGCTGATGAAGGGTGAAGCAATGTTGTTCCAAAATCTGTGGAGGATGAATCCAGCACTAAATCTGAGGAGGAGCCTGATCAGATCAGTGATATGAACAGATGGGCTGCAATTCCCCCAAATTGGGACTTAGTGTTCCCTCAGCCGTCCTCCCTTTCAGTGGTCTGCAAAAAGGTGAAGCCACTTACTCCCTTTGAAGAAACCACAGCTGTCAATCAGATTTAGAGTCTTTGTAAACATTTCAGTTCGGAATAATCAAGGTATTTGGAATGCATTAAGTGTAAAGGAAAAGGCCAATAAACACAGCCGGCTGGAGCATGAGTAGAAATCCATTAAGCTGTGGAAGAATGCCTATCTCAAAGCATTGCACAATGAAACTGAAAGAGATCAAAGGTTTTCAATGCAACAGAGAGTGCTTAAAAAATGTCAACTTGCTAGGAAGGCTCAGACACTCCAAATAAAACTGTGAATGCATTGGAGCTGAGTGAACAGCCGTGGAAATTGCTCCTCCCCACCCCCCAGTGAAATTAACATCTCCAGGTGGGCAACTTCAACGTTGATCACCAAGATTGACTTGTTAGCACCAACATAGACCAAGCTGTCCACGTCCTAAAGGACATAGCTGCTAAACTGGGACTGTGGCAGGTAGTGAGGGAAACAACAAGAGGGAAAAAAATAGCTGACCTCATCCTCACCAATCTGCCTGCCACATCTGTCCATGACAGTATCTGACCACCACACAGTCCCTGTGAATTCTCATCTTTAAATAGGATACTTTCCATTGTGTAGTGTGGCACTACCTCTGTGCTAACTGTGATGACTTCAAACAGATCTAGCAATTCAAGATTGATCTAAGCTCTGCAGTCCTGCCACATCCAGTCTTGAATGGTGATGGACAAGAACAAAAAACAAAGAAAATTACAGCCCTCCAAGCCTGCACCGACCATGCTGCCCGACTGAACTAAAACCCTCTAAAAGAACAAAAAAAACCCCTAAAAGAACAAGTGAACAATTCACTGGAGGAGGAGGCTCCACAAATATCTCCATCCTCAATGATGGGGGAGCCGAGCACGGCAATGCAAAGGATAAGCCTGAAGCATTCACACAAATCTTTAGCCAGCCCAGCACAACCTCCTCTGGATTTCCCCAGCATCACAGAAGTCAGTCTTCAGACAATTTGATTTACTTCACGTGATAACAAGAAACAGATGAAGGCACTGGATGCTGCCAGGGCTGTGGGCCCTGACAAAATTCCGGCAATATTACTGAAGGCTTGTGCTCCAGAACCTGCTGCACCCCTGGCCAAGCTCTTCCAGTATAACTACCATACTGGCATCTACGCAGCAATGTGCAAAATTACTCAGATATGTTCTGTACACAAAAAGCAGGACAATTCCAATCTGGCCAATTTGCGCCCCATCAGTCTATTTTCAATCATCATCATCGGGGTCATCAACAGTGCAATTCAGCAGCACTTGCTTAGCAATAACTTGCCCAAAGACACTCAATTTGGGTTCCTCCAGGGCTATTCAGCTCCTGATCTCATGACCTAGCAGAAAGGAAGATGGTTGCAGTTGTTGGTGGTCAGGCATCTTAGTTCCAGGACATCACTACAGGAGTTCCTCAGGGGAGTGTCATAGGCTCGACCATCTTCAGCTGCTTCATCAATGACCTTTATTCCTGTTATATATTTAAAAGGGTTGCAGGTTGCTTTAAGAGCAGATCACATGATTTGATGGGTATATTATTCGAGTGTTGGAGGCTGCTTTTTTACTTTCAGTCCTGTACTCTGTGCAGTGCAAAGAACAGCTCTTCAATAAATCTGTTGTTGTTATTTTGAATCCACACGTGCAAACCACAGCTTTTCTCTCTGTGTAAAACCCACAACCCCTAACATAGTTAGGACATTACACTTCCATCATAAGGTCAGAAGTGGGGATGTTCACTGATGGCTGTACAATGTTCAGCACTATTCGCAACTCCTCAGATACTGAAGCAGTCCATGTCCAAATGCAGCAAGACCTGGGCAATATTCAAGCTTGAAATGAGAAGTGGCTGGTAGTACTCAAACGACAAAAGTGCCATCTCCAACAAGAGAAGATCTAACCACCGCCCCTTGACACTCAGTGGCATTACTATCATTGAAAGCCCCACTATCAACATCCTGAGCGTTACCATTGACCAGAAACCTAACTGCACTAAGAATTCTGCAGTGAGTAACTCACCTCCTGACTTCCCAAAGCCTGTCCACAATCTACAAGGCACAAGTCAGGAGTATGATGGAACACTCTCCACTTGCCTGGATGAGTGCAGTCCCAACAACACCCAAGAAGGTCAACACCATCCAGGATGAAGCAGCCCACTTGAATGGCATCCTTTCCACAAACATTCAGTCCCTCCACCATGAATGCACAGTGGCAGCTATGTGCACCTTCTACAAGATGCACTGCAGGAACTCACCAAGGCTCCTCAGGAAGTACCTTCCAAGCCCATGACCACTACCATCTAGAAGGACAAGGACAGGAGATACATAGGAACACCACCGCCTAGAAGTTCCCCTCCAAGCCACTCACCATCCTGACTTGGAAATATATCATCATTCCTTCACTGTCACTGGATCAAAATCATAGAACTCCCTCCTTACAGCACTGTGGCATACCTACACCATTTGTACTACAGCAGTTATAAACTTCATAATTATAACATTATGAAATTCAATTATCAAGGCAAGTAAAGAAGATTGCTAAAATATTTTACAGGCAAGTTAATAAAAAAAGGCTGTGATCGAGATAGAGCCATTAAGGGAATTCCATTTCAATTAATCAAGTTCTCCCTTCTCTGATTTCACTGACCTTTCATCCTCCTTTAATTTCTCACCCCATGTAAAGTTCCCCATAAGGCCATCTCTGATCAGTTCCTTGTATTACTCTCCGCCCACATCCTACTTCCTCCTCCAAAGTCAACCTCCAGCAGTACCAGCCTCAATGTTTTCCAATTTGTGTTCACCACAACATTTCTGCAACTGCTGGTCTTTTCAACTATACCTTCACCTCAACCTTCGATGTCCTTATTCCATTAAAACCATGATACTCTTTAACCCTGGCCAATGCCTCAGTGTGGATATCATATCTGCTCCCTTAACTCCAAACAACACAGAATTAAATGCATATGATGGCCAATTACTTTAGTCATTCACCACCAGATCCAGCTGTGACCACATAAAGCACTATTGGCTTTTACTCCAGATTGCTAAAACTGCTCACTATTCCTGGAATGAAAAGGTAATCATTGATTCCTTTTCTCGACTGTAAATCATTTTCTTAAACCCTTCTTCCCTGCGGCCTCCACTCTCTTTGCCAAAAAGTAGTTATGAGGAACTTCATTGCCACCACAATTGAGACCATGCAATCAGCTGCCTCAGTCACTTCCTTCCCTTTCAATAGGCCACCCAGCCTAACTTCCTCTAAACTCTCCCTTACCCTTGCCCTGAACTTGTACCTTTTGTGAGTTTTTCTCCTGTCTCTCATTATGCCCTCTCCTAGCTTATCCCCACTATTCTGTCTCCTAGACATTATTCCTACTAAACACCTTCCCTTCCTGTCTCCCATGTTAACCGACATTGTTAACTCTTCAGATTCTGTCCCTCTCTCCTTCAGATTTACCATCATCAACCATCTCCACAAAACCAACCCTGAGCTCTCTGTCCTTGCAGGCCACAATCCCACTCTAATATCCCATTCCTCTCCAAAGTCCTTGAATGTGTTGCCACCTCTTAAACTCCATATGTGAACCTCTCCAATCAGATTTCCACCCCGCCACAGTATCCAAATGGTGCTTATCAAAGCCATCAATGACATCCTCAGTGACTGTGACACCAGGGCACTGCTGTAAAGATACTTGTCCCACATCTCTTCAATCTACGTGACTGCTTCTTATCTTCACACACACTCTGTTCCCTTTGGGGAACAGTGGGGAAACACTGGAAGGATAAACATGCTGATTATCAATTTCTTTGAACGACCTCATGAACATTCCTTGCATGGCCAACAAGTCCTGGAATGGGTCTTGAATCCAAAGCTTCTTGTTCAGAGGCAGAGGTGCTCTCTACTGAACCTCAAGATCTCCTCAATGTGACTGTAACACAGACAAATCATCATTCCTCATCCTTCTTGACCTGTCTGCAACCTTTGATACAATGCCAGGCAGTGTACTCCGCCGCGTCCTCCGCCAGGATCAACTGGGCCAAGTGCTCCGGACTCCTTGTCGGTCCTTGGGAGACGGACCCCCTTCCGGAGGAGCTCAGGTCTTTCACCTGGAGCAGGACCAACCTCCTCTACTTGGGGGCCCATCTCTGCCCAGCCGAGGAATCCTGGCCGGCGAACTGGCGGGAGCTGGAGGCCAAAGTCTCCGCCCGCCTGAGTCGCTGGACAGGACTGCTCCGAGTGCTGTCCTACGGGGCGCGAGTTCGCATCATAAACCAGCTGGTTGCCTCCATGCTGTGGTACCGGCTGGTCCCTTTGACCTCTCCCCCTGGCTTTGTCGCTGATATCCAGAGAACCTTCCTGCGGTTCTTCTGGGACAATCGACTGCACTGGGTCCCTGCTGCGGTTCTGCATCTCCCGCTTGAGGAGGGCGGACAAAGTCTGCCGCCTCCAGGCCCTGCAGAGGTACCTTTACGTTGAGCCCCCTCCACAGTGGTGTGCCATGGTGACGCATTTCTTCCGCCAGTGGCACGGCCTCAATTATGACGTGCAGCTCCTGCATATCGAACTGGGGCGTGCTTCGACCACCCTGCAGGAGTTGCCCGTCTTTTACCAGGACCTCCTCACTGTCTGGAACAAGGTCGCCTCGTGACGCAGCTCCCCCCCGTCAGGAGTAGCGGCTCTCGTGCGAGAGCCGCTGCTCAGGAATCCGCTCCTCCAACCGTATGACTTCAGGTGGCTGGCGGAGAGGAGGGCTGTGGACGCCGGGGTGACCAGAATCGGGGACGTGCTCGATGGCGGAGGGGCGGGCTGGATGAGTCCCCGTGTGCTGGCTGAGCGCGCGGGGACGTCCGTCCGGCACGCGGCCAAAACCATCCTAGACCTTAGGACGGTCGTGCTCGGCCCCGAAACTGCACGCAAACTCGAGACGGCGCAGGCGTGCGGTGGGATCCCGCCCGAGCGTTCCCCTGTTCGGGTGGAATTCCACATTGGCCCAAAGCCTCAGCCCCCCCCCCCCCCGGGTGAGGTGCCCCACAGCCTGAGCCGCCTCGTGGAAATGTCCTCCGTGCCTTTTTCTACCGCGCGGAGATGTTTCCTGTGCAGGCTGCTGCTGCACACCTTCCACTACCGCCTCCTCGCCTGTCGCCCGGATACACCTTGGCGGGCCTTGTTGCCGCCGGGCAGCGGAGGTCCCCGCTGGAGGTCCCTCTACGGAGGGATCTCCCCCAATTATGTCGGGGACCTGGGGTGGAGGGTGATGCATGCAGCAGTTCCGCACAACCGTAGGATTCACTGGTTCACGGGCTCCGAAGACTGCCCTTTCTGTGGCCTTGTGGAGTCCGTGGACCATGTCTATGTTGTGTGTCTTAGGCTGCACTCCCTTTATGTTTTCCTGAAGAACCTTTTATTGATGTTTTGTTTGCACTTCAGTCCCACGCTCCTGATCTACGGACACCCGGTGCGGAGAGGGGAGGGTCGGGATGGCGACCTCCTCGTGAACCTGCTCCTGGGCCTGGCGAAACGCGCCATTTACCGGTCCAGGCAGCGGGCGATCGAGGGGGCCGTCCATCCTGACTGTCTGCCCCTCTACCGCGGCTACGTTTGCGGCCAGGTGTCCCTGGAGAGGGAGCATGCGGTGTCCATGGGCGGGGTTGACGCCTTCTGCGCCCGCTGGGCACCGCAGGGGTTGGGGTGCGTTATCGACCCGAATAATCACATTTTAATTTGATGTTTTTAAGTTTCCTTTGTACTTTGATTTCTGTTCGGGCTGTTCCCCCTCCTTTTTGGGGAGCTGCCCCTTTCACTTTGTCCTGACTTAATTTGAGTTTGTTTATTTGGTTTGACCTAAAAAGAGGGCAACCTTTGATACAATTCATTATATTATCCTCCTCCAGCACATCTCCACTATCATCCAGTTAGGATGTAATCGACTGGTTCAATTCTTATCTATCAAGTCATGGCCAGAGTATCGCCATAACTGGCTTCTCTTTCTGCTCCATGCTGTTATCTCAGATATCAGGCGAAGATTTATCCTCGACTCCCTCCTACTTCTCACTTACATGCTGCCTTTTGGTGACAGCATCCAAAATCACAAGTTTCCAGGTGTGTGCTGATAAGATTCACCTCATGTGGTTCCCCTCCTTTTGGGAGCTGCCCCTTTTAATTTGTCCCTTAGTTAATTTGATTTAGTTTATTTGGTTGGTCAAATAGATTGCCAAAGTGCATGGCCTGAAGGGTTGAGTAGGGAGTCTGATGGGGGATGCAGCTCTATTGCACCAGCTCATCATTAACTCCTGCACTCTTTCTAAATTGTCACACTGATTATCCAATATCCTCTACTGCATGAACAGAAACTTCCTCCAATTAAATTTTGGGAAGACTGAAGCTATTGGTCCCGTTTCTCCCATTTTGGGACTAAGTTCCCACTCTGGCAGGGAAATGGGAGAGTTTCCCGCTTGGGTTGTCTGCGTTTGTCAGGTACGATTCACCCACATGAGAGATGACAATGAGCTAATTTTGAGCAACCCGCCAGCCAGCCCAGCTGTTCTGAGACTGGGCCACCATTTTAAAAAGGCGCCCCAATCTCTGTGCTCAGAGACAGGCCCCCCTCCCCCCTAAAAACTAAATGGTGCCCCCCACTGACCAGGGGAGCACCACGAACCCCTCACCAAAGAGGAGCATCCTCCCCCCGCCACCCACAATAACGGGTAGCTCCAACACCCCAAATCACATAGGCAGGAGGGTGACCTGATCTGACCCCTTCCTCAGACCCCCCTACTCAGACCCCCTTTCCCCTCAGACCCCCACTCAGGCCCCCCCACCCCCATCAGACTCCCTACTCAACCCTTCAGGCCACGCACCTTGGCAATGCCAACAGTGCATTGCCCCGTGACACCTTGGTACTGACACCCTGTCCTGGTGATCTTGGGTCCTGAAGGGGCTCAAGGAGATAGGCCCTGTGGTCATTTGCCCCTCTGCTCCTGCCAGGCTGCAGAGGAAGTGTCCCTCAATGGTCGGGGAGGGTGGGGGGGGGGGGGGGTTGGGTGGGCTTGGGCTGGGGGCAAGAAGTTGACCTCACCACTCTCCACTGAGATAGGGTGCCATGGATAGACTGCTCCTTCTAGCCCTGGCAGGCCTGAAGGTCACTCCTGGCATGGTGATTTCAGGCAGCCCTGTGATCAACATCTGCATTCTTGCCTGTCAGCTAAGCAAATTCTGAAATGGCCAGGTAACCTTAATCTCCATGCCCCCTACTCACTTGGCAGGCTTTTAAATCTTTGCAGTTCTCCATTCTGCAGCAGAGATTTTCCTTTCTCCATGTCAGAAACTACGGGTGTGAGCAGACACCTTTGAAGTCCTCTGATAGAGAGGAGATATCGGTTGGGGGGGGCGGGGGGGAGAGTTCACTTCTACACAGCTGTGCACTCACCCCAACGTAGACACACAGCTTTGATTTGGGGTTTCTGAGGCTCCCTAGCAAGCTGAAATCTTTGAATCCCTCTCCATTGCACTTGAAGCCTTTGATCTGTAGCAAATTGAAAAAAGATTCAACTGCCAGTTGAATAGATTTCTCTAAAAGAGGAAGTGAAACCACAGGCTATCAATCAGGATTAGACTCGTCAACATTACGGTCAGGATCAATGAGGCACTTGGGGTACATTCTACCATGATGGGGGATAACAATAAACACAGGTGGCTGGAGGATGACAGAAATCCATTGAGCTGGCAATTGAATCTTCCACGAGACCCTGCATGTGGAATTTGTCACAGAAATACAAATCCACATACAAATACATATTGCTAATGGGTGACCTTGGGGAAACATTCTTTAAAACGTCTGTGACAATATGTAGACACTTCTTCATTTATGTTAAAGGATTGCACACTGAATGATTGGTTCATTCTTTTATCGTGTGTTACCTACAATTTCTCCATCCAGCTCAGACTGTCATGGCTCCTTAATTGACTCCAGCCATTCTATGTTGCCATTGGCCCTTGATACAGTCTTAAATGTTAAAATATTAATACAGAGATAGATTTCTAGATACTAAAGGTACTAAGGGACATGGGGCTAACGCAGGAAAATGGGGTTGAGGTAGAAGATCAGCCATCATATAGTTGAATGGCTCGAGGGGTTGAATGACCTACTCCTGCTCTTATTTCCTGCATTCCTATGTTCTAGTATAAGAAACACTATCCAGTTTTGGAACAAAGAACAATGATACCTTCTCATTTTTCATTTCATTTTATATCACATCTTGTATATAATCAAATATCACAAGGTCATCACAAAGCAAAATTTGACACTGAGCTACATAAGATGACATAGATCAGATGACCAAAATTTTGGTCAGAGAGGCAAATGTTTAACAGTTGTCTAAAGGAAGAATGTGAAGCAGAGAGATAAATAATTGTAGGAAGGGAATTCCAGAGCTTAGAGCTGAGGGAGCTGAAGGCAGGGTCAGTAATGGTGCAGTGATTAACATTGGGTATGTTCAAGAGGCCAAAATTTGGTGAGTGGCGACTTCTTGAAGGGTTGTTGGGCTTGAGGAGGTTGCAAAGATATGAAAGGGAGAGAGGCCCTGGAGGAATTTGATAAAGAAATGATGAATATTTTGAAATCTGGACATTGACTCCCAGTTAGGCAATGTAGGTCAGCACAGGAGTGATGGGTGAAGGGACCTGGTGTGAGTTGGAACATGGGCAACAGAATTTGGATGACCTCAAGTTAACAGAGGGTTGAATGTGGAAGGCTGGCTGAGAAGTTGAGCTAATGCAGGGAAAGGGTTAGCCGATGTGATCCATTGACTCTGTCTACACTTCCCGCTGCCTCAGCAAAGCAGCCAGCATAATTAAAGACACCACGCACCCCAGACATACTCTGTTCCACCTTCTTCCATCGGGAAAAAGATATAAAAGTCTGAGGTCACGTACCAACCAATTCAAGAACAGCTTCTTCCCTGCTGCCATCAGACGTTTGAAAGGACCTACCATATTAAGTTGATCTTTCACTACACCTTTGTTATGACTGTAACACTATATCTGCACTCTCTCCTTTCCTTCTTCCCTCTGTATTCTATGAACAGTATGTTTTGTCTGTATAGCGAATAAGAAACAATACTTTTCACTGTATCTCAATACATGTGACAATAATAAATCAAATCAAATCAAAGAACTGGAATCAGGCGGTCTTAGTGATACCAACTTAAAGGCAAAATACTGCGGTTGCTGGGAATCTGAATTAGAAATCAAGCGTTGGAAAAATCAGCAGGTCTGACAGCGTCTGTGGAGAGAGAAAGTTATTGTTTCGAATCTGCATGACTCTTCACTGATGCTGCTGGACCTGCTGAGTTTTTCCAGCATTTTCTGGTCTCAGTGACACCTCAGATTTATGCATTGTTATGATCATGTGATGAGAGGTGGAATGATTTCCCTTTTCCTTATTCCTCATTTAAACACAACAGGTTTCTCTAAAAGGGATATTCTTGCTGCTTCAGCGAGTATTTAATTATATTTACATTCTGTGACTATAAAAGACATAAGCAAGTTTTTAAAAAGGAGAGAGAATTGTATTTATTGCACTGAATATGATCTAGACAGATTTTTAATCAGTCAGAAAATCAAGGGTTCCGGAGATAAGGCAGGAAAGTAGAGTTGAAGTTTATCACATTAGAGCAGTCAAGATTTAATTGATTGGCGGAGCAAATTCAATGGGCCAAATGGCTTACTTCTGCTCCTACGGCTTATGCTGTTCATCTCTACCGACACACAGAGGTATCAGTGTGTACCATTTACAAGATGCGCTATAGCCACTTGCCAAGGCTCCTTTGACAGCATCTTCCAAACCTGTAACGTTTACCATCTAAAAGGGCAAAGGGAGCAGATGTACAATAACATCGCCACCACCTGCAATTTCCCCCACAGGCCACATCATCATTCCTTCACTGTGGCTGGACCTGCTGAGTTTTTCCAGCATTTTCTGGTGCCTGCACCTCCAAGCCTGCGCCGATCATGATGCCTGCCTAACCTAAAACTGTATGCACTTGCCTTCACCGGTTGGGGCATTGAATATAAACATTTGCAGGTCATGCTGCAGCTGTACAGAACCTTAATCATAGAAATCATAGAAATCATAGAAACCCTACAGTGCAGAAGGAGGCCATTCGGCCCATCGAGTCTGCACCGACCACAATCCCACCCAGGCCCTACCCCCAAATATTTACCCGCTAATCCCTCTAACCTACACATCCCAGGACTCTAAGGGGCAATTTTTAACCTGGCCAATCAACCTAACCCGCACATCTTTGGACTGTGGGAGGAAACCGGAGCACCCGGAGGAAACCCACGCAGACACGAGGAGAATGTGCAAACTCCACACAGACAGTGACCCGAGCCGGGAATCGAACCCGGGACCCTGGAGCTGTGAAGCAGCAGTGCTAACCACTGTGCTACCGTGCCGCCCTTTTAGTTAGGTATGGAGTCCATATCCTTCCATTCCCATCCTATTCATGTATTCGTCTAGTTGCCCTTAAATGTCGCTATCGTACCTGCTCCCATCACCTCCCCGGGCAGCACATTCCAGACTTTCACCATCCTCTGTGTAAAAAACTTGCCTCGCACATCTCCTCTAAACTTTTCCCCATGCACCTTAAACCTATGTCCCCCTAGTACTTGACTTTTCTACCCTGGGAAAGAGCATCTGACTAGCCACTCTGTCCATGCCACTCATAATCTTGTAAACCTCTATCAGGTCACCCCCCCCAACCTCCATTGTTCCAGTGAGAACAAACCGAAGCTAATACCTTTCAGACCAGACAACATCCTGGTAAACCTCTTCTATACCCTCTCCAAAGCATCCACATCCTTCTGGTATTGTACACAATATTCTAAATGACCTAATGTTCTGTACAGCTGCAGCATGACCTGCAAATTTTTATTCTCAATGCCCCAACCGCTGAAAGCAAGCGTGCCGTATGCCTTCTTGACTACCTTATCCACCTGCGTTGTCACTTTCAGTGATCGGTGGACATGTATGCCCAGATTTCTCTGCCTGTCAAAACTCCTAAGGGTTCTACAATTTACTGTATAATTCCTACATACATTGGACCTTCCAAAATGCATTGCATCATACTTGTCCGGATTAAACTCCATCTGCCATTTCTCTGTCCAGGTCCCCAACCGGTCTATATCTTGCTGTATTCTTTGATAATCCTCTTCACTATCCGCAACTCCACCAATTTTTGTGTCGTCAGCGAACTTACTAATCAGACCAGCTACATTTTCCTCCAAATCATTTATATATACTACGAACAACAAAGGTCCCCGAACTGATGTCTGTGGAACACCGCAGCAGCAGCAGCTCAAGAAGACAGCTCACCACCATCTTTTTAAGAGCATTGAGGGATGAGCAACAAATGGTAGCGTAGCCAGTGACACCCACATCCCTTGAAATAATAAAAACACTGGGTCCAGTTTCTTTACTATCGAGTAGAAAATGGCAGTTTACGGGGAATGGGGAAATCTATTCAGAATTTAATGTGGACATTAATGTCGAGACAGATATTTTGTGTTAATGGTCTCATATATTTATATTAATGTGTTGTACTATACATTAGTCAACAAAACCTGTCCGTCAACATTGGTGCCAACTGTTGTCATAAAAGTGGACCTTAATATAATGATGGATCAGATTGGTCAACGATCAAACAATATTTGACCATCGATGTTATAATGGATATATTTACTAACAATACCGATACCGTTTAGCATTTTACTAACTGTTCAAATTTCAAAAAAAGACTAGTGCTACCTTTTTAAAGCAATTCTTTGCAGCATGAGAAATCCAAAATTTCCACAGTAATAGATTTACTTTGAATCATGGTCATTTGGAAATATTTGGAATGCAGAATGTAATGCTGCAAATGTGATTTATTTTCCAGTAGCAATGGGAGATTTAAATCAGGGCATATATCTTCACAACATTTGGAACCAGTTATCCGTCAGTTGACACGGCATAACTCCATAAGGATGACTCCAGTTACAGTTATAGATCCTCACTCATGAGAAATAGATAAAGACAAAGCTGAAGGAAAAATGATTGCCTATTAAAGCGGGGGTTTGATCAGTGACTTCAGGTGCCTGTCAAAACCAAATGGGTGGATGGCACCTATGATTTTGTGCTTCCAGATTAGAGTCTTATTTGACTGGACCATGGATTGTATGTTGGTTTTGGAGGTCATTGTACCTGATTTGCAAACCTGATGTTCCCAACCATGGCTGGGATTTTCTGTAAAAAAATTCGGAGTGCCAAATTCGCGTAAAAACTGGAGTAAATCCCGCTGAGTTTTCTTTAGCCGGATTTTCAAAATGATTCTCCCACACTCTGAGCACTGCAGCGAGCCTCAGGGAGATTCACACTGAAAATCAGGAGGCGGGGCCTATTCCGCTGGAGATGTCGGCAACAAAGCACTAAGCGGACCAGTGAGCATGCGTCGATCTGTCGATTGCTGTCCAGCCCCGCGACCCCTCGCCACTGCCCCTCCGACCCCACCCACCCCCCAATTGCTGGCCTCCCTGATGTCTCAGGGCCAGCCCTGATGTCCCCCCACCCTCTACCAACCCCGATTTCCTGTCCCACCGCCCTTCCCCCTGCAGTCCCGACCTCCCCCCTCCCCCGCCATCTCAACCCCCCCATCAGGCAGCCCCACTCCACACCCCAATGGCCAGCCCTGAGCAGCCCCTTCCCTCCCTCTGCCACTGATCCTGACACAGTAAGAAGTCTAACAACACCAGGTTAAAGTCCAGCAGGTTTATTTGGTAGCAGGCTTTTGCTACCAAATAAACCTGTTGGACTTTAACCTGGTGTTGTTAGACTTCTTACTGTGTTTACCCCAGTCCAACGCCGGCATCTCCACATCATGACTGATCCTGACTGCAGAGTGGCAGTGGGACCCCCCCCCCACTCCCCCACCCCCACTGATCGCTCCCATAGGCCCCCAATAGGCCACACCTCCCCCTCTGGCCCTGCCCCCTTGGCACTGTCCAATGCCCAGTGGGCAGTGCTGAGGTGCCCCTTGGGCATTGTCACTTTTGTCCCTTGGGCAGTGCCAGGCCTGTGTCAGGCAAGGGGGGCGGAACCATGCTGCTGTTAAGGCCGGCGGCGGGGTGGTCCCCGATCTCCGTGGGGGGGAGGCAGGGGATCTCCCAGTGCGCTGAGATTGTGGAGCCATTACGAAACGACATCCGAGCGCTCTAAAGCCGGCCTCACTGGTGTGTTCCCCACACTGTGCGGTGTCCTGATCCCCACTGCCCCTGATGCTGAGGTCACGACCCAACATCCTGCCCTCTGTGGTAGCTGGAAAATCCACGGGTGAAACAACCCCTATTGAATAAAGATTGTGTCCATTTGATGTTCTTTGAGCGCCATCTTGTGGCAACAAGTCATAAAATGTTGCCAAGCCTGACATGATAGATGCTGTGGAGATGCTGGCGTTGGACTGGGGTAAACACAGTAAGAAGTTTAACAACACCAGGTTAAAGTCCAACAGGTTTATTTGGTAGCAAATGCCACTAGCTTTGTTTATGCCACTAGTGGCATTTGCTACCAAATAAACCTGTTGGACTTTAACCTGGTGTTGTTAAACTTCTTACTATGATAGATGCTAGCAGCAGATGGCACTCCTTATCAGATAAAAATTGCCTGATCACTGCAACAGATTTTTGAAAATTATTCCTTCGCACAGATACAATTGAGTTGTGTTATCTTGTGTTGTGCTATCTAACACAGCAATGAACTGTTCTTTCTCAAATAGTTGCTCCTCTACACCTTGGAATGATGCATATAAATCACTCTAATGCTTCTAAACTGCACACGCACTTACAAATAATAAGATAAAGCATTTGTAGAAACCGATTTGAAGAACACTGGCTTTCATCCGTAGTTATTTCAAACCTTTCACCACTTACGGGTTTAGTTGTACACTGCATACACATTCACAAAATGTCTGGTAATAAGGACATAATCTTTGTTCGACAACTAACTGGTTCCAAATTTTGAAAATAAAACATGATTAAAGTCTGCTGCTTAAAGTCTCTTTGCTGTACAGGTTATTATTTCATTATCTAATTCTTCTCAAATGAAGAAAATGCCAATGACATTTAACAACAAACATGATTTCAAAGCTTCAACAAATTAAATAATTTTTGATGGATATGCTGCAATCCGGAATTACAAACTCAATTGTAACCCATCCCATGTAGCATGAAGGAACAGGTAGTTAATGCACTGTGTTCTTGCTGTATTCCCTAATGCTGCCATTTTAACCAGGAACTTTTCAGGCAAGGGAGAGACGCCTGTCACACGCAGGCAGGGTCCTACTTGATATGCTAAAGTCACATCCCAATGATGGATTTTTATGTGAAATCAATGAAAGTCCCACAGTGCCAAAATGACCAGCAAAGTAAGGTAGTTCATTCTGGTTGAATGAATTCTTGTGGGCTCATCACATAGTTTCCTGCCTACAGCTGCCCGCTCTCTCCATCCAGCCATCACTCATCCAAAATATCAACTTTTACAACCCTACACCTTCCCAATCCAATTAGAAATCTGTAATAAGTCCTCAGAGGCAGAAGTCCCTTCACCAAAATCCCTTTATTTACAAGTCTGACAACAGCATACAGAGTGCTTTCAGTTAGCAGGCTACACAAGGAGTTCCAGAGGAACTGACACTCCTAGTTATATACAAAGCAAGAGGCTCCCTGATTGACCCATCAATTTGGCCCTTAATCAGGGAGTTCATATTCTAACAGGCCGACCTCAATTGCCTAATTAAAGTCATTACAAAATCCAAAAGACAATTTGTTACCCAACAGTGTTTAGCACTGCTGTCTCACAGCACCAGGGACCCAGGTTCAATTCCGACCTCGGGTGACTGTGTGTGGAGTTTTCACATTCTCCCTGTGTCTGCGTGGGTTTCCTTCAGGTGCTCGGGTTTCCTCTCACAGTCCAAAGATGTGCGGGTTAGTTGGATTGGCCAATGATAAATGCACAGGTTTACAGGGATAGGATGGAGATGTGGGCCTGGGTCAGAGGCTCTTTTGGAGAGTCGATGCACATTTGATGGGCCAAATAGCCTCCTTCTGCATTGTAGGAATTCTATTCTATGGAATGATTCATGATGTCAGCTGGACTGCCTATTTTCCCATTTCCAATCTCTTAATAATAAATAATGAGAGAAGTAATAATCAGAGAAAATGATTTATATTAGTATCCCATTGAGTTCTCTCCAGGGTTGCCTCTAGCAACTTCTGTAGGATTTATCTTCAATTCATGGAGATGTCACACTAAACCTGGAGTGAAACCCTGGAGATTGTAAGCTGACAAAAGGAAGCCAGACATAAGTATTTTATGGGCCAGGCAAATAATCTTTGGTCCTCTTTACAAATTTGATTTACTGTTTTGAGGAGGCGATTAGGTGTGTAGCTGAGGGTAGTGCAGTCAATGTAGTTTATATGGATTTCAGCAAAGCCTTTGACAAGGTCCCACATGGGAGACTTGTAGAGAATGTAAATTCACATGGGATAGATGATAATTTGATCAAGTGAATTCAAAATTAGCTCAGTTGTAGGAGGCAGAGGGTGATGAAAGAAGGCTGCTTTAGTGACTAGAAGTCAGTGTCCAATGATGTACCACAGGAATTTGTGTTGGACCCCCTATTATTTGTCACTTATATAAATGAATTGATGACGATATGAGGGGTAGGATTCGTAAGTTTACAGATGACGCAAAGGTTGGGTGGGTGGTTAACAGTGAGGTGGAATGTCTTGGGCTACAAGAAGATATAGATGGAATGATCATAGAACATAGAACATAGAACAGTACAGCACAGAACAGGCCCTTCGGCCCACGTTGTTGTGCCGAGCTTTATCTGAAACCAAGATCAAGCTATCCCACTCCCTATCATCCTGGTGTGCTCCATGTGCCTATCCAATAACCGCTTAAATGTTCCTAAAGTGTCTGACTCCACTATCACTGCAGGCAGTCCATTCCACACCCCAACCACTCTCTGCGTAAAGAACCTACCTCTGATATCCTTCCTATATCTCCCACCACGAACCCTATAGTTATGCCCCCTTGTAATAGCTCCATCCACCCGAGGAAATAGTCTTTGAACGTTCACTCTATCTATCCCCTTCATCATTTTATAAACCTCTATTAAGTCTCCCCTCAGCCTCCTCCGCTCCAGAGAGAACAGCCCTAGCTCCCTCAACCTTTCCTCATAAGACCTACCCTCCAAACCAGGCAGCATCCTGGTAAATCTCCTCTGCACTCTTTCCAGCGCTTCCACATCCTTCTTATAGTGAGGTGACCAGAACTGCACACAATATTCCCAATGTGGTCTCACCAAGGTCCTGTACAGTTGCAGCATAACCCCATGGCTCTTAAACTCCAACCCCCTGTTAATAAAAGCTAACACACTATAGGCCTTCTTCACAGCTCTAGCCACTTGAGTGGCAACCTTTAGAGATCTGTGGATATGGACCCCAAGATCTCTCTGTTCCTCCACAGTGTTCAGAACCCTACCTTTGACCCTGTAATCCACATTTAAATTTGTCCTACCAAAATGAATCACCTCACATTTATCAGGGTTAAACTCCATTTGCCATTTTTCAGCCCAGCTTTGCATCCTATCTATGTCTCTTTGCAGCCTACAACAGCCCTCCACCTCATCCACTACTCCACCAATCTTGGTGTCATCAGCAAATTTACTGATCCACCCTTCAGCCCCCTCCTCTAAGTCATTAATAAAAATCACAAAGAGCAGAGGACCAAGCACTGATCCCTGCGGCACTCAAATGGGAAGATATGTGGCAGATGGAATTTAACCCTGAAAAGTGTGAGGTGGTACACTTTGGAAGGAGTAATTTGACAAGGAAATACTCAATGAATGGCAGGACACTAGGAAGTGCTGTGGAACAAAGGGACCTTGACGTGTTTGTCCACTGGTCTCTGAAGGCAGAAGGGCATGTTAGTAGGGTGGTGAAAAAGGTTTATCAATTGAAGCATAGATTACAAAAGCAGGGTACTCATGTTAGAGTTGTATAGAACTTTGGTGAGGCCACAGCTGGAGTACTGTGTGCAATTCTGGTTACCACATTAGCGGAATGATGTGATTGCACTGGAGGGGGGGAAGAGGAGATATACCAGGATGTTTCCTGGGATGGAACATTTAAGTTATGAAGAGAGATTGGGTAGGCTTGGGTTGTTTTCGTTGGAGCAGAGAAAACTGCGAGGTGACCTGATTGACTTGTATAAGATTATGAGGGACATGGACAGAATGGATAAGGAGCAGCTGTTCCCCTTAGTTGAAGGATCAGTCAAGAGGGGACATAGGTTCATAGGACATAGGTGAGGGGCAGGAGGTTTAGGGGAGATGTGAGGAAAAGCTTTTTTACTAGAGAGTGATGACGGTCTGGAATGCGCTTCCTGGGAAGGTGGCAGAGGTAGGTTGCCTCACATTCTTTAAAAAGTACCTAGATGAGCACTTGGCACGTCACAACATTCAAGGCTATGGACCAAGTGCTGGTAGATGAGATTAGGTGGGAGTTCAGGTGTTTCTCACGTGTTGGTGCAGACTCAATGGGCCAAAGGGCCTCTTCTGCACTGTATGATTTTATGATTCTTACCCCTGCCCTTCCTCCTCCCTCTGACCATGACAACATCTTTGGACATCATACTCCTAGCATTCACCAGACTTGGAGGATATTCCTGTAGATCCAGATGGCATTGACCACTGAATTTCCACTCCCACCCACCAGGTCTCACATTATTCCTCTGGCTTCAAATGAGAAAGATCTAGACAGACATAAATGAGGCCTGGAAGTCACCTGGGCCTCAGTCTCTACTTTCCATCAGCATTGCCCAACTACCCCTCACCTGGCAGGGGAGCGTTCCCAGTCTGCACAGCTGTACACTCAGCCCCAGTGAATGCACACAGCTTTGATTTGAAGTTGCTGAGGCTTCCCAGCATCTGAAATCATTGAAACCCTCTCCATTACAATTGCAACCTTTGATCTGTAACAAGTTCAACATGCAGTGCCTCGTAAAAGATTCAGCTGTCCGATCAAGGGAATTCTATCCTAACTGATAGCCTGTGGTTTCACTTCCCGCTTTGCAAACCACTTCAAAGAGGGAGTGAAATGGTGTTGGCAATGCCAGGCTGGCACTGCCAGATGGGCGACGCCCAGCCATGTCTGCAACTATTGGGTGCTTCTCTGAGCCCCTTTGGCATGGCCATTATGCCTGGTCTCCATTTTTGGAGACAAGTAGTGATTCTTGCCAGGCTCCCGCTGCGCCCGAGGATCGGATAATCCCAGGAACAGGGAGAGATCCGGCCTCGAACGGACTCAGTATATCACCTGCGATTCTCCGGCCCCTCTCCGCTCTAACAGTGCACTGGGCACGACGCGACTGGAAATCTGCTGCCGAACGTGTTTTGAAGATTAACCCTTTGCAGTGCCTGCCTCTGTGGGTTGATGTTTGGCCCATTTGTTTGCAGTGTTAATGTCCATGAAGCTTTTGGGGTTTTATATTTAATAAAAGTCCTGCCGGAGGGGATTTTGATCCTTCAACACCAGCACAAAATCCAGGTTATTTGAAATTTGAAACATTAACATGCAAAAGGAACAGGACTGGAGGCAGAGGTAAGAAATAAATGTTTATACTTCTTAAGGGAGAAATTTGTTCAGGCAGCTTCGAGTGCCACTACATGGAATTCCACCATTCCCCGGGGTAGATAGTACCCATTCTTCATTGATATGAACATATGAAAAAGAAGCAGGGTAGACCATTTAATTATACCACTGAAGAATTCTGTGTTGGACATGCAGGTTTGCTGCCTGCCCCAGAGAATCAGTGTAGTCTACATACTGCCGCTCGAAGCTAAAAGGACAAATTTCACTCCACATAAATTCCTTTAATGTTGAATGCAAAGTCAGTTTTCATTTGTATTTTCAAAGCAATACACATGCTAGTTCATTTACTTTCCACAACATATAAAATATATATATATACGGTGACACAGTGGTTAGCACTGCTGCCTCACAGCGCCAGGGACCCAGGTTCAATTCCGGCCTCGGGTCACTGTCTGTGTGGAGTTTGCATTTCTCCCTTTGTCTGTGTGGAGTTTCCTCCTGGTGCTCTGGTTTCCTCTCACAGTCCAAAGATGTGCAGGTTAGGTTGATTGGCCATGCTCAATTGTCCCTTAGTGTCGTGGGATTAGCAGGGTAAATATGTGGGTTAATGGGAATGGGACCTGGGTGGGATTGTGGTCGGTGCAGACTCGATGGGCCGAATGGCCTCCTTCTGCACTGGAGGGATTCTATAAAAAGAAGTATCTAAATTTTAAAATGTATTAACATTAAGCAGTATGGTAATATTCTAAATTCGCGCTACTGCTGGGAAGATTTAGCTTCAGTGCACACTGGAATTTTGACCATTGAATTTCTAACCATGTTTTAAAACATCAGAAAACTGTACATTGCTCAAACAAGATCTTCTCCAGCGTAACCTGTATTTTTCTTTCACAGCAGCAGTTGGCTTCCTGGCAGAGATCCCACTGGGAGCTCGTCCTGCACATATAAACATCCCAATCCAGGAAAATAAGTTGATGGTCACAGCAGAGTTGGATCAGTGGGCAGAAGTCCTGCCCTGAATGTCTTCTGGCGGAAGGAGTTCAGAACTGAACCGTGTTTTTATATTCGCTTAGGACAGCATTGCACTGGGCACATCTTTTGGTCATTTGGGACTGCAGTTAATGGAAACCTCAGGAATGGCAGAAATATTGATGCCTCCAAGGCATTTCTTTTTAAAAAATATATTTGCAGTTTTACGTTATGCTTTTATTTCTGTTTTTATTATTAAGTTTTATTACCATTTATTTCAAGTAAATGATGTGCACTTTTATTTTGGGGAGAATGTATTTCTCCTATGGATGTACAATATATATTCTCAACATGAAGTAATTGAATAGTTGCTGGATTCACCAGAAAAACAAATTCAAAATATTTCCAATACTTCAGCAGAACAGGAAGAGCTGAGAAAAGTGGGATGTGGGAAAGTAAATGAGCTTTCACATGAGCTCAGGTGGTTAGATTATTACTGTGCCATCACACATCCAGTATTTCAAAGTTGTGAAGTGCTACAATATGAAAGAAGGTATGTCAGGAAGATCTGCAGGTCCTGGAGCTAAACTAGTCACTGCTGCCAATAAGCTATTAGCCACATCTGCTCCACATACCTGCCAAAGACTGGGGGCCAAATGATTCTACGTGCTCCATTTTGGCAATGGAGTGAGATAAATATCCATGTCAACGTCTGCAAGGACAGATGGTGTCAGGCTTACACAGTATATCTTTCCCCTGAGTTCCACTTAGCTTAGCCTATTAGCCTATAAATCATTTGTTTCATCAGCATTCAGCTGGCGAGATCTGTTAGGTTTAGAGGTACAATCGTAGTTTCAAGCAAAATGCACACAGGGTTGGGGTTTGCTCAGGGGTTTTCCCAATCGACCATCACAATCTCAGTGGAAGATCCCTGGAAATGTCAGAGAAATGGCATAAATGTCATAAGCATTCTTTCACTGATGTTTCCGCAGATCGTTTACCAAAAGAACCCCATGGAAACTCAATCCCAGTAAATACCCAATGACACAAAAAATGAAAGTCATTTTATGAAGCAATAACTTAGGTGCAGCTCTCTTTAAATGGTCAGAACAAAATTCAGTTCACAATTTAGTATTTTCCAGATTACAGGGAATTTACATGCATCTATCTAACTGACTCCTGACCTGAGGCACCTCAGATTTCACCCATCAATGAATGAGCTATTTATATTTGCAGCTTTAAAAAATCAGCAATGTAAAGGAATTCCAAGTATAAAAGGGTAAAAACATCCCTAGTCAGGTTCAACTCTACAACATAAGATTCCCTGGTTCAGACTGATTTTGTTACTAGTCTCATTCAGTATTCAATAGTATTTCATATTTGTACGCTACATCTGTGGGGAACTGGAAGGAACGTGATCAAAAAAACTTGTCAGAACCAATTTAAATTCTCCGAAAGAAAATTTAGAAAATCAGAGACCTGATGACTTTTAAAGGTGAATCATTTAATCAATTTTGAATAATTGGGAAGACTTAGGTATTTCAGAGACATAAGACCTCAAATTGTTCGGCTCGTTGTGGAATTTAGGTTTCTTTACCCGAAAATAATGCACATCCCTCCGTTAACTTGGCAGTGGTTTTTGTTATCTGATAACAAAGTTGAGTAGTGGAAGGTTTCAATGGGCAAACTTTAACCTTTACTCTGTCTAATAAACAGGGACTCTGTGTACTTAAAGCAGCAAATCTCCTGACACGTTATTTAAAGGTTAAAAATACATGAGAGTAATAATCTAAATGTCAGCAACCTTTGCTCTGATTTATCACCATGCGAATATGGTTTTCTGGCTCTAAAAATTCGTGTTCTGGTATTTATGATGCCTCAGAATGTTCAGCATGGTTTAATGTAGTGTTACCACAGGAACTTCACCCATTATGGAGGTGAAAAGGTCTGTATAAGGGTGACTGTGGTGGAGGGGTTGACATAGGAGTGGAGGCAGGGAAAGTTGGAATATAAACAATGTTAGCGAAGCTCAGGATTAGAAGTTTAAAGCTTAGCTCAGAAATGAGATGGAAACACAAAGGCTAATTTAAACCCCTCGAGCACAGTGCAGGAGTAGATGGTGGGGGACGTGCGCATTGTGTTTCCGCAGCATTCCCACTCCCACCATTTATACTCGTCTATCTTCAGCGAGAGGAAGGCCATCTTCAGGTCACATCTCAATAATGTCATCAGAACATACACTCCCTTTTAATCACAGATCTGTCACTTGGTCCTTCAGTAAAAAGATCTGTGTGCTGGTAAGATTTCAATAAAAAATATAAGGTTGCTTGTGGACCAAGTGGAATCGGGGTACACCTCCTTGTGCCACAAAGATATTATGGCTCTCCCCGATCACTGACTTGTTGACCTCTGTCCACTCGCTCCTCCCAATCCCCATCACAAATCCCTCCTTAATTGCAGAGGTCCACTCCCTCGGTGGCCTCGTCCCTCTGCCACCTTTCAGATTCCTACACACTAGCAGCAACACAATTCCTGTTGGCTTTGGGAGTTTGTAGATCTATGAAAATTCTGCCCAGACTTTAAAATGTGGATCTCGCACCATCTCGCTGGATCATTCATTTCTCAATTTAGCCCCTGGATTTTCCGCCCAAGTTAGAATCAGTTCTTAATGTTTGACAAAGGGTCATCTGGACTCGAAACGTCAGCTCTTTTCTCTCCTTACAGATGCTGCCAGACTTGCTGAGATTTTCCAGCATTTTCTCTTTTGGTTTCAGTTCTTAATGTTATGGGCAGTCTGGTTCAGGCTAAAAGCGTGGCCATAGAGGGTGATGATGTCAGTAGCAGGGAAGGGGATTTGAAGGCAGGAGCTGAAAATAAACTCCACGCTCCCTGATGTTGAGTTGGAGGAGGGTATGGCACATCCAAAGCTTGAAATTAAGTAGCCAGTCATGCACTCTGGGCAGCTGTAGAGGGGAGACTGCTCAGAGAGCAGGGGATCGACAGAAAATACTGCATCAGCTGGTGAAATGGTAATGCATTGCAGCTGGAGAAAACTCTAGTGCATCTTGAATCATGTCATTCGCGTCCATGGCGCCGGAGCTCTTTATATGGCCATAAATCGAATTATCTTACTGCAAAGCAAAATTAAATCTCCACCCTGGAGGTGGGAGGTTTTGCTTCATAGCAGATTAGCAGTAGGCAAGTACACAGCATTTACACGACCATGGGTAATCCAGAACAGCTGCTAATTTGCAGAAAACGGAATGAGTAGCTGCTGTATAAACAGGCTGTGCAATGGCAGGAGAATCAAGGTCAACCTGTGTTGGTGGATGGGTGGGGGTGGGGGAAGTGGTGACTGATGTTATAGCATTTGTGACCTTTCATCCAAAATTTTGCTTCCCTCGCGTTCTTTCAATGATTATTCAGATTCATTTTATATTTGGTCTCACTAGACAAACAAAACCTTCCTAACATTCTGTTTTGCAAATCCTCCAAATTTAATGCATGCATAGAATTTCAAAGAAATATTTGAACTGTAGAGTATCTCTCCCATTGTCGTGCAATATTTATGTAAAGAGTGAACCACATGCATGACACAGGGAAGTTGCAAGTCTGCTTTGCTCAGTTGAATACACAAACCTTGCAATTGTGAAATTATTCCATGCACCAGCTGTATAATACATCCAGTCATGAGTAAAATTATTCACATGATGGATGTGCTGAGAAATAAAATGTTTCTCCTAAAGTATGAGCTTTTACTGTGTGCTCATCATTCTGTGCAATGGTGCCCAACACAGTCGAACAATGTAATTTGCAGCTACTGTATAAATCTTGTAAATGTCTACTTTCTTCTTGTGTCTGACCAACAGAGGGCATCACGTGTATATTTTTAGTGAGGTGTATGACACTGGAGCTCAACTGAACTATGACTGTCTTTGTCGTAGTTGGTTTGCAATGCTTGCCTGGACCGGCTCTTGTTGTGTTTTTCTCTAAGTTTTTGGCCTTGCAATATTATCCAAAAATTTTAACAAGGCATCGACTGATTCACCACCAGGTGTTGCCTTTATAACAACACTGCTGATGTCATCTTCGAACATTGTACAGATGAGGGAAATAAAACTATCTGAGGTTTCTAAACGACAAGCCTTTATAATTGTTTATGGAGCAGCCATAGTGGTTGTTTTAAAATTATTCAATTAGAGATTAAAATTAAAAGATTGCCCAGTAAAAAGAGAGTGGTGTAGGATTAAAATGGAGTGGATCCATTCCAGTGCTCTTTGGGCAGCTGAGACACCCTCCACAATAACCAGAGTTGACACTTGTACCTTTATATAAATTGGGTCCTATGACATACATGGGACTTTAATCGCCCTGTACAGGGTAGATTTTAACTTTCAGGCACCTGAATGGTTAAGTACAGCAGCCATTCTGTTCATGGCAGAAGTGAAGAAGCCAGAGCCATTTTGAGGGCCAGGCTCCATTTAATTAAAAGCAGCAACCTGCCTGCTCCATACAGGTGTCCCAGTGCAGCTTGCCTGAACTGAGCAGTTAACATTAACGCGCAGTCCAAAGACTTCCACATACCAGGGAGTTTGGGCAGTAACAAGTCAGATTATATTGGTGGGGCCTGGAGTAGCCTTGCTCCACCTGGCTCCACCATAATTTTGAACTTACCTTTTTTGGTCCTCTGCCGTTATACTGACAGTACAACTTGTGAAGTATATACCACAAATTAATAGGGTCTATGACTTGAACGGAGCAAGCACATTGACCAACCAGCAGTGGGTCCCTTCAAAAATAGCAGCACTCTAGTTCTCAGCATTGGCTGAAAAATCTTGTTGTCATGGTGCTCTTCTCACAGATGCCACGAGTTCCCTGCACTGGAACAGATGCCCACTGACAGGAAACCTCTCCTCTAAAGCCAAATATTTTATGGACAGCAGTCAGTGAGATGGACATTGAGCACCAATCCTTCACAATTGACCGCAAAATCCAAGTCATTATCTTGTTTAGTATAAACTGAGGTGAAGTAGATATTCAATAAATCTTCCATTTCATTGTGCTGATCTGTGAGTTCATCTGGCCCATGCTGTAGTGGATCTATTCTTACTTTAGTTTTCCATTTATTACATTTGAGAGTCAAGAATACTCTGGGCATGAAATTGGGATAATTCCATACTTTTTATACGATGAGATGATATTGGAGCAGAGTAGGCCATTCAGCCCATTGAGGCTGCTCCGCTATTAAATAACATCATGGTTGCCTTGACTGTCTGTATCTCATAACCCTTGTCAACTCCCTTGTCAATCAAAAATCTGTCCAATCAGCCTTGAATATACTCAATGACCCAGCTTTCATTGTTCTCTGTGGAAGAGAATTCCAAACACTAATGATCCTCTGGAAGAAGAAATTCTTCCTCATATCTGTTGTGAATGTGAAACCCCTCATTTTTGAACAGTGTCCCAAATTCCTCATTCCCCCACGAGGGAAACATCCTCTCAGCATCCACCCTGTCAAGACCCTTCATAATCTTATATGTTGCAATAAGATCAGCTTTCATTCTTCTGAACTCCAACGAGCACAGGCCCAACTTGCTCAACCTTTCTTCATAAGTTTGGCTTCGTTTTGGCTTCTGTGATTGTCCTTCAGGTTTCAAAATGACAAATGTAGCTTGTGCACATTTTTGAGGTAACTCACGCCAGATGCCATGGTGTTCAGTGTGTTAGTGCGAGCACAGTGAATAGTCACTGGAAGAATGTAGAGCAGGTAGATCATGATGCCAATCCACCAGCAAAGCTGATTTGATGCCTGAGATTCCATTTTGGAGCAACTGGAAGCAACTGCTTTGTGCAGAAACATTGACGTCAGCGAGGAAGTCCTTCAGTATCTGCCAGCCTTTTGTAACTTCAACTCTACATCAAGGAACTCCACTCCCTCAGTGTCTAGCTGCTATGTAACCATATACAAAGCAGGCAGGTCAATGCCCAATATCCTGGCTGCCATCATGATGTCTTTATTCTGTGGCAGTATGCTGTACCAACTGCATTTGAGCTTCCATGTCAAACCATTGGGTGTGCAGTGGGAGACAAGGGCTATTCTTTGGCAACATGGCTCAAGATTCATGTAAACAGCACACATATAGTGGAAGCCATGTTGCTACATGGAATAGGATAGACCAACCCTGTGGTGCACTTAAACACAATTTCCATTGCCTGATTGGCAAGGGTGTGAGCATTTCTTCTGTATATCATTCACCAACTGGCAGCAATCTGATTACTTCATAAAGACACGAAAATAATCTCTCCTTTTTCCTACAGCTTACCGAGGCACACTACTATTTATTATCCATCATCCCTCCTTACCCAGCAGTATCTCCTTCAGCATGCCAGGACAGTACTCATATAATTTCCGCCACCTGTACACTGCACATGTTCATGATCTTTACAGAGTTCTCCTTCACAAATGTTAGTAAGCCAAGTTAACACATTTCCACCTTATTTAATCTTGCTTTTTATTTTCTAGGAGAGAGCAGTGCGTAACTGAAAGATATATCTGCAGTTGGAGGGTACTCCAGTTTGACTGTACAATTAAACCCCGTTTGAGGAGTGGGCCTCACATGATCAGGCAAGAAGAGAGCAGGGATGGTGATGTTTGAAACCCATGAACTTCCCTTCCTATTTCAGCCTAAATCAGCCCACAAGCATTAATACATACGTTGACATAAACAGGACCATTACAGTTGGCAAGGCCTGCTGCACATTGCATTAAGTGCCTTCTCCTAATATTTGTCTCTTTCTGTCTCAACAGAAATGACAGATGAAACATTCACTTAACATCTCACCTGACAACGCCATCATTGCACCTTATTCCAGCCCAGAGACACCCTGGGTTTTTAAATAGTCAGATGGAAACAACACAACAAATGATGAGCAGAGCATACAAGAAGTTCATGTGGATTAGGAAGCACATTGACATGGAGTGAGATTGCCTCCTCCACCATTGGAAATGGCAAGGAACTAGTTCTCTGGTTCTGTTTTAACAGAAGAATGCTTTCAGAGGTCAACAGCACACTCTACTGTTTCAACCCAGCAAAAATTCTCCTTATTAACATCTAAGGACTAGTGCCAAAATTGGGAGGGCTGTCCCATAGTTGAACAACATCCTGACATAGTCATACTCTCAGAATCTGACCTTAGAGCTAATGTCCCAGATGCCACCATCACCATCCCTGTGTATGTCCTGTTCTATATGCAGGACAAACCCAGCAGAGGTGGCAGCACAGTGGTATCCAGCTGGGAAGGAGTTGCTCAACATTGACATCAGACCCTTTGAGGTCTCATAGCATCAGGTCAAACGTGGGCAAGGAAACCTCCTCATACAACCTAGCATCCTCCCTCAGCTGATAAATCAGCTGAAAACCAGTTCCAAGAAGCACCAAGCATGGCAAGGGAACAGAATGTACTCTGGATGGGGGATTTCAAAGTCAATAGCGCCACTCCTCAGCAAGCTGGCCATGTTCCGGGGAACACATCTGCCAGACTGGGTCTGCAGCAGGTGGTAAGGAAACCAGTAAGAGGGAAAAACATACTAGACCTTGTCCTCATCAAACTACTTAACGCAGATACATCTGACCATGACACCATTGGGAGTGACCACCGCACAGTCCTTGTGAAGATTTGGCCACAATTTTCCAGCCATGTTACGCCTGGTGGAGCTCGTGCTGATCTGGGAAAATTGCGTGCGAGCTTAAAGACGGATTTTGTGCTAGGCAGTTCCTTTCTGCTGGCACAAACAGGGGCGGGGGTGGGGCGAGGGGAGGGGGGGGTGATTCTCCCAAAAATGTGTCGAATTCGTGTAAAAACTGGAGTAAATCATACTGCTTTTTCAGTGGGAGTTTCAAAATGAATTTCCCACGCTCTGTGCACTGCAGAGTGCGGCAGTGTGAATCTCATTAAAAATCAGTGGGCGGGACCTGCAGAGGCCGTCAGCATAGCGCTGAGTGCGCCATTGTGCATGTGCCAATCTGTCAGTACTGAGATCGGTGCATGCACAGTGGCCCCGCACTGCCAGCCTCGCAATCGCTGGCCAGCCCCATGACCCCACAATGCTGCGCCTCCAATCCCCCACCATGGTCCAGGCAAGCTTCGCCCTCCCTCCCCAAGTCCCTCCCCCATCACCAGCAGCCCCGACCCCCTCCCCGTCAGTCCCATCCCCCCCCTCGCAGCCCCAACAGCCCCCCCCCAGCAGTCCCGATCTCCCGATCCTCCCTCCACCAGCAGCCCTGACCCTCCCCCCTCAGTCCCGACACTCCCTTGCTCCCACGGCCCCAACTGCCCTCCCACTGGGAGGCCATCCATCTCCCCACCCCGAAGTCCAGCCTGATTGCTGGGCTCCCTCGCTCAGTCACTGATCCCTCTGCAGAGTGGCAGCGGGACACTCCAACCCCACCAATCGCCCCCATTAGATCCCGCCCCCTTGGCACTGCCCAATGCCCAGTGGGCAGTGCCAAGGTGCCCCTGGGGCATTACCATTTTGCTCCTTGGGTAGTGCCAGGGGGGCTAAGCTGGTACTGCCAAGCTAGCAATGCCCAGGGGGCACCTCCCCTTTACCCCTGACCCTCTGGGGGGCCTCGATGGCTTTTCTTCACTCCAGCGGGGTCGGGCCGCTAGCTCCCCGCAAGTGGGGAGCTGTTGTGAACCCCGCTGGGGTGAATCACTCCTGGCAAGGGGGGGCGAGAGGTTAGCGGGCCCCAAGGTTTCAGTCCCGGGTCTGCTTATGGGATTCAAATTGTATCTAAATGGGAATTTACATAATTTACACAGCTCCATGCCAGAAATCAGCGTGTAGCTGACAACACCAGCAATCCGGCACTCGGAGGCTCGCGGGGGCCGTGGCGCCCAGCGGGAAACCGACTAAACAGCCTCCGCTTGAGTCCCCCAGCCCACTGCACTGCCTATCGCCCCCCCAAATCTTGCCCAGAAAGGGTATGAGGCTGATTAGCATGAGGTTGATTTGATTTCAATCTCATTAGAGAGTTTGGCACACAATCAACCCCCCTCCTGGAATGCTCTCACCCCCTCAGTGCGAAATATAGAAACATAGAAGATAGGAGCAGGAGGAAGCCATTTGGCCCTCTGAGCCTGCTCTGCCATTCATTACGATCGTGGCTGATTGTCAACTCAATTGCCTAATCCTGCTTTTTCCCCATAACCTTTGATTCCATTCACCCCAAGTGCTATATCCAGCCGCCTTTTGAATACATTCAATGCTTTGGCAACAACTCCTTCCTGTGGTAATGAATTCCACAGGCTCACCACTCTTTGGGTGAAGAAATGTCTCCTCACTTCCCTCCTAAATGGTCTACCCCGAATCCCCAGACTGTGACCCCTGGTTCTGGACTCCCCCACCATCCTCCCTGCATCTACCCTGCCTAGTCCTGTTAGAATTTTTAAAGTCTCAATGAGATCCCCCCCTTATTCATCTGAACTCCAGCGAAAACATTCCTAACCGAGTCAATCTCTCCTCATAGGCCAGTTCCGCCATCCCTGGAATCAGCCTGGTAAACCTTTGCTGCATTCCCTTGCGAGCAAGAACATTCTTCCTCAGAAAAGGAGACCAAAACTGCACATAATATTCTAGGTGCGGCCTCACCAAGGCCCTGTATAATTGCAACAAAACATTCCTGCTCCTGTACTCGAAACCTCTCGCAATGAAGGCGAACATACAATTTGCCTTCTTTACCGCCTGCTGCACCTGCATGCTTACCTTCAGTGACTGGTGCACAAGGACACCCAGATCCTGCTGTACACTCCCCTCTCCCAATTTACAGTCATTCAGGTAGTAATCTGCCTTCTTGTTTTTGCTCCAAAGTGAATAACCTCACACATATCCAAATTATACTGATCTGCCATTGATTTGCCCACTCACCGAACCTGACCAGATCATGCTGAAGGATTTCTGCATCCTCGACAAGGTTCACCCTCCCACCCAACTTGGTATCATCTGCAAACTTTGAGATGTTACATTTTCTTCCCTCATCCAAATCAATAATATATATTGTGAATAGCTGGGGTCCCAGCACCGATCCCTGTGGCACCCCACTAGTTACTGCCTGCCAATTTGAAAATGACCCATTAATTCCTGCTCTTTGTTTCCTCTCTGCCAATCAATTTTCTACCCATCTTAATACATTGCCCCAATCCCATACGCTTTAATCTTGCACGATAATCTCTTATGTGGGGCTTTGTCAAACGTTTTCTGAAAGTCCAAATATACCACGTTGACTGGCTCCCCCTTGTCAACTCTACTAGTTCCATCTTCAAAGAATTCCAACAGATTTGTCAAGCATGATTTCCACTTCATAAATCCATGCTGATTCTGTCTGATCCTGCCACTGCTTTCTATATGCTCTGCTATAAATTCCTTGACAATGGATTCGAGAATTTCCCCCACTACAGATGTTAGGCTTACTGGTCTATAATTGCCTGTTTTCTCTCTACTTCCCTTTTTGAATATTGGAGTGACATTAGCTACCCTCCAATCTGCACCGACTGTTCCAAAGTCTATAGCATCCTGGAAGATGACCACCAATGCATCCACTATTTCTAGAGCCACTTCCTTAAATACTCTGGGATGTAGATTATCAGGCCCTGGGGATTTATCCACCTTCAATCCCATCAATTGCCCCAGCACCATGTCTCTACTAATATTGATCTCCCTCAGTTCTTCCCTCTCATTAAATCTTGCATTCTCCAACATTTCTGGTATCTGATTTGTGTCCTCCTTTATGAAGACAGTCACACAAGCTTAGAATACTACCGGTCCCTTGAAGCATGGTCAATGGATTGCGAGGGCAAGCGAGGAGGTGAGTACCGCTTAGCACTAACCCCCAGGGTGCAAAAGGGCAAGTCAACTGTTATCATGGTGCAGGGTGGGGTGGGGGACCTTCAAGGGTGCAGGGGCTTGGGAGGGGGGCAGGGGGGCTTGGCGGGGCTGGAGGTCCGCAAGTCAGGACCCGCTGTTGGGTTAGGGTTCATGTGGCGAGTATTCTCACTGACTGCAAATTGCACATTTTGTCTCACCCAAAATGGCACTTATAAAACTTTGCCCGAAATCCCATCTTCACATTGAGGATACACTTTCTTCTGTTGTATGGCACTACCACCATGCCAAATCAAATAGCTTTTGAACAGATCTAGCAACTTCAAGCTGGGCATCTAAGAAATTCTGTGGGCCATGAGCAGCATCAGAATTATATTCAATCAGAATCTGTAATCTCATGGCCAGGCACATTCCTCTCTCTAACATTACCAACAAGCCAAGGAATCAACCATGGTTCAAAGGGGATGCAGGAAAACATGCCAGCAGCAGCACTGTGCATGAGGTGTCCACCTGGTGAAGCTATAACACAGGGCTACTTGCATGCCAAACAGCAGAAACATCATGTGATATACGGAGCTAAGTGACCCCACAACCAATGGATCAGATCAAAGCTCTGCAATCCTGCCACATCCTGTTTTGAATGATGGTGGACAATGAAACAACTAACAAGATGTTGAGGCTCCACAAATACCCCCATCCTCAATGATGGTGCATCCCAGCACTTCAGTGCAAGAGACAATGTTGAAAGTTTTCAAACACCTTCTGCCAGAAGTGCTGAATATCCAATATCACAGCTGCCAGTCTTCAGTCAATTCAATTCACTTCACATGATACTTAGAATCAGGCACTGGATACTGTGAAGGCTATGGGCCCTGACAATGTTGCACTCCAGAACTAACTATGTCCATAGCAAAGGTGTTCCAATACAACTACCACACTGGTACAAAATAGATAATGGCCGAAACTCTCCCACCTCGCTCCCACGGAATCAGAGCGGGCAAGGGCCCGACAACGGAAATCTCCATTGATCTCAGGTGGAAATTTCCAGTCTCACCAGAGTGAGACCGTAACATCTCACCAAATGTGTAAAGTTTCCTCAGTATGTCCTAACCACAAAAAGCAGAACAAGTTCAATTCAGCAAATTACTGTCGCATCAATCTACTCTCAATCATCAGCAAGGCGAGGGAAGGTGTTGAAGGTTGTCCAATCATGTGGTAAAGGAAAATGGCTGTGTTATGAAAGGCCAATCATCCAAGTCCGAGGACATCGCAGCAGGTGTTCCTCAGGGTGGCCTCCCTCTGCCCAGAAATCTTTAGCTGCTTCAGCAATGATCTTCCCTCCATCATAAGGTCACTAGTGCGGATGTTCACTGATGATTACACAATGTTCAGCACCATTTATAGCACCTTAGATGCTGAAACAGTCCATTTCCAAATGTAGCAAGACTTGGATTACATTCAGGTTTGGGCTGACAAATGGCAATTAACATTTGTGCCACAAAAGTGCCAGGCAATGGCCATCTCTAACAGGAAAGAATCTAACTATCTCCCTTTGACATTCAATGGCATTACCATTGCTGAATCCCCCCACTATCAACATCCTGGGCTTGCCATTGACCAGAAACAGAACTGAGCCAGCCAGATAATTATGGTGGTTACAAGAGCAGGTCAGAACCTGTGAACCTAGCAGCAGGTAACTCACCTCACCTCCCAAGAAGCCTATCCACCATCTGCAAGACACAAATCAGGAGTGTGATGGAATACTCTCCACTTGTCTGAATGAAATTTCCTCCAGAAGTACTCAAGAAGCTCAACACCATCCAGGACAAAGCATCCACCACCTTAAATGTTCACTTCCTCCACCACTGATGCACAGTGGCAGTAGTGTGTATCATCTACAATATGCACTACAACAACTCAAAAGCTCCTTCAATCTTCCAAACCCAGTGGACAAGGGCAGCAGATGCATGGAAGCACCACAATCTGCAAGTTCCCCTCCAAACCACACACCATCCTGACTTAGAATTAAATCTCTGTTCCTCACTGTCTCTGGGTCAAACTCCCTCCCTAACAGCACTGTGGGTATACCCACACCTGATGGACTGCCACAATGGAAGAAACCAATTCAAGTAGCACTGTCTCAAGGTCATTTTGGGATGGGCAACAAATGCTGGCCTCATCAGCGATGCCCACATGCCAGTAAAAAGAATTGTGCTATCCACGTGGCTTTTAGTCATATGGCTGCATTACATTGACACCAGCTCCTGCTGGTGCAGGCCCTGCATTAAAGTTGACCCCTTTTTTTTAATACAAGTTCACTTCTAAACATCAACAGTTAATGTACACTAGTCTGTTATCACCTTAAGCTTTTAGAAGACTATGTTCTTCCAGAACATGTTTCAACTGATCTTTAGCATCTGAACTATTTATGAGGTTTCTTTTAGTACAAAACAATGTCATGTTCTTTCAAAGACAATGTTTAATAATTTCCCACTGTCAGAAGGGAAGCTTGCAATGTTTAGGTTTCAGAATTCCAAAGACTTCCTGATATGCTATCAACATGACAAGAGTTTCATTCATGACAAAGATCCAGTTACTGGCCTGAAGCTGCTCCAGCAGCTCTGATAGCATTGCTGTTCGATTGCTTTCTTTGATGTTTTTTAATTGTCATGTTGCAAGCTGAGAATTTGTATGTCAACCTTCAACCAGGAATTGTGCCCAAGGCGCTTTTTGTCATTACATTTGCAAACTGACAATCTGTAAACTTTCTGATGTTTTGCCCTGATGTGATTCCTCCATGTTTTGATGGATTTCTCTAATGACTTTGTCTCAGTAATGGAGCCACCTTTGCACATGTAAAAGTGGGACAATAGTCCTGAGTGGCAGCATCCAAACACATCCAGAAGCTGTTCTGGCTTGCACTCCTAAAGTAAAATAGAATGAGGTTTCTCACTGCCAAGTCTGATGCTCTTACACCTGCATCTGACATTTTATCACTTTAATATAAATCTCATATTTTTAGGTTATATCCTGAATGGTTCATAATGTAAGCATTAATTTCACTGAATGCCCTGCCTCAAACCCAGTGCCAGCTTTCAAATTCAAAGAAGAACGTTCTTATCTTGAAGAATGTTGACTTTGTGCTGGAGAAATTACAGGAAAATAAAATGAAAAGCGTTCACAGGATAATGAGAACTGTGCAAGAACATTGCACTGTAGTTAAACTGAAGAATATTTAAAGAGATGTTTCTAAGAATTTCCATCCCATAGTTTTTGTTATTCTTATTGCCACATATTTTCTAATTAAACCAATTGTGCAGCTTAATATAATAGGGTCAGGTTACTGGTGATATTGTCTGTTTCCAGCCACCTTCTGCTGGTGAATGGCTTCCTGGCCTCTGCTGCCACTTCTTGGCTTTCTGGCTTCCTGGTGTCTAGTATTGTTAAAGTAATTAGGGAGGGGTGGGGACAGTGGGGTGGGGGGTGGAGGGGGGGGGGGGGGGTGGAGGCTGCGGTAGAAGGGGGTTTTAAATATTGAAGTGGTGTCTTGCTGATTATGAAGTGTGTAGCTGGCCATACAAAGCTGGAGCTAGTTCTGCAGTAATTATTTGCCCCATATACCCAAAGCAGTCAACTCGGTGGAAGCTAAAGTACCACTGAGAACATTTTTTAAAAACTACATCAGCCAAACCTTGATCGATCTAGTGGACAGGAATGAATTGTTGGGAACAATGCATTCTTCTGATTGGATTGGGGAAAGTAGACCAATGAGCACTAGTTCATTATAAGAACATCACAGAGCTGAAATGCAAACTTGTTATTTTCCATGTTGCGGCTTTTGCATTGCTATCAGCTGACATTTTACACTAAGATGCTTTGATAGTGATCTGCTGAAATTAGTTTATTTAGTGCCTTGAAACTGTTATTTGCTTCACAGCCTGGAGTCACTTATGGCAGTGATAGTGAGCAATGGGATTTTATTTTCCCTGTTTTACTGTTCACTGTTTAAAAAATATTTTAAATGTTTTTTATTCTTTCTGATCTGCTGGTTCTTCCTTAGTCACTTTTGTACTTCCTTAGTTATTTGTCTTCCTTCCTCCATTGGTTTTGTCACTTACTATACTTTTCTTTTTTGCGATCAGCAATATGTAAATTGTAAGGGTGACACAGTGGAACAGTGGTTAGCACTGCTGCCTCACAGCGCCAGTGACCCAGATTCAATTCCAGCCTTGGGTCACTGTCTGTGTGGAGTTTGTACGTTCTCCCGTGTCTGTGTTGGTTTCCTCCGGGTGCTCCGGTTTCCTCCCATTGTCCAAAGATGTGCGAGTCAGGTGGATTGGCCATGCTAAATTGACCCTTAGTGCCAGGGAGACTAGCTAGGGTAAATGCCTGGGGTTATGGGGATAGGGCTTGGGTGGCATTGTGGTTGGTGCAGACTCGATGGACCAAATGGCCTCCTTCTGCACTGTATGGTTCTATGAGAAAGTTATTTTCTCTCACTCTTGTTGTCCCTTGGACACTGTGCACCATTCTCCAGCAGGCAGGGGGACAGGAGGTGAGGAATTACTCTATCTCTGCAGTTGCTAACAGCAACTGTCTGCTAAACAATGTAGGGAAGTCCCCAAGTTAATATTCACTGATTTTCTTTCCCTCACTGCTCTTTATTAGTAGAGGAAAACTCATAACCCACCACTCTGCAATAAGAATAACACTAAGTTGCACTCTGCCTTAAAAATGTTCCAAACTGAACCAATTTTAAAGTTTAAGTTTATTTATTAGTGTCACAAGTAGGCTTACATTAACACTGCAATGAAGTTACTGTAACAATCTCTTAGTCGCCACAGTCTGGCGCCTGTTTGGGTACACCGAGGGAGAATTTAGCATGGCCAACGCACCTAACCAGCACGACTTTGGACTGTGTGAGGAAACCAGAGCACCCGGAGGAAACTCACACAGACACAAGGAGAACATGCAGACTCCACACAGACAGTCACCCAAGCCGGGAATTGAACCCAGGTCCCTGGCGCAGTGCTTACCACTGTTAATTTTCAAATAAAAGTAGCCCATTTGGTAAGCACAGTGCAGTTAACCTACATATTTTGCATTAAAGCACATTAACATAATGGGCCCTCTTTTACCATTTTGATCCTCCGTGCTGGGCGGACTTGAAACTGGGAGTGTTTCAGATCCGACTTTTAGACCTGTTCTCTGGCATCCCCATATGCACTCTGCCTGAAAAAATATCAGCGAGTCTGAATCGTGCTGCACAAGCCTGTGGGCGGGGCTTAACGCACCCAAAATCCTGCAGCTCCGATTGGCGCCTCAGAAAAAAAAGGTACAATAACGCCCCCCTGCCATATCTCTCCCGGGCCGGATAATGCCTCTCCCTGGCCCCCACAGACATTGCCCCCCCCTCCCACAACATTACTTACCCCTTATTCCACCCCCCCTCACCCGCTACCCAGACCCATCACGGCCCCCTCCCTCCCCGCTGATCTCAGGCAGAGTGGCAGTGGACCTCCCTTCCCTCCCACTGATCTCAGGCAGAGTGGCAGTGGACCTCCCTTCCCCCTCACTGATCTCAGGCAGAGTGATTCACCCTCCCCCCTCCACCCTACAGATATCAGGCAGGGTGATCCTCTCACCCCCACCCTGGCCCCTCCCGACAAAGGCCTCCATCTTCTCCGGACTCCGATGGCTGTGTGACACCTCCCTGTCTCTCCCTGTCCCCAATCATTGAGGCACTGATCCACCACCAAAGCCCCCGCCCCCCACCCCCCCCCCCCCCAACAGCTCCCCCCCACCCCTTCTCCCAACAGCACACCTGCAAGTGCTCACTTGCCTTCCCCTCAATGCTAACAAGCAAACTATATGGAACTTGCTGGAATGTTCTACCAAACTGCCTGCAGCTGATCTGCCCTAACAAGGGGCAGCTCCATTAAAAACTCAAGAATGGACAGGCAGGCAGTGCAGGACAATGTGCGCATGACCAGCCCCGCATTGTTCTGAGGGCGATCTGGGCAGGCTACTGGATGCAGCAGAGACAAGGCGGGACACCCTCTTCTCCCCAGGAGGACGCAGTCCCAGGGGGGCTGACGGCAGTGCAGCCTGGGAGGCAGTTGCCACCTCGGTCAGTGCCAGTGCACGAGCCCCCCTGAACTGGGAAGCAGTGCCGGATAAAGTTCAGTGACCTCATCCGGGCAGCAAAGGTGAGTGCTGAACCCCATCTTGTATCATCCCCCAAATCTCCCCTAGATCCTCCCATCCCCAGCACCCTGCATGTTTCCAGCCCCTGACCCCCAAGCAGCTCCTCCCTATCCCCCCAAGAGCCTTGCCCTCTCAGGGCCACCAACTAATACTCTGCAGTAGTCATGCCATCATTTCTTCCATGGCTCTTTCTGTCTCCACAGGAGAAGACCAACCATAACACCCATGAGAGGGCGAAGACAGGGGGTGGTGAGCCAGACCGCTGGATCCTCACCCCTTTGAGTAGCGGGCACTGGAGCTCTCAAGGGAAGGGGAGATGCGGGTTGTCAGCGACAGCATGGTCGGGCTGCTGTCAAGACGTGAACACCTGTCATTCCTCCACTCACTTTGAGGCAACTTCTCGGGAGCATGAGTCTTGGGTGTGAGAGGCAAGGTTTAAAGGAGGTGTACGGGGCATGTTTATTTGCACAGAGAGGGTAGTGGGTGCCTGGAACTCACTGCCGGGGAAGGTCGTGGAGGCAGATACAATAGTGACCTTTAAGGGGCATCTTTACAGCTATGTGAATGGGAAGGGAAGGATCAGATGGCCCGCCTGGTCACTGCAGGCTTGGAGGACCGAAGGGTTGTTCCTGTGATGTAATTTTCTTGGTGCTTTGTTCAATGGAGAAATGTGAATCATGTGTTTGGCATCCCGGATTCCTTTCCCTCCCTTACATTTAATCTTGTGTCCTGTGTTGCAGGGACAGATCAGGACGCCCCGGGGCCTTCTGGACTCCAGGCCCGTACTGGTCCAGACAGGTCCACCATCCTGGTCCAGACAGCTCAGACGAGTCCTCGGAGGATATGGCTGAAGGGACCTCAGAGGATGGCACCGTTTTGGTGTCAGCTTCCAGCTCACAACTCACCATCCCAGATACTGACACGTCAGTGGGTCCAGTTAATTGTGGGGCTTTTGTGTCACTCTCTGGTGAGCACGACACATCTGCTGATGTACACCGGGTGGAGGAAGGAACGTCCGAGACCTCTGGCATGCGGGGCCTGCCGGAGGTGAGGATTCAGCTGGCCCCAGGCTACATGCTGGGCCTCTGTCATCACTTCTCCCTCAGCTGCTGGAGATGCAGCAACAGAGCCAGGGAATGCAGGAGGGGCTGACAGCAACACTGGACCAACTACAAGGCTGTTGGGAGGAATCCCAAAGCTTTCAGGTGGACCAGCTATTGCCTGTCTTGCATGGTTCCCAGGCCAGCACTGCAAGGATGGGGTCTGCAATGGAAAGCCTGGGGCAGGGGATCCTCACCATGAGTGGCAGGCTCCAAGCGATGGCCGAATCACAGCAGGCCACAGCTGAGGGACTGAACAGGCTTCTTGAGATTCTGCGGCCCATGGTTGAGAGGCTCGAGAGCTTGCAGGAGACCCAGCGGGATAGCGCTGAGACACAGCGGGCTATGGCAGCAGCTCTTGAGAATGTGGCCCAGTTGCTGGGGATCATGGCTGAGGGGTTACAGAGCATGTCCCAGTCTCAGAGGGCACTTGATGTGGCCATTGAGAGATGGCCCCCGACTCAGTTGGCCATTGCAGAGGGCCCGACCACCATGGGTGGGAAGCAGGTGGTCCTCCAGGACTGGCAGGGCCAGGTGACTCCGGAGCTTCTGGAGCTCACTGCAGAAGCACCACCGTCCCATGGAGTGACCCAGGGGCCCACAGGAACCCCAAGGGAGGAGGAAGGGCTTGAGCCCATGCCAGGGCCTTCCAGCCAGGAGACTGTGGCTGTGGCTACACTTCTGACTCCCCTCTTCCTGACACCGGGGCATCTTAGGGTCAGCGGGATGAAGAGGGTGTCATGGAACTGTCCCAGACACTTGGAAGCCGGCCAGGGCCCTCAAGGTCTAGGGCCTCCAGAGGACGCCTGTCATGAGGATTACAGGCAATAGGGCGAGGAAGGTAGCTGGCCCCCTCCACCTCCGATATACATTCTGGGGAGTCACTGAGACGTAGTGGTAGGCCACGTAAGGTTAGGAAGCTGTAGTTGCGCTGAGATGGCACGGGTGAAGGGCTGCACTAGTTAGATTGATCTTTAAGCACCTTAACATTTTCTGTTCACACGTTTTTATGTTAAAACTTTTTATTTAAACACCGTTATTGCAATTATTAAATGTTTTTTCACCACCCACCTGTGACTAATTTGTCTCAGATTTGTCTCGAATAAGAATCTTCTTCCATTGATGATCGCCGGAGCGATGCTTCATGTTGCTTTCTATTGGGGAGGCCCCTCAATGCTGTGTCACTGAGAAAAGGAAGCCATTGGTTCCCCAGAACCCACGAGCGATTCCCTCCCATCCCCCACCCCACCCGCCCCAGGGCCCTATGTAGAGGTTTCAGATCCCTTACCCACTACACAGACATGGGCCCAGGAGCCAGCGTGCATGCAGAGATCAGGTAGGAGCCAGACTAGTTTGCACCAGGGCATCATCATGATGGTGCTTAGTGAGTCGTCATCACCCTCCTGTCTGCCAAAAAACTTGCTAACACAGAGTACCCAGGCCCATCACTCTGGTGTGACAAAGTTGCAGGAGATAGAAGGACTTTGGGGAGGAAGGGAGAGATGGAACCCACAGATATAAACACCTTGCGACTGAGTCTGCTGGTGACCAGGGCCTCCCTTGCCGCCCTCGCATGCCTCATTTGAGCTGTCAGCCCTCCAGCACCTGGGTGATGTTCCTCGGCGTGCTCTTCCTCATCCTCCTCCTCTTCCTCCTCCCCCTGTTGCTCATCCTCCCCAGCGATGCCCGAATGGTCAGCCTCCATCTCCTCCTCCTCCAATATGTCACCTCTCTGCAGAGCCAGGTTGTGCAAGGCACAGCACACCACCACAATGTGGGAAGAGATCACTGGTTTGTATTGGAGGGCCCCGCCAGATCGATCCAGGGACCAGAATCGCATTTTGAGAAGCCCAATGCACCTCTCCACTATCATGTGGTGGCTACATGGGCCTCATTATAGCGGGTCTCCGCCTCAGACACAGGCCTCCACACAGGCGTCATCAGCCATGTCGAAAGTGGGTAACCCATACCACCCACGAGCCACCCCCGCAGCCTGGGCTCCTCCTCAAATGCCTCCGGCATGGCCGAGCTCCTGACAATGAAACTGTCGTGCACATTACCTGGATGTCTTGCGCAGACATGCATAATGTTCATGTTATGGTCACACATGAGTTGAACATTCAGGGAGTGGATCTACTTTCTGTTGATGAATCTCCATGGATTCTGTAGGGAGGCCTTGAGGGTGATGTGTGCAGTCGATGGCCCCCAGTACGTTAGGCATCCCTGCAATGGCTGCGAACCCCGTAGCCCGGGCTTCCTGATGGGCCTGGTCCAGGTTAAATTTGATGTACTGCCCAGCTGGGCACACAGGGCTTCAGTGACCTGCTTGACACAGGTGTGCACAGCTGACTGGGAGATGCCACAGACATCTCCGCTAGGGGTCTGGAAGGAGCCAGTCGCATAAAAGTCCAGAGCAGCCGTCAATTTGACAGCCACCGAGAATGGGTGCCCCCCCGCCTCAAGGTGCCAGGTCCTGCAACAGGTTGCCCAGGTGTTGCACTGTCTCCTTTTGGAGGCGGAGACATCGAAGGCACACTGTGTCCGACATCTGTTCAAATGACACTCGTGCACAGAACTGTCGGGGTCTCTGCTCCCTCCTTTTCCTCTGGGCGAATGGTGGCCAACTTCTGTCTCTGGTGGTAAGGCCCAGGTCTCCTGTGCCCACAATTCTTCCTCCAGCTCCTCCTCCTCAGCTCCAGCAGCAACCAAAAGAACAGCAAGATCAATTGGTTGCATCGCAAAAGCCATTTCATCACTCTGAAGGGGGATGCGGTTGGAGATGGAAAGGAACACATGTAGAGGTTAAGAAACGCTGCTTACCCCTAGCCCATCAACAGTCACTGTCCATACCCTCAATTCCCCCAGAAAAATGCTCCCAACAATCACAGCCCCTCCAATTCCCCCAGCCACATGCTCCCCACAATCACAGCTCCTTGCAAAGTTGAGAGGCTGCAGCAGTGCAATTTCAAGGACTTTCAGCTGGAAGTGAGCTGAGTGCATTAGGACCCAGCAGCACTACAAGACTTGAGGTCAGTGCTAAGACCCGTGCTGCAAGTCAGACATCGGAGATCCTGCTGAGAAACAGCCCCCCACCCCCCACACACACTCACAGAGCCATCACCGACCCGAGAAATAAAATGGCCACAACAAAAGGACACCCGTGAGCACCAGAGAGCCAATGGGCACGATGTACTTACCTCCTCACTAACCCTCACTGATGGAGCACCCAATCGGACTTTTATGGAGCATGTCTGTTTTGCGCCGATTCGGGATTGGCGAACGCGGTGGTAAAGGAGAAAGTGCCGATAAAGTTGGGCGTGCAGCCCATTAATTCAATTTCAAATGCATTTCAAAAGCCATCATGTCCATTTCGGGCGCGGTCCCGATCGTGGCCATTTTCGGGCCTTGGTAAAGGGGGAACCAGCGTGGAGGCGAGTGCAGATCACGCTACTCGCCTCATGCCCGACTTTACCAAGTTTTTGCATCTGAAAGCGGGCACAACTTGATGGTAAAATCAGGCCCAATGCATCGAATTCTTCCATAGTCCCACTGGCAGGTTCAATGGTGGGGAGGGTGATGTGGGGGTGGGGGGGAGGGAGGGGGAAGGATTTAGTAGGAGTGCAAAAATTGGTTTTGCGCTGGCATGAATTTCCCATGCTATCAACTTCTGGTGCCCATCATTGGAAAACCCACTGGGGGCTGGCGTGAAACTGATTTGCATCCTGTTAATGGATACAGATGAAGGCCCGACTCAAATCTTGCCCAACAATCCATACAGATTTTCCACGATGCCAGTACAAAACACGTCTGCAACAACATGGCATGCAGATGTCAGATCTCACCTGAACAATGCCCAGTGCTGCCTCTGGAGTTTGGAATGGAGACCGGCAGTAACTGGACCCAGGAACACCACAGCAGTGGGTGGAGGGAGCATTGACAGGTGGATCTTCCAGATTCAATGTCCTTAGAATCCATAGAATCCATAGAATCCATACAGTGCAGAAGGAGGCTATTCAGCCCATTGAGAGTACTGACTCTCTGAAAGAGCATCTTACCCAGGCCACCATCCCACCATTTTCCCTTAACCCAGCATATTTACCATGGCTAATCCATCAAACCTACACATCTTTGGATTGTGGGAGGAAACCGGAGCACTTGGAAGACACGAGGAGAATATGTAAACTCCACACAGATAGTCACCCAAAGCCAGGATCAAATTCGGGTCCCTGGCACTGTGAGGCAGCAGGGCTAATCACTGTGCTACCGTGACACAATGCTATCGAAGATGTCTATCTTCCAGCCTCAGAATATTCCCGGAGATCCACCTTCTTTCACCTCAAAAGTGCTCTCCGAGATTCGTCTCCGCTTTCAGGATGTATATCTTCTTTCTTCAACAGTGGGTCAAGAACAAAAAGAGAAAATGCTGGGAAATCTCAGCAGGTCTGACAGCATCTGTGGAGAGAGTATAGAACCAACGTTTTGAGTCTGGATGACCCTTTGTCAGATTGCAGCACCTGCAGTATTTTGCCTTTATCTTGGTGGATCAGGAATGTTGGGTGCCTTTTCAATATGGCACTCGAATACAATGGAGGACTGCACTATCAGGCGTGGCCTTCCATGGAATATGGAGCAAAACACCCGGATGCATAATGAAGGAGGTCAGGCGGAAGACATGGCGAGGTTTTCTACCAGCCTCCACAGTGGGAAGCACTCCACGTTCCTGCCCCCACCACAGGAGTTAGTCCCAGACGGGAGAATTCCACCCAACATCTGTACAACTCAGTTTTCTTGAATCATGTAATTGTTGTTCTGCCATGTAACAGGCAAAGGTTTTATATGTGCTGTTGACACCACAGCAAAAGTGGTCTTTTAAAAAAATGAAGTTATTTCAAAATACTAGTTTGGCCATTCAGATGTTATCAGGATTTATAGCAGCCAATCATTTTCTTCAATAAATATTATTTTCTCCACTGATAACAATGTGGCAATGTATTTGAATCCTAATCTGAGTGTCAAAGGAAGATCCTCACCTACAGATGCTTCGATCTGAATTTACAATCGGAATGTCCAAAAGAGGACTTCTTAGAAAGGAAGGATAGAACTCTGAAAGAATGTTCCTGAAGGTGGGGAATCTAGAACTACGGGTCATAGTTTGAGGATAAGGGATAAACCCTTCAGGACTGAGGTGAGGAAAAATTTCTTCACTCAGAGGGTGGTGAATGTGTGAAATTCACTACCACAGAATGTAGCTAAGGCCAAAATATCGTGTGATTTCAAGAAGAAATTAGATGTAGCTCTTGGGGCTAAAGGGATCTAGGGATATGGGAGGAAGGCGGGATCAGGATATTGAATTTGATGATCAGCCATGATCTTGCAGGAGCAGGCTCAAAGGGTCGAATGGCCTACTCCTGCTTCTAGTTTCTATTTTTTAATGAAGAAAAAATTGAAAAGCCAAATTTCCAGAGTCGCTAGTTGGGATGTTAAGGCCAACATGACTGAGGCTTGCAAATTGATCTTCAGATCTTCCTGTCAGGTAGTTTAGATACACAGCATGAGGACATTTGAAGACTCAAGTATCAATAAAGTAATTAAATAACCAATAAAAATATATTTTTAAACTTTGTTAAAGCTCTTACTCCTGCTTGTCTTGAACAGCTTCATGTCACTATCTTCAGTCGTTAATAATCTAGTGCAGTTTAAATGATTTCCTGCTGAGCATGTAATCAGGTACTCTAATGGAGAACTAAATAGAAGTTATGCATTTGCATTTTATTTAAGTTAAACCAGCAGTATGCTTGCTTATTACTGCAGTTGTAAACTGTTTGAGTGACACTTCCATTTTGGTTTTGGATTATTTAATGCAGACATTAAATTCCAATTTAGCCAGTTGAGAAGGACAGCAAATGAACTCTCAATAATTTCCGTGGAACCAGCGATATCCCAATGTTTGTAGAGAATGAGAGGCGAACTCAGGAAAGGGAAAACAGCGTCCGGTTTAATAAATGGGACCCACAGAGGAGGGCTTGATTTTCATCTCTGTCGCAAACAGGGTGATAGGGTGAACCCTGTGTAGTGGAAGAAGGAGTGGAAACATCATCAGAATGTTATCAATAGAATTGCGATTTGAACAATAGTCAGAAATGTTGGCAGCACCTCAATTTTACTGGCAGCAGCTCCTTCATAAACTGCCGACGGGCTTGCCATCCTAGTTAGGATGACTTCCCGTCCCCTGGAGCTGCCAGCCCTATCAGATAGGCTTGGCAGCACCATCAGGAATGGTGGCCACTGCTGAGGCAGGCAGGGGCCTTGGGACCTACACCAGATAGGCCCCAAACCAGATAAATTTAAATAACATTTAACTGATGGAGGGGAAACTCCCAAGGGCCGAGCGCCTTCCCTGCGTGCAGCCCCCTCTTTAAACTAGAAAAAGAAATCTCCATTTGCTGTTGCCGGGTGGCTGCCTCTATCTACAGCCCTCCCTGCCATCAGTAAAATTCACTGATAGTGAGCCCTGGTCAGGAACTGATCCAACTCGGATCCCTGCAATTTTATTGCCCCCGGCAATGGTCTCCTCCCCCTGGGGGCTGGTAAAATTCTCCCCTTCAGGGGTAAAATGAAACTGCTGATCTCAGAGGCAGGGAAGTTTAAGGAGCAGAAGAGAGATTAAATTATGGGAGCTTTTTAAACTTAAAATACTCAATAGTCTGAAGAAAAAGTGAATGCCAGACCTGCTTCCACATTTCCCTTTAAACTTTAACCCAGAGACCCAGGTTCTGAAAGCGGCACGGTGGCACAGTGGTTAGCACTGCTGCATCACAGCGCCAGGGACCCCGGTTCAATTCTGGGCACCGGTCACTATCTCTGTAAAGTTTGCATGTTCTCCCTGTGAGTCTGTCTGTGTGGGTTGCCTTTGGGTGCTTTGGTTTCCTCCCACAGTCCAAAGATGCAGCATAGGTTGATTGGCCATGCTAAATTGCCACTTAGTGTCCAAGGATGTGGGGATTAGCGTGGTAAATGTGTGGATTTACAGGGGTGGGGCAGGGGTTGGGCCTAAGATCACCTTTCAAAGGGTTGGTGCAGACTCAATGGGCTGAATGGCCTCCTACTGCATGGTAGAGATTCAAGGGGAGTTTAAATAATTCTATAAATGGCCACCATCCAGCCTGTAAGTTTCAGGGCAATCCTCCATATTTTTAAAGGACTCAGGAGAAACCTGACAGTTTAAAAGTGACCAACTCTGGCTGCTGGCTGATAAAAACCTCCCAGAAGGCTCGGCAGGACAAACATAACCTGCCTGTGGACTGTGCTAAGAAAAAAGTGTGAGCCCCCTGAATATGCAAGTGGCCAGAAAGGCAGACACACCAGTGATCTAATCATCAGAAGTACAAAGGGAGATGGAGACCAGCAGACGAACAGTAAACAGACCAGCAGGGAGGCAATGGCCACGGAAATCGGCCCACCCACAGAAGACAAGAAGATCCATCCCACTAATGGGATACCGTTCAGGATGCTCCGGAGGAGCATTAAGAAGACATTAAAATAACGACCCATGGGGGTCAAGGCAGTTCCAGCCTTTTGTGTTTGGACTTGACTCAATTAAACTGAGACTGCCGGTGATCGGAAGCCCCTTTGTCCTTGAGAATCACCTACGGGGGCAGGGAAGTTGGATGTTAAATTGGGCAGAAGTTAAGATCAAGGGAGGCAGACAAGCAAAACCGAGCTCTCTTCCAGAATCGCAAGCTGATGTGCAGAGGTGAAGACCAACAGCAGCCCAGTTTCAGTCCACCACAAAGGAACCCCTTTTAGAATTGTGAGTATCCCAGCCAACCTTGTGAAGCTCCCGAGGATAGGATAGAGGTTGAGGCAAGGGGAGGAGTGGTGTATTGTAATTTTAAAGTTCAGTAATCTTGTTTTGAACTGTGTAAAGTAAGATTTTACGTTGTACCCATTAGCATTTCTCCCATAGTGATAGTTTAAAGTATAAGTTTTATTCATGTGCGGTGGGGTATTGGAGAGGTTGATTTTATTGTTAAATAAATCACTGTAAGTTTTGAAACTCGTTTGGAGTCCGTCTTGCCTCTTGTTCTCTCAGCAGCGCACTCTGACAAGGTCACAGTTTCAATATCCCTTACCATCAATCCGGAGTCTAGAACCAAGGGTGATCTGAGCGATTCGAACCCGCTCACTCCAGGGAGACTGCTGGTCAGGAGCTAAAAAGGACAGAGTCTCTCTGTTCTCTCTCTTGGAGACCTACTCGAGTGGAGTGGGTGCAGGGTGGCCGTTGTCCCACCGACAAGGGAGAGAATCACTCAGGCCTTGGTGGCGGTTCTGGGGTGGCTGTGTGATGTAAGTATCAGGTTACCGATCAGGTATAAACGGTGAGCCTGGTTCAGTGCTCTCTCCTGCGGAGTTCATAGAATCATAGATCATAGAACCCTACAGTGCAGAAAGAGGCCATTCGGCCCATCGAGTCTGCACCGACCACAATCCCACCCAGGCCCTACCCCCATATCCCTACATATTTTACCCGCTAATCCCTCTAACCTACTCATCTCAGGACACTAAGTGGCAATTTTAGCACAGCCAATCAACCTAACCTGCACATCTTTGGACTGTGGGAGGAAACCGGAGCACCCGGAGGAAACCCACGCAGACACGAGGAGAATGTGCAAACTCCACACAGACAGTGACCCGAGCGGGAATCGAACCCAGGTCCCTGGAGCTGTGAAGCCGCAGTGCTAACACTGTGCTACCGTGCCGCCCAGTTCCCCCAGTGCAGCATTCCCCGGCCTTTGAAATTTCAAGGCCTGTAAGAGAGAGACACTCGCAGCTATCGGCAGACCCCCAAATACTGGCCTGTAAGTGGAGTAAAGAGAAAGATCCCACTACAAGCCTGTATTGTGATTATTGTTAATTCATAGGTGGGTTAAAGATGTAGCTGTGGCAGTACTGGGGGATAGAAATGGCACTGAGATTCTTAATAACGAATATTGCACCCTGTCTGTTTTCATTGGGGTTATTGGCTATCTAACATGGTATGGGCAGCCCTCCTGCAATAAGTCAGCCTTTTTATTTTGTTTTCTGCAAGCTTTGACCTCATTTGTAAGTGTAAATGAAATAGTAGAGAAACTAAAATCGACCCTGATGTCTCTGGCCTGAAACGTTTCAGAAAATTACAGGCTGTCACCATAAAATGATCCCTCTTATGTAGGGAGCAAATTTCTAGACGTCTTGCTCTTTTAATTTGTCCCCACCGGCTGAAATGATGTTTGGTTGCTCAGCACCCAATGTCCTGCCTTTCGCACTAGCTGGAACCCAAGGCCTGCCTATACTTACACAAGCACCTGTATGTACTCCGCACATGCCTACAACATGATTCCCAAACCACCACAGTTCAGCAGCTAAGCAGAGCTGAAGATATTTAAGGTCAAAATATGAATTAATTTGCATGCCAATTTCCATTCACATCTAAGGGCATTGATTTACTGATCCAAGTGATTGGTGCATCTTTCAAAAAGGCTGTGAGTATCTGAATTCATGCCTGGCACAAAGTGAGAGACAGGCGCAACACCACATTGACTATCTGCAAGCTTTGAAAGAATATAATAGAAGAAAATTCCTTCCTTAAGAAGCTACAATCTAAGCTTAATCAAAGGTGCTGTTCATCAGGTGTATTGCCTCAAGTGTTGCCAAGCAAAGTGTTACCCATTTATTCACCATGTTGTACATTCACACAACTTTAAACCTTTCACATTGTAGATCATGCGCAGGCCATAATAATTCCGATTAAATGATACCTCTCGAAACAACTTGCAATTTTTAATGCTTTTCATGGCTTGAGCTATACAACCTTATAAAAGTCCTGACAGGTAATTCATTATTTTTAAGCTGCAGTCACCACTGTACTGTCGGAAAACGTGGCAACAATTTGCACAGTGCAACATTCCATAAGCAACAGTGAGATAAACAATGAATCAAACTTTATTTGTTGTGTTGGCTGGGGGACACGTGTTGAGTAAAACACAAGGGGAACTCTTTGACCCCATTCAAGTAGCCATGGAATCATTTACATCCACCTGAGAGAACGGATGGGGCCTCAGTTCAATATTCCATTTGAGAGATGGCACCTTTGACAGTACAGTAGCCCCTCGGCACAGTGGAGTATAAAAAGAATGTGCATTTTTATAGCCCCTTTCACAATCTCAGGAATTCCCAAGCATTGTTCAGTCAATTTTTGTAAAGTAGTTATTGTTGCAGCCAATTAGTGCACAGCAAGCTCCCTCATTAGCATTGTGATAATAGCCAAATAAATGTCAGGGATAACTCACATGTTCTTCTTCAAAATAGTGCCTTGGAATCGTTTATATCTACCTGAAAGGACCATCAGGGCCTCGGGCTTAACTTCTTAGCTGAAAGGACTTGTCTTATGGAGAGAGATTGAGTAATTTAGGCTATACTCACTGGAGTTTAGAAAAACAAGAGTAGATCTAATTGAGGTATATGAAATGCTAAAGGGAATTGACAGGGTAGATATAGAGCGGATGTTTCCCTTGTCGGATGCCGTAGCATACACTCCAGTTAAGCAAAGCTTATTAATGGGAGGATAATACAATGTGGTTTAGGCGAAGGGGTGGCAGATTTAAAACAGAAGTGAGGGGGAATTACTCCACTCAAAGGATCGTGAATCTGTGGAATTCTCTACTCCAGACTGCAGTGACCATATTTAAGGAGGCTATAGATAGGTTTTTAATTAGTAACTGGATGAAGTGTTATGGAAACCGGGCAGGAAGTTGGAGATGAGGCCAAGATGAGATCAGCCATGATCATGTTGTATGGCAGAGCAGGCTCAAGGGGCTGAATTACCTACTCCTGCTCCCAGTTCTTATATTCAAACGGAACCTCCAATTTCATTAGAGTATCAGCCTAAATCTTTGTCCTTAGGTTCTGGGTAGAGGAAAGAGTGCCACCAACTGAGCCATAACTGAAATCATGTACTTAAAGCCTGGAATGGGATTCAAACTCAGAGGCAAGAGTAAGCCAATGTAATATAATCCTTATTTTTAATTTATATATTCAAGCATCCTTTTGTTCTAGCCCTGGATTCCAACTTTGCTAAGAAATAGACCTGTGTTAATGTGCTAATATGTTAATTCCGGTTCATGAATACGATCTGGAATAGGAAATTTACACAAATTACTCCTTCTACAGATGAAGGACATCTTCAATATATTGTACCCTATGGGCATCCAGTGGGTACCTGCAGAAAATAGATGGGGCAGGATTTTCCAGCCGATTCCACTGGTGGAACTTTCCAGTGCCGCCGACAGCAGACCCCTGCCGCGAGTACCCAGGTGGTGGAGATATGAACAATAGGAAACCCCACTGACAGTGGCGGGACCAGAGGATCCCTTTGCTGGCCAATGATGGACCGCTGCCGCAAAACATAGCATGGAGGGGTTGAAATTCCCACCCATAGTATCACAAAATGATTACAGCACAGAAGGAGGCCATTCGGCCTCATGTCCATGTCAGTTCCCTGTAAGAGCAACTCAGCTAGAGCCATCCTGCTACCTTTTTCCCATCACCCTATATTTCTTTTCATTCAAATAGTTACCCAATTCCCTTTTGAAAGCCACAATTGAATCTGCCTCCACCACCTTTACATACACGCTTATTAGTTACATGATTTTCAAATTTGATGGCCCTGTAGTTCTTAAGGGGAGTTTGCAGAATAGTTTAGTGAACAAGCAGGCCATCATTTAGATTTTCAGAGCAATCAATTGATCCTGGCCACTAACATTAATCCAAATGCAAACTATCCGATCTGAGAAGCTGGAGGTATGAACACAGAGTGCAAACAGTGCCAAGAGATACAGCAGGTGCTGCTTAGCATTTTATAATGAACAGGAAACATTTATTTTTCTGGAAATCTGAACTCAGCCAGCTATAGCCTAATCCTATCAAACCAGTCAAATTGATCTCAAAATTCTGGGTAAAGTATTAGTCATAAGACTTAAGGCTAGATTAAGAAATGTATACACTCCAGTTAAGCAAAGCTTATTAATGGGAAGACAATACAATGTGGTTGAGGGCTTAATCTGCTAAACAATGTTAGGAAGTATTTACCTAACATGCATTTGGAACCTATTGCTGGCATGAGAAACATTTCCTTCCCAGTATCACTGAGATGGGATTCAGCCATCTTATTTGGCAATTCGTGATCAGATGATCATAGAATTTTGCATTGCAGATGTATGCACAAATTACACCTAGCACACTAGCAATCTGTACCAACTCTTAAAGTTTATTTATTAGTCACAAGTAGGTTTACATTAACATTGCAATGAAGTTACTGTGAAAATCCCCTAGTCGCCACACTCTGGCACCTATTGGGTACACTGAGGGAAAATTTAGCATGGCCAATCTAACTTGATGTGCAGATGCCGGTGTTGGACTGGGGTGAACACAGTAAGAAGTCTCACAACACCAGGTTAAAGTCCAACAGGTTTATTTGGTAGCAAATACCATAAGCTTTCGGAGCGCTGCTCCTTCGTCAGATGGAGTGGAAAAGAGACACAAAATCAAGTTGCAGAATACTGATTAGAATGCGAATCCCTACAGCCAGCCAGGTCTTAAAGTACAGACAATGTGGGTGGAGGGAGCATTAAACACAGGTTAAAGAGATGTGTATTGTCTCCAGACAGAACAGCTAGTGAGATTCTGCAAGTTCAGGAGGCAAGCTGTGGGGGTTACTGATAATGTGACATAAATCCAACATCCCGGCTTAGGCCCTCCTCATGTGTGCGGAACTTGGCTATCAGTTTCTGCTCAGCGACTCTGCGCTGTCGTGTGCCGTGAAGGCCGCCTTGGAGAACGCTTACCTGAAGATCCAAGGCTGAATGCCCGTGACTGCTGAAGTGCTCCCCCACAGGAAGAGAACAGTCTTGCCTGGTGATTGTCGAGCGGTGTTCATTCATCCGTTGTCGTAGCGTCTGCATGGTTTCCCCAATGTACCATGCCTGCAGCATATCAGGTAGACAATGTTGGCCGAGTTGCAAGAGTAGGTACCGTGTACCTGGTAGATGGTGTTCTCACATGAGATGATGGCATCCGTGTCGATGATCCGGCATGTCTTGCAGAGGTTGCTGTGGCAGGGTTGTGTGGTGTCGTGGTCACTGTTCTCCTGAAGGCTGGGTAGTTTGCTGCGGACAATGGTCTGTTTGAGGTTGTGCGGTTGTTTGAAGGCAAGAAGTGGGGTGTGGGGATGGCCTTGGAGAGATGTTCGTCTTCATCTTTAGCATCTCCCATCCCACCAGGGGTATTTCACTCTGGCAGGGTTTAGAGTAGCTCCCCACGTTCAGGGAACTAGCGGGAGACCCCATCAGAGTGAAGGTGGTGCCAATCGGGACCCCCCAGGGGGTCGGGCAGCCGTGGGACGGTCCCCCTGGGCATGGGCACCCTGGCAGTTCCAACCTATGCCCTGACACTCCCCAAGGGGCAAAGTGCCCATGCCGAGGGGGCACCTTGGCACTGCCCATCAGGCATTGGGCAGTGCCAAGGGGCATGGCCTATTGTGGGCGAGGCCTGGGGGGCAAACAGTGGAGGTGGGGGCATCCCGCTGCCACTCTGTGTGGAGATCAGTCTGGGCTGGAGGGAGGTTAGCGATCGGGGCAGGCTGAGGGGGGGTAGTGGTCTGCCTGGGAGGCCTGTTTCCCGGGGAGGGGTCTGCCTCCCGTTGGGGGGTCTGCCTCCAGGGGGGGAGGGGGGGGTCAATGGGGGGGGTGGTCTGCCAGGGTGAGGGGGCGTCGGGGGATCACCATTGCTGGGGGGAGTGGGCTGAACATCGGGGCGCTCCAGGATGGGGTGGGGGGTTTGGGGCTGGCCTGGGAATTGTCGTGGGGGCCACGATCAGGCCGTGGGGGGGGCTGGAGGAGCAGCACTGTGGTGGCTCCAGTCTGGCCAGCGATTGAGCTGGCCAGCAAACGGGGAGTCTGACAGATCGGGACCACTGCGCATGCGTAGAGTTCCAGAACTGTCAAACCCCAGCGCGAATAGGCCCGGCCCCCCCTGGGTTTTTAATGATATTCACGATTGTGACCTCTGCAGTGCACAGAGTGGGGAGATTCGGGTCCGAAGCCGCACTGAAAAAACAGAGACCAGTTTCTTCACCAATTCAGCACTTTTGGGAGAATCGCCCCCTAGATTCTAAAGCTGGAACGCAGAATAATAGCGGCAACTCATCTCATGGACTAAGAATGAACTTAATGCAGTATCTGTGTTACAGAAATGCTTTAAAAAGCAGTTCTGCAATAATACTTCAAGGTCCTATTGATGTGGAAGCCACATTTATATTGCATCAGAATAGAAAATAACCGTTACATCCAATTTGTTTGAAGTTGTGATCCATCCTTTCCCAGTGGCTGAAAAACAGATGTAAATATATTTGCCAGAAAACAATTTTGGTGCTACATATGCAAATGAATAACTCTGTCCGCTGTCATCCACAAGATAAAACTATTTAAATTTCAGATGAATGTTTAAACTGTTGCAAGGATCAAAATTGCCCTTAAAGACATTAACAAGAACCATCTCTTTAATTTTGCACTAACGCTGCAGCTACAATAAATACAACAGAATGCTATCCATGAGTATTTTTGTTGTACCTCTGCTCTGAAATTACAAAATTCTCTCTGTTTTTTTAATGGATTAAGGATTTCAGTGAGAGAACAGAGCTAGATTTCAGATAAACCTGTTTGCAAATGTATACAATGTACAGAATACAATTTCAGATCCTTCAGCTTTGTGGCTGCTGCTCCACCACCAGGTGGCGCAAGTTTATCAAGGGGAGTGGGAAAGCAGCAGCGTTTGAGTCTCTGGAAAGGCGATTGTTTTTGAAATGTAGATACCAATTCAAAGAGCTACAGGTTGGATCCTGCTCTGCATTTTTAACTGGCTTAAAACTAGTGTAACAAGGGCCAGGTTTGCAGAGCAATACTCTGAGCCCAGTCAGCACCAGAGTACTCAATTACTGATAACAACATGGGTGACAGCCCAGGTATATTTGGTGTCCAACTGAAGGAATTGTTAATTCACTACCTTTGTTATGAAGGCCTCAATCCAGTTTCTTTGCACTAGATTGGTGAGTACCATGAGTGATGAGTGGAGAGTGGGCTCTCAGAATTCTTAGTTGTCATATTGATGTAAGCAGCAACAACTACAGATGTTTAAAAACCATTCCTGGGGAACAGGCACTGCTAAAATGTCAGGTGGGCATGGCCAGGATGTCTGCTGCGCACTGCCAGGGTATCCAGTGGGCACTGCTAGGGTGCCTGGTGGGCACTGACAGTGTGCCAGGTGGGCACTGCCCGATGGGCACTGCCTGGTTATGTTCCTGACCACCCTGGGGCTTCAATAGCCTCCGAGCCCACCCCCCCACCCCCACCCCGGTGTGGCCATCACGCCTGGCCTCTACTAGTGAAGGCCAGCATTGATTTGCACATGTGTGATATTCCACCGGAGAGGTGGGAACATTCCAGAGGAGAGATGATCGCGTGCTGAATTCACTAATGAGATTGAGAACCAGTCAATCTCATGCTAATCAGCCTTTCACACTTTCTGGGTGTAATCCGGTTTGCGCTAGTAGAAAGGGGCCAGGTCGATTGAGAACCATTTGACGCCGGGCGTGGAAGCAATTTCTAGGCCCGCATGCTGTTTTCCGGGATCAGCACGATCTGCGCCAGGTACAATGAGGTCGAAAAATTCAAAATTACACGGAGTCCTCATTTTCAAAGTGTCCCGAAGTTCCAAAAGAGCTTTTTAGTCCCACTTCAGGTATTTATTTGTATCCCTTAATTAACATTTTGTCTTGTACGGCAGTATTGTTCAGATGTTCGAATGTAATTTTACATCATTTTTTTGTTCTTTGAATTTCATGTTCAAAAGCTTTTCACTGAACATTCAGCAACTTGCCAATTGTACCTCATCTGACATCTCCTCACCTGCTGTTACATAAAACCAACAAAATTAAAATGACACCCTCTTGTAGCTGGCTTTACTTTTCATGCATCAAATATATTACTGCCCATTTGCTGCACATCAATAGAGAGGCATAAACTGAATATAACATACAGATATAAAATTTAATAAAATCCCATTTTGCTAAGAGCCTTTCTATTTTGAAGTTTTCTATCTTGCATTCATCAGGACATTCCCAAAATGCAAATGTGTACATTGTATTCTTGTGAATCTTCTAATGAGTGCCAGATGAAAAGCTTCGACAAGAAATGTCTATTTTTTCAGTAACACTCAAGAATCCTACATATGGACAATATTGATATTGGACTGAATATAATTGTTCGTTTGTGTCACTTTGGCTTGCTCCAGAGGTTATAAATGGGTCAGACTAATACACAAAATGAATTCCACATTACATATTGATCATAGGAACTATTTTAATGGCATCCTCTTCATCTCATCCTTTTCTCCTTATATTTTTGTTATTTTTAAAATTAGACTGCTCCCTGGTTTTTACCTTTGTTTAAGGCTGTCATGGTGGTGTAGTGGTTATATTACTGGATTAGTAATCCAGGAGTCGTTGCGCTGCCGGGCAAGGTGGTGGAGGCGGACACACTGGGAACGTTTAAGATTATCTAGATAGCCACATGAACGGAGTGGGAATGGAGGGATACAAAAGGATGGTCTAGTTTGGACCAGGGAGCGGCGCGGGCTTGGAGGGCCGAAGGGCCTGTTCCTGTGCTGTATTGTTCTTTGTTCTTTGAGTCCTGGCCAATATGCTGAGGATGTGCTCAAATCCCACCCCTGGGAAAATTCAATCAGTAAATTTGGAACGTAAAACTAGTCTCAGCAATGGTGACTATGAAAACATCCCCAATTGTTGTAAAAGCCTATCTGGTTCACTAATCAATATCCTATAGGGAAGGAAATCTACCATATTTACCCAGTCTGACTTTCGTTTGACTCCAGGTCCACAGTAATACACTAGGTTCTGAAATGGCATTGACAGCCACTTAATTAAAAAACAGCTAGGGATAGATAGGCAACAAATGCTGGTTTTGGCGGTGATACTCACCTTACGCATGAATAAAATAAATTCTACACTATAATCCTTGATTCACACCAACAAATTTTTAGTTTATCTCTTCAAAGTGTCAATTAAAGTATCTTATTTCATTATAAGTTCTGTCAGGCTTCACCTCCAGAGGAAGTGCATACTATTTGCTGAAAAAGCAGGAGGAATTGACCCACACTCATGCAATTCTTGGGGCTAAATGATTATGTGGAGGATGAACTACTGCCTCTACCATTGCACCTCTCCCAACCCCTAGAACTCCAAATGCAACATATTAATCAGATTCTGGTCCCTACTCTCAAAATTGGTTTAAAGGAGGGGTCCATTTTCTCACAAATGACAGAGATCAGCAGCAAGCAACAGGAATTCCTAGAGTCTAAAGGCTCCCTATGCAGCATTAGAGATACTCATAGAATACACAACAATCCAAAGGCTTTAGTGGGCTCATCTTTAAAAGAAAGATGATTTTTGTGTATCAGCAATTGAATGCATTGTATTGCCTGCAAAGCAGCTTTCACATATGGAAGAGTTCAATACCAACTTGTGTGGGGTTCTGGTGTCTGGTATAAACAACTTTCAGTCAACCATAGATGTGTGGTAACGTCAATAGACTCTCCAGCCAAACCTTACCTACAGGAATCTATGACATCAGTTACAGCACCTCTGGTCCACCTCCCTCTTCCTCCTCCCTCTCCCCACCAGGGAATGATTGGGCCTCCTTCCTTCCCCACCCAACAGAGAGCGATCTGGCCTCCCTCCTCCCCCTTTCCCCAACAGAGATACATCTGACCCGCCTCCTCCTCCCCCCCCCCCACCCAGAGAATGACCTGGCCCACGTCCCTCCCCCCCCCCCACCACCACTGATCTGAGTTAGAGATCTGTTGGAAGCTCTAAATTTACCTCTTCAGAAGCTGGAGTGCCCAAAACAGACCTTTGCCGAGCATATCTGTTTTGCGCTGAACCTGGATGGGTGAACGCGATGGTAAAGGGGGAAATGCAGGTAAGATTGGGCAAATGCATTCAAATTGACGTTGCGCCGGTTCTGAACGCGGCCATTTTTGGGCCTTGGTAAAGTGGGAATCTGTGCAGACGTGGGCACGTATCACGCTATTCGCTTCACGCCCGACTTTACCAAGTTTTCGCACCCGAAATTGGGTGCAACGCAATGGTAAAATCGGTCAGTATATCTACATTTATTAGAATAAAAAGTTATGTTATCCAACACCTTCCTACTTCGAGTGAAGGCAAGCGTCCAGGTGAGAGCAGCAGAGCGGCGAAGGTGATTGGCGGTTGCAGGTAACATTTGCATAGGTGCAGTCACTGCAACCAGAAGATGGGTTTCCGGGAGACACCTTCCTACTTCGCGTGAAGGCAAGTGTCCAGGTGAGGGCAGCAGAACAGTGAAGGTGATTGGTTAATGCAGGTAATATTTGCATAGGTGCAGTCACTGTGACCAGAAGGCGGTTTGTGGAGGAGCTTCTGTGAAGGGACAGTTAAGCCCCAAACAGTACTTCAGTGTTTCCCTCCTCCACTAACCAAAAAGAATTATTGGCCTTTTGGCTAAGGTCAAGTGTAGTATGGTGGGTTGCACTTGGTTGAGGTCATTAGGTTACAGTGAAGTTTCATATGAAGCAATTTTTAAAAGCGGCATCTTGGCCTTTTGGCTAAGATGCAAATGAGATCAAGTCTTGGAGGAGGAATTGCTTTCTCTCCTCCAATCAGCTTGGCTCATGTAGATCAGGCCCAGGACAGGGTAAATGGTCGCTTGCCCTGTCTTGTCAGCTTGGATTGGAAATGTCTCAACTTGTTGAGACTCTGAATTGGACTTGATTTGATTGAATTGGAAAAGTATAAAAAAAAGAAAAAAAAAGTCATTTGAAGCAATTTTTAAAAGCAGCATCTCAGCCTTTTGGCTAAGGTGCAAATGAGATCAAGCCTTAGAGGAGGAGCCATGCCTACTCCAATCAGCTTGGATCATGTAGATCAAGCCCAAGACAGGAGGTGAGAGCCTTGTCTTGTCAGCTTGGATTGGGAATGTCTCAACTTGTTAAGATTCTGAATTGGACTTGATTTGATTGAATTGGAATAAAAATACAAAACAAAAGTCGGCAGGAAGACCACAAGCAAGGGAGAGATGAGTTGAGATTCTTTGATCCTTTTACCTGTATAAGGACAGTATGGCAGATAGGGCAGTGGTATTCTCCTCCTGCCAGATGTGGGAAATTAGGGAGCAATCTAGTCTCCCTGACAACTTTGTCTGCAGGAAATGTGTCTGTTGCAGCTTCTCACAGACCGCATTGTTCACTTGGAGCGGCAGGTGGATGCACTGCGGAGCATACAGGAGGCAGAGAGTGTGATAGACACTAGTTCCAGGGAGGTTGACACACCACATGTTCAGACAGGTAGATGGGTGACCGCCAGGAGAGACAGGCAGGTAGAGCAGGAGTCTCCTGTGCCTATTCCCCTTTCAAATTGGTATACCATTTTGGATACTGTTGAGGGGGATGGCCTGTCAGGGGGAGATACCAGCAGCAGCCAGGCCTGTGGCACCACAGCTGGTTCTGCTGTGGGACAGGGTCGGACAAAGAGCACGCGAGCAATTGTAATAGGGGACTCGCTAGTTAGAGGCACAGACAGGCATTTCTGTGGCCGCAATCGAGACTCCAGGATGGTGTGTTGCCTCCCTGTGCCAGGGTCAAGGATGTCTCTGAGCGATTGCAGGACATTCTTAAGGGGGAGGGTGAGCAGCCAGAGGTCGTTGTACATATTGGTACCAACGACATAGGTAGGAAAAGGGATGAGGTCCTGAAGTGTGAATATAGAGAGTTAGGCAGAAGGCTAACGTTCAGGACCTCGAAGGTAGTAATTTCAGGACTACTACTGCTGCCACGTGCTAGTGAGAGTATGAATAGGAGGATTAGGCAGATGAATGTGTGGCTTGAGAGCTGGTGCAGGGGGCAGGGATTTAGATTTTTGGATCATTGGGATCTTTTCTGGGGAAGTGCTGACCTGTTCAAGAGGGGCAGGTTACACCTGAACTGGAGGGGAACTAACATCCTGGTGGGGAGATTTGCTAGAGCCACTCGGAAGGGTTTAAACTAGTTTGGCAGGGGGGTGGGATCCAAAGCAGTAGGGAGACAGAAGAGAAGTTTGAGGACAGCACAGAAGTTAAAGAGAGCACATTAAATAATAAAGGCAGTGTCAGTAATTGGGGGAGTCAGTGGGAAGGCAAAGGGACATCTGGTAAGTGGCAGGCTTTCAAAAGTGTGTTAACCAGGGCTCAGCATAAGCACATTCCTCTTAGAGTGAAGGGCAAGGCTGGTAGAAGTAGGGAACCCTGGATGACTTGGGATATTGAGGCCCTGATCAAAAAGAAGAAGGAGACACATGACATTGTAGTGGGGAAAATCACAGAGATGGGTACCTGACACACACAATGGTTGCCTGGCACATAAAATGGTTACCTGGGAAAGAGACATTAAACAGGCACAGACGTTTAGCACAGACAGCTACTTAAAGTTCAAACATGCAGGAATCAGATACTGCAGGAAGCCAGTAAGAGTTTGAGGCACCTTAAAGATAAGGACAGACCCAAGACAATAAGGTCTGATAATAAAATCAGCCATAGGTGGGAACAGAAATACATAAATGCAGCAAAACCAATCACTATATGTAAAGACCGAAACCAGTCATTGATAGTCATTGATAGAGGAAATGTATCCATTCTATGAAACAATGCGATGTTAAATGCTCATGTCTGTACCTGTCTGATTGTAACAGTGCGGTAACTACCGATCACCATGATCTGTCTACTCAACTATAACGATGTGTTAAATGGCTAATGCCCGGCCTATCCATTGTCTGAGAAGTATAAAAATGATCGACTATTATTGTATTATTGAGAAGGTAGCTGCCAAGTACTGCGGAGTACCAGTGCTTTCTCCCTCGAAGCTTCGTGTCCGAAATAAAGCTGTATTATTGAACCTCCAGTCTGACTCTGGTGGTAACTTTCCCACAACAACATGCATAGGCAGCTGGGATCAAGTATAGGGGGTGTAGGAGTAGAGTTAAGAGAGAAATCAGGAGGGCAAAAAGGGGACACGAGATTGTTTTGGCAGATAAGGCAAAGGAGAATCCAAAGAGCTTCTACAAATACATAAAGGGCAAAAGAGTAACAAGGGAGAGAGTAGGGCCTTTTAAGGATCAACAAGGTCATCTATGTGCAGATCCACAAGAGATGGGTGAGATCCTAAATGAATATTTCTCATCAGTATTTACTATTGAGAAAAGCATGGATGTTAGGGAACTTAGATAAATAAATAGTGATGTCTTGAGGAGTGTACATATTACAGAGAAGGAGGTGCTGGAAACCTTAAAGCGCATCACGGTAGATAAATCCCAGGACCTGATGAACTGTATCCCAGGATATTGTGGGAGGCGAGGGAGGAAAGTGCCGAGATATTTGAATCATCGATAGTCACGGGTGAGGTGCCTGAAGATTGGAGAGTGGCAAATGTTGTGCCTTTCTTTAAAAAGGGCTGCAGGGAAAAGCCTGGGAACTACTGGCCAGTGAGCCTCACATCTGTGGTGGGTAAGTTGTTAGAAGGTATTTTGAGAGACAGTTTCTACAGGCATTTAGAGACGTGAGGACTGATTATGGACAGTCAGCATGGCTTTGTGAGTGGAAAATCATGTCCCACAAATTTGACTGAGTTTTTTGAAGGGGTAATCAAGAAGGTAGATGAGGGCAGTGCAGTTGATGTTGTCTACATGGACTTTAGCAAGGCCTTTGACAAGGTACCACTTGATAGGTTGTTGCATAAGGTTAAATCTCTTGGGATCCAAGGTGAGGTAGCTAAATGGATACAAAATTGGCTTCTTGACAGAAACCAGAGGGTGGTTGGAGAGGGTTGTTTTTCAAACTGCAGAACTGTGACCAACAGTGCGCCTCAGGGACCAGTGCTGGGTCCACTGTTATTTGTCATTTATATTAATGATTTGGATGAGAATATAGGAGGCATGGTTAGTAAGTTTGAAGATGACACCAAGATTGGTGGCATAGTGGACAGTGAAGAAGGTTATCTCCAATTGCAACGGGATCTTGATCAATTGGGCCAGTGGGCTGATGAATGGCAGATGGAGTTTAATTTAGACAAATGCAAGGTGATGCCTTTTGGTAGATTGAACCAGGGCAGGACTTGCTCAGTTAATGGTAGAGCATTGGGGAGAGTTACAGAACAAAAAGATCTAGGGGTACATGTTCATAGCTCCTTGAAAGTGGAGTCACAGGTGGACAGAGTGGTGAAGAAGGCATTCAGCATGCTTGGTTTCATCAATCAGAACATTGAACACAGGAGTTGGGACGTCTTGTTGAAGTTGTACAAGACATTGGTAAGGCCACACTTGGAATACTGTGTACAGTTCTGGTCACCCTATTATAGAAAGGATATTTTTAAACTAGAAAGAGTGCAGAAAAGATTTAATAGGATGCTACCGGGGCTTGATTGTTTGAGTTATAAGGAGAGGCTGGATAGACTGGGACTTTTTTCTCTGGAGCGTAGGAGGCTGAAGGGTGATCTTATAGAGGTCTATAAAATAATGAGGGACACAGATCAGCTAGATAGTCAATATCTTTTCCCAAAGGTAGGGGAGTCTAAAACTAGAGGGCATAGGTTTAAGATGAGAGGGGAGAGATACAAAAGTGTCCAGAGGGCAGTTTTTTCACACAGCAGGTAGTGAGTGTCTGGAACAAGCTGCCAGAGGTAGTAGTAAAGGCGGGTACAATTTTGTCTTTTAAAAAGCATTTAGATAGTTACATGGGTAAGATGGATATAGAGGGATATGGGCCAAATGCGGGCAATTGGGATTAGTTTAGGGGTTTAAAAGAAAAAGGGCGGCATGGACAAGTTGGGCCAAAGGGCCTGTTTCCATGCTGTAAACCTCCAAGACTCTATGATTCTATAACAAATACTTCCAGGTCTTACCTTTTTGTTATTTTTAATTCTCACACACTCCTTCACCCACACTCAATCTCACCCACTTTCACACTTACCCATTCACCTTCAGCAACTCTCACTCTTGCGCACTCTCACACACTCTCTCCCATCCTCATTCACCCTCATCCTCACCCACTCACCTTCCTCTCAAGTTCCCCCCTCCTTGCCTCGGCCCTTCTCAGGTCCCTCTCGCCTCAGCTCCTCTGGGGACCCGTAGCCCTGGCTCTTCTTGGGACCCATGGCCGAACCAACCATGGAATCCGTACAGGGTTCTGCAGAACTCAGTTTGGGAACTCCTGCTCTATAACTTCCTGCACAAGCTCCGTGGCATATTGCATGGCACAACTGGAAATTCCTGGTGGATACCAGCAGCTTTCTTTAATAACTTGTTGTCTTGGTCGGCATCTGTATGTAATTGTAGGAAAGTGAAGGCTATTGGGGAAGGTAATTTTGTAATTAGTAAAAGCTCTTGAGATTGGTGCACCTATAAGTGACAGAGCTGTGCCCTATGAGTAAATCAGTGATATTCTTAACTTAAAAACTTCTTCCAGCATTGCAGCAATATTCTGGGTGTAAGGCTTCTGGAACTCGTATACTCTGCAATCTCTTCTCACTCTCAGTGGATTTAATACCTGGCGATCTTCTTCCCTCCAGAAAAAAGAAAATTCCCCATGTTTGCTCCAAGACTCTCAAGATAGCATTCATGAAACTTAGTGCACTCTCAGTGCTTGCTTTAGCTATATTTTCAATTTTAAAAGTGTTGCAGACAGAATGACTTCCCCGTTACAAGGTGCTACTTGCCTTTAAGTGGTATTAAAGACGCCCAATATCCAGTGCTGATAGCTCCATGGTGGTCTTTCATTGTTTTGGAAACTGATGTCATCTGTCAGTGAAATTATTGAATTGAAAAGAGCCTCTGTTGAGCCCACAGTCAATCCCAGTCTATCCTATTTGCCTCAGTCTGTGGAGGAATTATAAGAAGTGGGAGGAGTTGAAACTGGCTGCAAGTGAAAGTTTAAATTCCCAAAACAGAAAAGTGTTAATAAATGGGGGAGGCGATGTCCTGGTGGTATTATCACTGGATTATTGATCCAGAAACTCACCTAATGCCCTGGGGACCTGGGTTTGAATCCCACCACGGCAGATGGTGGAATTCGAATTCAATAAAATATATCAGGAATTAAGAATCTACTGATGACCATGAAACCATTGTCGATTGTCAGTAAAACCCATCTGGTTCACTAATGACCTTTAGGTAAGGAAATCTGCCATCCTTACCTGGTCTGGCCTACATGTGACCCTAGAGCAAAAACAATGTGGTTGACTCTCAACCCTCTGAAATGGCCTAAATAAGCCACTCAGTTGTATCAGTCGCTCAGGAAGGCAGCTCACCACCACCTTCACAAATACAACTAGGATGGGCAATAAATGTAGGCCAGCCAGCAACACCCATGTCCCATGAATGAATAAAAAAAATTGATTTCATTTGCAACCAGAACCACTCACTCCCCCTGTGCCAGCTTTTACTAAAGGTTAATCAAGCAGGGTGCTTTTATTAAGGGGGTCACAGTCAACCAACTCCAACAAAGGTTAGCATTCTAAATATGTTGGTTTGACTGGCAGCCTCAGGTTTGCCCCTTTTATTGCAGCTGGCTGTTGCAGCAAGGTGAGAGCAGTCTCAGCAAGTCACCATTTCTTGGCCAGGAGTAACAGGAGTGCTTCCTCCCAGCTCCCCAACTCTTCTCCTCAACAGAACACCCCTCCCATTCTCACCGCTGCGATTGGACCTTCCTCCCTCCCCATCCAGAATCAGTGGGCTAACTCCCCCATTCCCCCAAGGTCAAGAATCTAACCCCCAAGTGGCTAGGAATCCTACCACTTTCCTGTAATTGGAACCCTGAGGGTCCAGGGCTCAGACCTGTCTGTTCCTGCAACCTCTCCTTCAGTGCTGCCCACCCAACGGAAAACCAAAGCCTGTTAACCAGACTGACCTCCACACAGGGAATCTGTCCAGAACATCACATGCACCCTCCGTCTCAATCATCCCAACATTAAACCTCTTCCTGGGGATCAAATCCTTATTCATAATGAAATAAAGAGTATTTTGTTAAGACATACATGTGGCTAAATACTCATCTGCAAATTTGTTCCAAAATAAATAAACCAATTCTCAGATAATCAAAGGGAATAATAAGGTTTCTTGGGGTAAGGCATGCAGATCTTGAAGTCAGCAAGGGCAGTAAATATCAGAGAGGAGGAAATGATAGCATCTTCTCCTGTATCAGAGTGCCATGGCCTGCTGCCTTCTGTGACTGTGTGCCAATTACTCCTGCAGTCAATATTGTTGAGAAATATTGGGAAGAAAATGATGAGGCATGCCATGAAGTTGGCTGTGAATCAAGTGAGTAAATCATCACTTTTCCTTACCTACTTGTCCCCAAGTCTGCTGCTGTAGTGTATAGTCAACACTGTCATTTCAAAGACTTCACTCCAACTTCCATTTAGATCATAGCCAGCTGTCTTCCACTGGATTTACATCCGTAATGTGTGAACACATAGGTCTGAAATTTCAAAGAGTTGGCTCCTCCTACTCTTCCTGCCTACTCTACCAGGCCCAATGCCATTCCACACTCCATGAGCGTTGGCTGACATAAGGCCACACTTCCACCCATCGAACTCTGTTTGTTTTTGGATTTGCCCTCCTGATCTGTCATCCACCTGCCAGCCTGGGAGGGGAAAGGCCAATAAGTGGCCACTTAAGGGTCTTAATTAGGACAATGGTGGCTTCCCATCCGGGGCCTTGCCTGCTTCTGCATAAAATCACAACCAGATTAGGGAGGGTGGGATCTCAGAGGGAATCCCATTCACGCAATTTCACCCTGAACCACCCCCTACCTCTACCCTGCCACAGAACTCACTGGGGGTGGTGGGGAACTTAAGTCATGGCCATAAGCTGACCCAGGAAACCCTTGGTAAAGGTGACTTGCTGTCCACCAGCTTTCACAGCTGGGTATGCAGACTTTGATCTGACCTCTTGGTTGTGGGATTTCCTAGTTCTATCAACAGCATGCTGTTTCCACTGTTTGGCAAGCATGTGGTCCTGTGTCATAGCTCCAATTAGGTTAGTACCTCATTTTTAGCCATGTCTGATGCTGCTCTGGACATGTTCTCCTATACTTTTCATGGAACAAGTGTTGGTCCCCTAGCTTGATGGTAACAATACTGTGAGTGACATGCCAGGTCACGACGTTAGAGGTTGTGATGAAATACGATTCTGCTGATGCTGATAGCCGACAGGGTTTCATAGATGCCTAACTTTGAGCTGCTAGTGTCACACAACACAATAAGTGTATCCTTCGTACGAAACCAGGACTTGTCTCCACAAGGACTGTGCAGTGGTCACTCATACCAATAAGAACATGGAGAGATGTATCTGTGACAGGTAGCTTGGTAAGAATGAGATCAAGTATGTTTGTCCCTTTGTGTTGATCCTCTCAACAACTGCTTCAGCCCATCTGGGAACTATGGCCTTCAGGACTTGACCAGTTTGATTAGCAGTCGTACCAAAGAATCACACTTTTTAATGGACTTTGAAGTCCCAATCCAGATTGGAGGTGTTCTTGACAGATGATGCACGTGCCACTAGTTTGTCACATTGATTCAAAAAGATCACTGAAATTGCTGGTGGCACAGTTAGGAGCAGAAAATCATACATTTCCCCAACAATGGGAGGAAACAATGTGGCTCCCACCAAGAAGGCATGGTTGGAGGTATCAGCGGAGATGAGCAGCAGATGCTTGTGGACAGGTCTTGAATACAATGTAGGAAGTGGTTTAATGACCTTTTAATGGAAAATTGAAAATATTTGTAGACAACTGACCTGTGATTTATGCCCCTGTTGACTTTCACCATCTCATTCTCTATCTCATCAATCCATGCCTCCAGTCAACTTTCATCATCATCCAGATGTCACTTTCTACGTACTCCATCACCTTCCCACTCATCTATTTACTGTTTCCACTCACTCCAACCCTTAGGGAATGTGATGCATCCATTGTCCGTTTACCCTCACCATATGCAGAGATGGACAGACAGGCAACTCACAGATGGTAACAGAATTCCAAATAACTCTGACATACACATTCTGGCTTCACTTCAGCAGTGACTGAAGTAGGAGAAGATTGAGTATGATCATTGTCAGGACTATGAATTTTACCTTAATTAAATCATAGTCTCTTTCTGCTATGTCTTCCATGTTATGTAAGAAGTCTCGCAACACCAGGTTAAAGTCCAACAGGTTTATTTGGTAGTACAAACCACGAGCTATCAGAGCACTGCCCCTTCATCAGGTGAGTGGGATTTCAGTTCACAAACAGGGCACATAAAGACACAAACTCAATTTACAAAATAATGGTTGGAATGTGAGTCTTTACAGGTAATCAAGTCTTAAAGGTACAGACAATGTGAGTGGAGAGAGGATTAAGCACAGGTTAAAGAGATAACATTTCATGTTATGGACAGGGAGAGATGGCGAGATAAATTTTCCCTTTTTCCTCTCAGTTGTTTGCAAAAAGAAGTATGTTTTAAAGGGAGGGTTTTAAACGTTTTGAATGTTGTGACTTTAAAGAAGATACATGAAATGGGGTTTCTGTTAAGTATTAAATCAAAAGAAAAGATAATTCACACACCACACACACACACACTCACAAACATGACTTCTAGAGATGAAGCAGGCACTTAGGTTATAAACAGAATAACAAGAAAAAAATTATGCATTTTAAATTAGTTCTTTAAGGTGGGAAGCATTGCAGGCTGGATAGATTCCTTCACGTGCTTCTCTGATAATAATGTAGGTTGAAAGTGTTGCGAAGCTGGTGTTTGTAAAATTCTGTTAAAAAGGTAGTATTTTTTCTGTACTTAGAGTTAAAAAAAAGTTTTTTAAAAAGATGCAGGTGCATATGCAGTACACAGACTGCAACATTGTATAGCGAGGCCAGGCAGTTGTGTTGCCAAGACAACAGGCTGTTTTTGAATTTTAACCAATTTAGGTACTTGGATAGCAGCAACCTATCAGATTTGAATTTGATGTTTTGGTAACGGGGGAACCAATCCTGTTGTGGGGATGTTGGCATGTCATCAGGGGTATAAGAGACGAGGGCAGTGGCACAAATGGGAGAAGAGCACCTGCCAGAGCTCACAGTTTTAGAGAGAGAGACAGCTCTCAGCTCCAGAGAGACACAGTAACTGCTCTCTGCCACAGCTAATAGCTTTTAGCTCAAACCCTAATCTGAATAGCAAAGATACCAAAAGAAGACAGAGATTCCAGACAGAAGAAAGAAGACAGAAGATTCCAGAAGACGACAATACTGGTTCAAATTTTGAGAGTGACTAAAAATTCTAATTTTTTTGTTAATAAGTGAGAATTGTTTTTTTTATCTAAACAGCATTCAATTAGAATAGTGGTTTATTTGGTCTGTTAGTAGTTTGGTTAACTTGTTCACTAGTAGTTAGATAAATAAAGTGTTATTTGTTGATTTTACAGAGAGAGTCTCAGGTAGTTATTTATGATTTAATCACAAAAAGTTGCTGAAGAGCAGATCGTGCTACTTCTCACACATTTTTAACAGGTTATGAGGTGAGGTACTCCTCTGAGTGTTTAGGTGTTAGTTCTCAACCTCCGCTTCATAACAAAGGCCTCTGAGTTTTACACAAAGCTCTAGGTGAGCTTTTGTGGAAATGAGACAGATTCTTGCAGGTGAAAATAAATTAGGCCTTCTCTCGTTGTCTGAGTTGACTGTGATGAGGCAAAGTTCTGTACTTCTCGTTGAGTGATGGTTCCCTGTATTGCTGTTTGTCCCAAACTGACCTGATTAGGGCTGGTCATTGGAATATTAAAATGTATTATCAAGTCAGCTTCCATCATGCAACATGATCAAAACTTACATCATCCACAAAGATTATATATTAGAAGCCATTGCCACACAATGGAGGATGAATGGTAGCTTTTCACATCTGATTGAGAAAAAACAGTTTCTTCATGCCTCTCATTGTTAGGTTTCAAAATTGCAGATACTGAGTCTGGGAGGCTATTGTATTTGAATTTCTGTAAATACCCAGACAATAGGAGCTGTAAATATGACAGGTGGCCGCCACCCATGGACATTTGGATCTTAATGAATTATCCTTGTCTGAACAAAATGTCACCTGACTCACCTGGACTCCATCTTCAGTTAGGGTAAATTGTCCATTTGTCATGCCCTTTTCAAAAAGTAAAAATTTCCATTGTCTCCAGAAACTCATAGGCATATGATGCAAGTCTCACATCCTGAGCCTTCACGTATAAAGCAAGTCTTGTAGAATATCCATGAGAGTGATTCCTCAGAGGTATTTATTTCATCTGTGGATGCACTGTCACAGAACCTAAAACCATGCACCAGCACAGAGAGTTGGGGGCGATTTTCCCAGCCTACTGTGCTGCTTTAACGGGTGCCACGGCCTCCAAAAGTCTCTTGGCGCCGAATTTCCGGTGCCATCAGCTCTGTGCCAGGAATCGGCATGGAGCTGCAAAAATTATGTTAGTGCTAATTTTCATATTATTTGCATTTCATTAGCGGGCCCAGGACTGAAGTCTCCGGGCCCGCTAACCTCTCTGCCCCTCTGCCAGGAGTGTTTTACTCCAGCAGGGTTTACAAGAGCTCCCCACTTGCGGGGAGTGCCCAGGCACTGCCCTAGGGGCAAAGTGGCAATGCCCAGAGGACACATTGGTACTGCCCACCAGGCATTGGGCAGTGCTAAGGGTGCGAGACCTGTGGGGGTGGGTCTTAATGGGGGTGGGGCTTTTGGGGGGAGATCGGTGGGTGTGTGAGTAAGGGGTCCTGTTACCACTCTGCAGTCCGGCTGGGTGACAGAGTGAGAGAGGCCAACGATCGGGGCTGACCATCGGGGTTGGGGGTGCCTGCGGAGGGGGGGGCGGGGTTGGGGCTGCCAGAAAAGGGGGAGGGATCAGGAGATTAGGGCTGCTGGAGATGGGGGAGGGGGCAGAGATCGAGGTGGGCCGGGGGGGGGGGGGGGGGGGGGGGGCTGGAGGCAGGGGTGCAAGGCTGGCCTGGACCAAGGGACCTGCAACCGGTTGTGAGGTGTTCAGAGAGGCAGTGATGCAGGGGCCGTGGGGCTGGCTAGCGATTGGGAGGCCGGCAGTGTGGGGCTACTGCGCATGCGCCAATCTCAGTTCTGACAGATCGGCACATGCGCAGTGGTCCGCTCGGCGCGATGCTGCCGGCCTCTCCAACAGGAATAGGCCTGCCAACTGATTTTTAAACTGATTCACGCTAGTGCCCTCTGCAGTACATGGAGTGTGGGAGATCCATTCTGAAACTCCCGCTGAAAAAACTAGCGTGATATACTCCAGTTTTGATGTGAATTCAACACTTCAAATTTTTTTGCGAGAATCACCCCCTTGCTCATCTGTAGATAACTCGGAGAGTTAATTGGTGTTGCACCTGTCGAGTCATGCCTCACAAGTGAGCATGAGCAGACAGTGGTGGCAGTGGAGAATCCGCATCAGTGGGTACAAGGAAGCAGCTGTGCAATCTCACTCTTTAAAAGCTTTTAACTCTGCCTGTTTCATTGATCAATGATTCCCTGCTGTTCTCTTACCTTGTTGACCCGGGCAAGTTTCACACAGCTCAGGAAACCCGTGCGCAGGCTGCTAAAGTCAGAACTAATTGTCACTTAACATATTTAAATTGGGGGAGCTTTCCTGCATGTCTCTGACCACAGCCCCGGTAAAAGCCAGAAGTGAGTGGGACCACGTTGAGTGCCAACTTGTCAGCATTCATGGGATTTAACATTCACATCCCGAACCCTTTGTCAGTTAGAATTCAGTCCAATGGAGTGAGTGCGGAAAAGGTAATACTGGAAAGGAAATCTGCCTCTACTTCTGAAAATTTGTTCTGACATGAAATATAGTGTACACTGAATGGATTGTTCTTTTACATTAGAAGAACTTCATAAAGAACAAGAAAAATGCAGAATTAGTTGGACTTCCCCTGGAATCATAATGACTGTTAACAGGGCATGATTGAATATTGTAAAATTAAGCTATATGGTATTCACTCTGACACAAACTTGCATTTATGTCGCAGCTCTAAGTGTAGAGAAACATACCAATGCATTTTACAAAGATGTGAGGAAAAACAGAGAACCCAAGCCAATGTGGAAATGGTTAGAAATCCATTGGCTTTGTCAAATAAAGGATACGATTCTCATTACCACCTGAAGACATTTCATCGTCCGATAGATTATGAAAATCTCACTTAGTGGGGCTCCTGTATTCAGCAATTAAATTGTATTCTGATGTATCTTCTCTGAAAAATAGCTGCATGTTTAAAATGGTTTGTAAATTTTAAATCTTTTTGCATGAATTCTATGTTTAAAATTTTAACCAGGGGCTGGATTTTACAGGCCACTTGTGGGCGGGAAATCAAGTATAAAATAGGGCACTGCCGCCAGTGCACTCACACTGCTGCAACTTTCAGAGCAGGATGGGAAGTGTTAGGTGGGCCACCCTCCTGTGACCTAATTGAGACCCTTAAGTTAGCAATTAATGCCGAATTAAGGGTCTCATCCCACTACTGTTCAGATTTAAAGGGCAGTGGGAGAGACCTGCACTCAATGGGCAGTCTGGCAGGTTTGGCTCTGTGGACTGCTGGCCAGTAAAAGGGGAAGGAGTCCAATCAGAGGCCCCTCCGCACTGTTTTACCTCCCCACGTCCACCCTCCCTCCCTGATGTGTCCAACATGCTCTTCCACCATCCCCCTTGATGTGTCCAACATGCTCTTCCACCATCCCCCTTGATGTGTCCAACATGCTCTTCCACCATCCCCCTTGCAGTGGCCTGCCGGCCTGGTCTTGGCAGGATCCTGGACTTGCCTAGAGATCCGGGTGCATCGCTGAGTGTCTCTTCTTGGCCTAGCTGCAATACTGGCAGTGGTCACCATTCCTAGAGGTGCTGCCAGTATCTCAGAGCTTGGCCAGCACGTCATGAGGCTGGATGTCCTCTGGAGATGGGCAGAAATCTCACCTCATGATTATTAAAGGTCTGTTCATCAAAGTGGAGGCAGATTCACTCCCAACATTTACACTGAGGTGTGGGGAGTCCATCCTCCACATATAATTCAACATCTGACCTTTACTGCGTAGTAAGTTGTGTATTAAAGCTATTTGATTTGATATAAAGTTTAAAGTAGTATCACAAGTAGGCTTACATTAACACTGCAATGAAGTTACTGTGAAAATCCCCTAGTTGCCACACTCTAGCGCCTGATATGGTTAATCTATTTTAAGGATGAACAAAAGATTAATTTTATTAGTGCTTTTCAACCTAAATTAAGAAGAGTGAGATTTCTACTGTGTGGATGAATTTGCTTATCAAATCAATATTTCACCAAACTGTAACTCACTATTAATTGTAAGCCTGGTCATTTGTTATTCTTATTTCTATGTTGTTATGCAGTTTTACAAAAGAATATACATTGGTGATGTAAGTTACATGAAATCAAGATTGTTTTTTGAAAGTCAGGAGGAGTCCTTATAGATTCCTCCTTAAATTTGCTATGATTATAAACAAACAATTTTCTGTTGTAAGCACTCCCTTTGTGGATGACGACAATTGATAATACAGGAGGTGGACTTAAGAACAAATTTCTATTCACCGTTATTTATTGTGTCTGAAAAGGATTAACCTTTTCGTGCCATAGTCTTCAAGCACTGCAAGATCTGTGTGAATATTCTGTGATGTGGAGATGTCGGCATTGGACTGGGGTAAACACAGTAAGAAGTCTCACAACACCAGGTTAAAGTCCAACAGGTTTATTTGGTAGCAAAAGCTACTAGCTTTCGGAGTGTTTGCTGCTCCTTCATCAGGTGAGTGGGAGTTCTGTTCACAAACAGGGCATATAAAGACACAAACTCAATTTACAAAATAATGGATGGAATGTGATTAACTCGCATTCCAACCATTATTTTGTAAATTGAGTTTGTGTCTTTATATGCCCTGTTTGTGAACAGGACTCCCACTCACCTGATGAAGGAGCAGCAAGCACTCCGAAATCTTGTGTGGCTTTTGCTACCAAATAAACCTGTTGGACTTTAACCTGGTGTTGTGAGACTTCTTACTGTGAATATTCTGTCCCAGCAGTATAATGCAGTTAGACATATCCGAAAAGACTGATCAATAATTGTCCTAAGGATTGCCTAAGTGCCTTAAGCTTATCCATAATGAGACTTGGGCTGAGTTATCCTTACAAGCTACCAACATTTGGAAATGTTCCCTTTGCAATAGTAACTTAAACATTTATGACCTTTTGCTATATGAAATCAACTTTCTTCCATCAAAGGACATTTGGAAAATCATTTATTTAAATCAGGGTGACAACTGTAGCAGACTCTCTTTATTGAGAAACAATTTTACTTTTACAAAGGTAATCTAAATACCTGTTTATTTTTATAGTCAAAAGCTTTGGTGCAAATGCAGATTTTAATATTTTAATAACATTATTTACATGTTTACTCTTTTAAATAACTATTTAACATGCTTTTCTATTCTTAAAAATGCCTTTTAACTTGGTATAATAGCCTAATTGAAATTAAAGGGGTTTGTTCTCCTCCTCAGTTCATTGCTGTAGAATTGGCACCAAGAGCCATGTCCTCCTCATAGTGAGGTTATGCAGCATACAGCAGGCTACCATACATCTTGACATGCACTCCATTGAATAATGTACAGCTTCTCCAGAAAGGTTCAGGCAAAGGAAGTATTATTTAAGCACCCAGGCTCACCGATGTTTTGAATGTCAGTATTCCTGGTATAGGTTCAATAGGCCGAATGTTTTTCTTTACTGCAACCATTCTATGGTTATATGGAACAAAAATATCTCCTGAGGACTTCTTCTAAATTGACCCTATGTTCTTCGCATGATACCCCGGTTACTAAGACATCATCCAGATACGCAACAACTTTTGAGGTACCTTGTAGACACCTCTCCATCATGGACTAAAAGATAATACATGTAGATGAAATACCAAAGGGTAGCCTTGTGTACTGGAGTAAACCCTTGTGTGTGTTGGTGGTAACAAATTTCCTCAAGTCTTCCTCCAGCTCAAGCTGTTGGTACGCATGAACCAGTCCAATTTTGTGTACTTGAGGCTTCCTGCCAGATTGGCTAAAGTCTTCTATACTAGGGATAGGATATCTATTTATTTGGGCAGCCCTTGTAGTTGCCATAAATTCTCACTGTGCGGCCTGGTTTTAACAATGGGACTATTGGTGGTGCCCATTCAGAGAATTGTACAGGTTTAATTATCCCCAGGTTTTCAAACATTTCAACTCAATCTTCACTTTCTGCTGTAGGGCATAAGGAACAGGTCAGGCTCTAAAACGTTTTAGTGTTGCTTCAGGATTCACATAAATTTGGTCTTAACTCCTTGTGCGTGGCCCAACTCTCTGGGAAAAACTTCCTGGTAGCTGCACAGAAGCTCCTGGAAAATCCCCTTTGCGACACTGAATATCTGCAGTCAATTAAACTTGATTTGCTTCAGCCAGTTTTGCCCCATAAGGCTTGACCTCTGACCCTTTACTACAATCAGGGGTAACTGGGCAGATTGGTGTTGATATCATGCCCATTATCTTCAGGGCCTCCCCATATAAATTGCAAATTTGGCTGTTGTATTACTAAGCCTCAACGATTTCAATCTTTCCTGTAAATAACTATGTTTGCTCTCTCACCACTGTGGCAAAAGCACCTGCATCGACCTCCATACTCAATGGAAGCCCATTAACTATAATTTTGATTGGGTGGGGGGGCGTCTGATTTAACTTTACAATGTTGAGCTTATAAGCTTCGGACTACTTTTCCAGATGTTCCCCAAGTCTGTGCACTGGAGTCATACACCAGAATCTTGCTGCCGATCACGGCGGCAGATCTGACGGTCCTGCTAATGGCGCACCCCCGCTGTGGGTTCCCCAGCAGCAAGGGGTGCGTTTGACAACGGCAGGACCATATGACCCCGCTGCAAGCACACAGTATGCTGTCAAACACACGATGAAGCAGTAGAAAAATCCTGCTCATTCACTGGAATTCTACCACCCGACCTGCCACGGAATCGGAGAGAGAGGCGGACAACGGAAATGTGCATCGACCTCAGGCGGAAATTTCCGGTCTCGCTCGAACGAGATCGTACAATCCCGCTCATTGCTTTTTTTGTGAACTAGGCGCAGTTTGTTTGACTCAGCACGTGGCTTGAATGTAGCCCTTTCTATTGTAACTGAAACAAATGAACAGTTTACATTTGCATCTGTTTTGGGGATGGTCTTCCCCATAACAATAACATGCCTCGAAATGCTGTGGCTGATCTTCCTTTTGTCAGGCTCTGCTGTGCTTTCACTTGGGGTAGTTTGCACAGCATCCGCTTCCCACCATAATTGATTTACCTCACTTTACATGCATTGTAGTTAAAATGCATTTTGTTCAGTGTTTTCAGTCGCTTGAGCCATTTCAACCGCCTTGTCTAGGGATATTTTGGTTTCTGCAGCAACTATTCTGCATGTTCAAATTATTGAAACCACAGACCAAATGGTCACCTAGCCTATCACTTAGAGATTGGCCGAATTCATAGTCTTCAGCCATTAGGCTACAAAAGCAGAAACTGTCTGCTCTGGTTCTCTAATGGTTGAATAAAACTTACGCTGCTGTATAATAATGGAGGGTCGGGGATGGTAGTGGCCTTTCACTAGTGCCACTAATTAATCAAAGGATTTAATATCTGGAGCCTCTGGAGATGTTAGGCTTCTTACGAGGTTATGCATTTGTGGGCTACAAACTGTGAGTAAAATAACTTTTTGTTTTTCTTCTGAAGTTATCTCATTGGCAGTTTTAAGTATCGAAGACTTTTGATGTACTGGCCCCAATTTTCAACCTCCGGATCAAACAGATCAATTTTCCCAAATAATGGTATAGCTATTTGACTAAGATTGCTACGGGTGACTCTCTACTTTCCTTCCTCACAGATTTTCAAGAACTCAGCCTTCTGCCTCCAAACGTTGAATTTTGCGACTGTGGATGATCCCATCCTCGTCGCCAGTATTGTAGTGCGAGGTAATATGATGAGGAAGCTTTAAATCACAACGGTGATTTATTAAACAACAGCAGCAAAGCAATGTAAACAAGCTCAACTTTGAGACAGTTCTTGTGCCTCCAAATCCCTGGCTTGCAATGAGGGTTTCTCCTCCCTGGACCTGCGCTCTACCGCTCCATAGATTGAGGCTTGCCTGCTGCATTCCAGTAGGTCCCAGGCAGGCCACGTGACCTGCAAATGACCATTTAAAATTAGAACCCTTTCGCAACTGGTTGAAAGATTGGGCTGAATTTTATGGGGCATGCCGGCACAGGATTGGTGGTGGAAACTGAAAAGTTAGGAGGATGGGTAGGGTGGAATGCTTATCACCTTCCTGCTGCAACCAGTGGAGAAACTGAGGTGACCTTCACACCATCCTGAGGCCAACTATGTCACTTAAGTGGCCAAATAAGGATCTATTTCCACTTCCGATGACATTTCACCAGCAGCTGTTGGGCCCACCACTTCATGGGGAAATTGCCTGGTGAAATCTTGCAACCTGCCCAGACAGTGTGGAAAGTGGGTGCCCTCCTGATTGGGCATCTCCAGCAACAATGGTCATCTGCAATGGTAACAACCTTTAACTGCCCACACCAACTCATCCGGCCCATCAGCTGGTCCTGTCTGACTAACCCTGGAAAGTGCTGAATGCACTTTTTGCTGCGAGGTTGGTATCGATTCATGAGTCTCACAGCTGGGTGCCGTCCCAGCAGTGATCACTGCCCTCAGTGGCGTTGCTGGGACTGAGGAACTGTCAGTCCGCCCGCCAATTGGCAGGCCCTCATCTGAACGGGACTCCCCCAAAGGGCTGAGGCAGAATGGCCCCCCCCCTGCAGCTCTCCAGCTGATTGTTGGGGCTACCGCCATTCTGACAAAATCCAGTTCATTGTGTGTTTCAACAACAGCTGCCTTTACGATTCCACTCAATATTTGTAAGTTATGCTATTGGAAACTTATTTCAAACGCTGGAGTCAAATTGTGCTTGAATATTTTTTGGGGAGCTCTATTATTCCATCACACAGCTTCACATCTTCCTTCAGGACTATCATGGCTGCTGTTTATAGTCTACATGAAGAGCAGAGGTTAGTCCTCAATGTGGCTCATTGGTGTAGCACGTTGACTAAACAGCATTTAACTTGATGTGAAAAGTGGATATTTCTTCAATGGTTGCAACCTGATTTTTATTTTCTTTAGATTGTGATTATTAGCCCTTTGACTGCAAAGTTTAAGTCAACAATGAAGTCTAATTTATCTCTAGCAGAGCTGGTATTTCAATTTTGTTCGGTTGCTGTGCTATGCTTCACCACACTCTGCAATCATAATGATCCCTATGGTGAACGATACAATGATTAAATACATTTTGCACACATCCACCTGGATATTTGTCTGAAAATGCGAAGAATTATTTCTCAGAAGTGAATTAAGAGCAATATCTCATTTACATCGTGTTATTTGTTAGTTCTTTTAAATGTATATGTACGTGTTGACAGCTTTGAGCTGGGTTTGTGCTGCATCTCAAGTTTGTGGAATTAATGCTAAATCAATCAGTGGGTGGCACCCAAGAGCTAGGAAAGGTCTTTTGAACAGCAGACATACAGTATTATAATACACATATTTTAACAATTTCCTCTTCCTTCAGCAACATTTTGCAAATATTTTAGTTGAATTTCCCAGAAGTCTGGAATTCAAATTAAGTCTGTCTGTTTCACTTTTATGACTGCAAGCTGAAGTCTCTTGCCAGTAAATTTTAGTGACGCCCTGGGTAGGGAGAACTGCAAGATTTATATTCACAAAGTTGTGGAGGTGAAGTATATCCCATGGAGAGGGAAAGGCACTTTTTTGTGGCTTTTGTTAATTGAAATAAATCAAATACCAGTTACAAATCAGCCACACATCCACTTGCTATTTTGATAAAGTATGAATTGAGATCTTAAGCAGATTCTGTTGAAACTACATATCATTGTTCAGGGAAGCAACCGATTTCCATCCCATAAAGCTGGTAAATTCCATTGCTCTAATCTACTAAATGAAGGTTGAACCCTGAAAGATAGAATCATAGAATCCCTACAGTGCAGAAGAGGCCATTCAGCCCATTGAGTCCGCACCGACTCTCTGACAGAGTATCTTACCCAGGCCCTCTTCCCCACCCTATCTCCGTAACCTTAAACATCTATCATGGTTAATCCATCTAACCTACATATCTTTGGACATTAAGGGACAATTTAGCATGGCCTGTCAACTTAACTTAGCCATCTTTGGACTGTACTTATCGATTACCCAGAAATTCTAAAATACTCCAAAAATTGGCCCTTTTTACAAACTAACCACATTATATGGCATCATAGGGTGGAATTCTCCCATGCTCCTGCTGGTGGGATCAATGGCAAGCGGGGGAGGTGAAGGGGGGTGAAATTGGGCAGGAGGTCCAAAAATCACTTTCATGCTAGCGTGGAATTATAGCGGGATCTACCAATGCTGCCCACTATGGCAGATCGGGAATCCCGCTGGAAGCTGGCATGAAAGGATTTGCATTGGACTAATAGATGCAGATAAAGGCCCAACTGGAATCTCCCCCCACGTCTGATTCTCCATTATGCCAGCAGGAAAATACGCCATCCAGAATACAACTGAAGTATATGGTGTAGCGTGGCATGCAAACATTGGGACCAACCATTAGAGCCTTGCTGCTCAGATTGCTGACATCTGAAGAGCAAAAATGATGGAGGCCAACTCGAGCATCCTTCACAATGAACTTCAAAACTCATCCAGGAATTTTGCCACGGACTCAAGGATGCTTCCTGGAACATCACCATGAACTCAAGAATATTTCAAGGGATTGCACCGTGAACTCAAGAGTTCTTCCAGAGATTTCACCATGAACTCAACTTTTCCAGGAACCTCACCATGAACTCGTAAACTCCTCCAGGGATTTCACCATGTACTCAAGAATTCTTCCAGGAACATCACCATAAACCTCTCTTCCTCCTCCTCGGGCCTTAGTCTCTTCCTGGGGGCACCTTTAAGTGAAAGAAGAGAGTACAAGTGACAGTATCAGTTGTCTTCAACATGGAGGCACATTCAACCCACTGGTTTGCATTGAATGGATAAATCTTGCAAGCTGGATGTCCCAAGTCCAAGCTTCCCATCGCCAATGGATCAGTCCCACTCCACTCCTGCAAGCTCAAATGCCCTCTCCTCGAACTCTGTGAGAGACCTGAGAAATGGGTCTGCCTACCACTCCCATCATCTCATGCTTTCTTCAGATGTGTCAGATCTTTTCCTGCTCAAAGAAACCAGCATGTTTGAAAGGAGCTTCATGGATTGGAGCAATGGAAATTGGTTCATTCATCATACCTCCCCTTGTAAGATAGCCCACTTTAGTGGCAGGCCATCACTGGTGTGATTTAAGCAGACGGGTTGTGACCAGCTCCCTCTAGAGTGCTGAGCACATCCACATGCAAGGAGAATTCTTAGACAGTCGTGTGCCTCGCAGAAGTTGCTGGAACCTTCTGCACCTAAGCCGGTTCCCTTCATTGATCCTCTCCCCGCCCCTCCCTTCGTCCCAGAGAGGAGAATTCTGCCAAGCTGCCCGGCACCAGCCAAACACATTGAGTAGGAAGGCAAGTGAGGAGGAAAGTCAAAGAGAGAATATGAGATTGACACAATTAACATAAAATCAATTCCGAAAATCTTTCACCGGTGTATGGAAATAGTAAATAGCAGGAAGGGGCCTATTAAAGTCAGCAATAAATGCTTAGAGGTGTAGGGCAAGGCTAGAATATTCCATGAGTATTTTATTAAGGAAGAGAATGCTGACAAACTATTGATAGAAGTGGAAATGGTCATGGTAATGGATGGGATGAAAATTAATAGGAAGGATTTACTGCGAAGACTGGCTATGCTTAGAGTGGATAAGTCACTTAGTCTAGATGACTTGCATCCCAGGCACTAAAGCAAGTGGGAGTGGAGATAGTGGAGGGGCTTGCCATAACTTTCCAATTGTCCCTAGAAACAAGGGAGGTGTCAGATATTTGGAGAGCGGCCAATGTGACACCATTATTCAAGAAAGTGTGTAAGGACATTCTTGGTAACTACAGACTGGTTGGATTAACATTAGTGGTTAGTAAGGTTGTAACCGCCATCTATTCAACTCCAAGCTCCAAGGATGAGTTAAATGTTCAAGGCCAACCAGATAAAACACTAAAATACAAAGATAGAGACATTTCTGGAATATTGTATGTTATCAAGAATGCTCTTTGTTGGACCAAATGTCCACCTCTGGAAAAATAGCACGAGTGCTTGCAGAGTGGCTTTGGGTAATGTTTGTTCATTTGACTTTTTAAGAGTAAGCTTCTCCCATGCACAATTGAGGCTTTTGAACTAAAATCGTAGTAACCTCTACCGTTACTGCTGTTACTGAAAATAACAATTAAGTTATTTTCTGGATGACAGATTTGTACAATGTGATGCCAGCAGAGTTGAGCCATTAACCGCAACTTACAAGTTGGCATTTCCATGGTGACAGACTTCAGGGAGACACAATAATGCTGAAGTATGTTCATTGATTGCTAAGACACTTTTGCTTCCTGCCACCCATTTTCCCTTATTCCTTCTGAGCAGGAAATGTTGTAACAATGGATATATTGTATACATATTCCCCAAAAGAGAAGTATTCATGGCACAGTGGCACAGTGGTTAGCACTGCTGTCTCATAGCACCAGGGACCCGGCTTAGGTCACTGTTTGTGTGGAGTTTGCACGTTCTCCCTGCAGCTGTGTGGGTTTCCTCCAGGTACTCCGGTTTCCTCCCACAGTCCAAAAAAACATGCTGGTTAGGTGGATTGGCCATGCTAAATTCTCCCTCAGTGTACCCGAACAGGTGCCAGAGTGTGGCGACTAGGGGATTTTCACAGTAACTTCATTGCAATATGAATGTAAGGCTGCCTATGACTAATATATAAACTTTAACTTTACTTTTATTCAAAAATGCACATTGTATGTTGTACATGCAGCAAGTTAGGAGGGTAATACCCTCTTATATCAAGTTGGTCCTCCAATGGGGCAAGGCTTATAACGTTGATTAAAGTAATGAAAAACTCTATTTTCTACTCCATTTTCTGCAGTGAATAATATTGAAAATTGCAGTTAACATGAGGCCAGACAATAATATTTTTCTTTAGCTGGAAATCTAAGTCAGCTTGTCATGCATTAAAAATGCTCTAGAAATGAGTTAAGATGAGAATTGAGGCTAAGTGAAACATGATCTGTAAGAATTTTCTAATATGGTCTTTGGTTATGCAATTATTTGCAAATTATTGTCAACTACAAACATAGGCAGAATATAAATATTATGTTTATTCAATATAATACTTTTGGCTCTGATTATACCTTTCAATCACTTTTATGCGTTGGGAAATTAGCAGAATACTGTGGAAAGGGGGCTAGAAACACTTTCCATGCATCACAATCCTGTGAATTAGTATTATATTGTAGAGTGAGAAAAAAGTTTAATCTATTTCAGTGAATTTGGGGTTTCACGTCATTTTCAGTTCAGTTCTTGGGGGTGATTCTCCCAAAAAAACTCTAAGTGCCGAATTCGCATGAAAACTGGAGTAAATCCCACTGTTTTTTTCAGCGGGAGTTTCAAAATGAATCTCCCACACTCTGCACTGCAGAGTGCCCTAACGAGATCGCATTGAAAATCAGTGGGCAGGGCCTATTCCCGCTGGAGAGGCCGGCAGCATAGCACTGAGTGGGCCACTGCGCATGCGCCGATCTGTCAGCGCTGAGATCAGTGCATGTGCAGTGCCCCCTGTCTGCCGGCCTCCCGATTGCTGGCCAGATCAGTCACTGGCCAATCCTGTGATCCCTGCATCGCCGGCCTTGCAAAGCCTCCCCACGGCCATGTCTGGGCCCAGCCACAACACCCTCCACCCCCCCCTCCCACCGACAGTGCCAACCCTCGCCGATTGCTGACCGCTGGCCTCCCTCCTTCCCCCACAGATCCTGGCCAGAATTCTCCCAAAACAATTCTGAGTGTCGAATTTGCATGAAAACTGGAGTAATTCACGCTGATTTTTCCAGTGGACGTTCAGAGAAGAATCTCCCACACTCTGTGCACTGCCTGTATATCATTAAGATCAGAGGGCGGGGTCTATCCCCGCTGGAGAGGTCGGCAGCCGAGTGCTGAGTGGGCCGCTGTGCATGCGCCGATCTGTCAGTGCGGAGATCAGTGCATGCATAGTTAGCCCCGCACTGCCGGTCTCCCGATCACTGGCCAGCCTGGCGATCCCCGCATCGCTGGCCCTCTGATCCCAACGGCCCGATTGCTGCCCCCCCCACCCACCCCCCCCCGACCATTCCCGGGCTAGCCCTGAAACCCCTTTCCTGGCCGTCCTGATCTACAGCCCCCCCTCCCGATTCCCTACCCCACCGCAGTCCTGTCCCCCCGTCCCGAACCCCACCCTGCAGGCTGACCCCCTCATCCCCCTAGCCCGCCCCGACCGCTGGCGTCCCTCCTTCCTCTGTCTCAGAGTAGCAGCGGGATCTTCCACCCCCACCAATTGGCCCATCATGCCCCGCCCCCAACAGGTCCCACCCCCTATAGGCTCTGCTCCCTTGGCACTACCCCATGCCCAATGGGAAGTGCCAAGGTGCCCCCTAGGCATGGGCACTTTGCCCCTTGGACAGTGCCAGGGGGCCCAGGCTGGCACTGCCAAGATGCCAATGCCCAGGGGGCACCCGCCCACCACCTGGCCCTGTGGGAGGCCCCGATTGCCCCCCTTTCACTCCAGTGGGGTCAGGCCGCTAGTTCCCTGTTAGTGGGGAGCTGATGTAATCCCCGCTGGAGTGAACCACTCTGGCAGACTTCAGTCCCGGGCCCGCTAATGAAATTTAAATTATATTTAAATGATCATTTAAATGGCCTTTGCGGCCCCCCTCCCACCCCATCCCAACGATTTCTGATGCAAAGCTGACGCTGCTGGAAATCCGGCACTGGGAAATGCTATCAGGGCGGGAACGCCACGAATCAGCTGATGCAAGTACCTCCCGATCCACTGCACTAAAGAAATTAGCGCAGCGGGATGGGAGAATCACGGGCCTGTCTGCAGAGTTGCAGTGGGACCCCCACCCCCACCGATCGCTCCACCCCCATCAGGTCCTGCCCCCTGGCCATGCCCCCATATCCCCGCCTCCTTGGCACTGCCCCATGCCCCCTGGGCATTGGCACTTTTTTGCCCCTTATACAGTGCCGGGGGGTACCAGCTAGTACTGCCAGGGTGCCCATGCCCGGGGGCAGCCCCCACTCCACCCAACCCTCTGGGGGGCCCTTATTGCACCCCTCCACTCCAGCAGGGTCGTGCCGTTGGTTCCCCGAAAGTGAGGAGTTATTATAAACCCCATTGCAGTGAACCACCGCTCCTAGCAGGAGGGAGAGGCTAGCGGGCCCAGAGACTTCAGTCCCGGGCCCACTAATCATATTTAAATTATGTTAAAATCCCCCCTGCAAACCTAATGCAGCTCCGTGCCTATTTCTGGCGTGGAGCTGACAGCGTCAGAAATCTGGTGCTGGGAGAGGCACTCGGGACCGGATGCCCAGCGCAGATCGCACTCTAATCCGGCTCCGCTGAAATCTCCCAGCCCGCTGGGAGGGCTAATAAATTAGCACAGCAGGATGGAAGAATCCCTCCTCCCTCCCATATATACATTTTCAAGTGATATGTCAATGAGCTTTTTCAGCCTTTTAGCTATATTTGTTATTATTGATCATCATGGAGGTAAGGCTTCATGTAAATTAACCCTTAGGTTAATTTATTTTCCCTACCAGAAATAGCTATCCACTAATTCTGGTAAATACGTTTCCAATTGAATGATTTTACGATACAAAGGTAATTTCGTGAAATAACTTGGATGCATTTACTTGCTTTTATGGCACTGTTCTTACGATTTATCTTCAAACTATTATTTTCTACACTATAATGATGATTTTATTATTCATAAAATGAACTTATAAAGGCTACATGAAATCAAAATGATTTTAAATATTTTTAATTCTTCTCAACTGAGCCCCCTACAAACTTAGCCTAAAGAGTAAGTCAAGTTGATGAGTGTCATATTAAAAATGACTATGAATACAGGCAAACTTTGATGCTACACTTCAAATGAAGAAAATCTGATTGTTGCCTTTTATTGCCATTGAGTGGAATACATAACAGTCATGGAAGTATTGTCCAAACATTTAATTATTGGTATCAGTAATCAAACAATGTAGTTTCAAACAAAGCTTCACTTCAGAGATATTGAACTGCTGATTTGATAAATACTTGAAAACGATGTGACAGACACTATAGTTAAATCTTCAATGGAATTTATCCTTACTGACAGTAAAAGGGGGAAATTGCAACTTTGCCTTTTGCTTTTATATTATTCAGTTTTTTAAATCACGGAGGATTGGAAATCAAGCAAAATAATTATTTTACACTAGTTGTAATGCTAACTACACTTCAAAAGGGTCTGCATATGCTATTTGGAAATTCATCATTATTAATGACATCTTTCATTTTTATAAATTGTTCCCTCACTTGTAATCTGAATATGTTTTTGTAGTTTGTTGGTTGAATATTATAATTTTTCTTGGCTGATTTCTTGGAACTCAAGGTAGATTATCTGCGATTTATCAATTGAATTATTGAATGAATACGTTGGCTGTATTTTATCAGAAGCAAGTGAAAATTGAGAGTTTGTAACATGGTGTGCAGTCAACAAAATATCTAGCATCAACTTACCACACCCCAACTCTAAACTATAAGGTAGTATGAAGTCTGCTCCTCTCAGCATCTTGTTTTTTTTTCTTTTTTCATTGCGCCCCAGCAGTTTTTTGTCAAGGTTTAAGCTGTTGACCTGTGAGACTGTGGTTTATTTTTTCTGTGCTGTTCCCCAGAGTGAGACAGTGTTCTGATAGTGCAGCATTGCTTTTCTCCAGGGAGCTGAATAAGAAAGATCAAATATTCAAGAAGGAAAAAAAGAAAATAGTCATTCTGGGTATGGGGCAGCAGGTCAAGCAGAGCTAAGTGTTTGGTAGATCAAAAGCTTAAAATGGAAACCAATATTTTTGTTAACTAAAAAGTGGAAAAATAGCCTTAATACTGAGACACAAAATTTATTTCCAAATATTTATTAGTGGTTATGTCTACCTCAAAATTTATGGTGGCTAATCCAAAATGCAGCAGTACCTAAATGTATTTAATTGAAAAGAATAAAAGCCTCTATCAAAGAAAATAATTTCCCATTTCCAGTGACAAGGGTTTACTAAAAAAGCTGCTTTTAAATCAGATCTAGGTCAATTAATTCATTTGTTCTAAAGCTGAAAAAACTTTGCTTCCTTCAATTATAATCTAGGAACACTGTTCATTGTGGTAGCCAAATAAAGCAGTGTGTTTCAAGTAGGTAAAACAATTTACTGAACTGCTAACTAACTGTTAAACTCTATTTGCAATAATACAGGATGTTTTCAGAAGAACAAGCCAGCACCACTTTTGATGGTTTTTGGAAAACAGAATTAACTTCGTTTAGCAAAACATTTTTCAGTAACAGAAGTATTAAACTGTTAAACGGAGAACAAGCATACCACACTAGTTCACTAAACTAACTGGACTGAATACATTCGACAGATTTAAATAAAGAGCAGCCTGTGGATTATACGCAACTTTAAATTTTCATTAAATTCAAGTTATTTTTGTACATTTTACTTCAAAGAATTGACATTATTTCAAATTGTAATTTAGTGCACACCTATGTCAAGAATTATTTGCTGTCATAAGGCGACAGACCAGAAACCATGATAAGCTCTTAGTGACAGCTCCAAATAAACTTTTGATTTAATCTAAAATAACGATAAGCAACTCTTATGACCATTACTACTTCTACCACAGGTGGATTCAATTTCACAAAAAGTACAGTTTCAAGTAATTTATTTTTGTACATTTACACCACTTAAATAATACATCAGAAAAACTATGGGTGGGATTTTTCTCCCACTCCGCAGCGTGTTTTGAGGTAGCAGGAGGAGGTGTGCTGCTCGCTGGTGGTTGGAGCTTAGTATCTCACCGTTCTCAATGGGGTTTCTTGTTGAACGCACCCTCATTGCCAGGAAGGGTGCAGCAATGGTGTACCATCAGCGGGACCGTAAGATCGTACTGGCATGTATGGTAGCAAGATTTCAGTATATCTTGCTGTAGCATGACAAGGTTATACCAAAAAAATATCAATTTCTGAAACCTGACAATCAAAGTAAAACTATCTTCTGTTTCAAAATATATCCCACAATGTGAAGAATTTATTAATTGAAATACGTTTGTAAAAGAATATTTATCCCAAGGACTGAACAAATTTCCCAGCCACCACTCCTCTTCCTCATCCCCCACAACACATATCCCCAAATAGGCTAAAGGATCAGAGGTTGAGCCCACTGAAGAGAACCGTTGGCCATTAATGGACAGAAGGTGGGACTTGTACTTATGGATCAGTAAGTCCTACCTCAGAGAGCTGCAGCCAATTAGAGGCTGACAGCACTCCAGTACCGACGGCACCATCAGGAGTTGTGGTTACTTCTGGTACCACACTTAGGGCTTGAGGAAGTGAACTGTGCTAAATCCCACCCAGCAGATGAGTCAGAGGGCTCCCTGGGTGCCACGCTGATAGAAGCCATTGAGGAAGGGGATGGGGTGGGCAAGGTTTCAGATGTCATGGGAGAAGGGGAAATCTAAGGGGATAAGCCCTGGGCCATGTTAAGGAGGGATAACCCCCGATCCATGCAAGATAACATGCCATGCTGTGTTCTTAGTTTGGGCCATTCCTGCTGCTATTTAAAACTTGGCAGTGGTGGTAAAAGACCCTTAAATGGACATAAATTACCCAGTTTGACCTCTGGTGGGTGAGCTGCCAAAAGCTGGTAAAAATGTGGTGGGGCAGGAGCCGACAGGCAGGTGACAGGCAAACCGCCCACTGGAATTGAGCATGAACTGGCTGTGGGCTTGTTGGGGTCAGTGAGGGTGGGTTACTCTCAGGATGGCAGATACCAAGCGCTCACCATCTTTAAAATTCCGGCCATGGTTTTGTGAAAGGAAAATCGTATTTAACAAATTTATTTTTTGAGGAGGTGACAAACCTAATGTGAAAAAGGGGAAAGACCGTGATTCACCCTAATCAGGTAGTTGCCCTTGCCAGCAGGAAAGCCAGAGTGTTACCTGTTGGCACTGGCAGCATTTGTCAGGTGGGATTCACCCACTTGAAAGATGCGTATAAGCCCATCCCAAGACACGCGTTGGCCAGACCATTCAGCGATCGGGATGCTGCCACAGTTGGAGACAGGCCACCCCAAACCCCAAAAATGGAAATGATGAACCCCTGGTTACCAGGGGAGCACCACCAACTCTTCAACAAAGAGGGGCATCCTCCCCCACCTCACCACTCAAATAACAGGTCACCATTTCCTCTTTTGCAGACCACTTATTCCCTCTGAAGAAAGCAGAGCTGTCAAACAGGCTTAAAGTCTTTTTAAACATTGTGGTTAGGAACAATAGGGTACTTGAGATGCATTCAAATATGAAGGGAAAGTTAAATAAACACAATTGACTGGAGGCTGAGTGTAAATCCATTAAGCTGTCAATGGAACCTATTTTAAAGCACTGCATTATTGAATTGACAGAGATCAAAGGTTTTCAATGTATTGGAGAGGGTTTCAAATGTTTCAGCTTGCTAGCAGGCTGAAATTTAAATTTAAAATTTATATCTTGTAAAAGGACACTTAGCACATCAGATGTACAAGTTTCAGGTATCATTTCAAACATTATACAAGTTCAAAAGTATCCCAATCAGTCTACTTTTTTGTACAGTGTATTTACAAGCACTCACCACAGTAGATGACTTACTCCAGAGACTTCAAATAAAAGCTGAGTAAATACACTGGGGCTGAGTGCACAGCTGTGGGGAAGGGAACCCCCACTGAAATTGACATCTCCTCTCTGCCAAAGGACTTCAACGAGGTCTTCTTACACCTGCAGCTTCTGTTAGGGAGAACCGGAAATCCCTGATGCAGAATGGAACGCTGCAATGATTTAAAAGCCTGCCAGGTGACCTGGGAGCATGGAGATTAAAGTGACCTGGCCACTTCAGATTTTTCACAGCTGAGAGGCAGGAATGAAGATGTTGATCACAGGGCTAGCTGCCTGAAATCACCATAAGTAAGTTCCTACTGTGTTTACCCCAGTCCAACGCCGGCATCTCCACATCATGGAAATCACCATGCCAGGAGACCCCCATTCCCATGGGAGAGTGGCGATGTCAAACCCTTGCCCCTGACCCAAGCCCACCAACCCCCAGGGCCCTTGGGGGACCCTTCCTCTGCAGCCAGCTAGTGACAGAGGTCTCATGGGCACTGGACCTACCTCCTTGATCCACCTCAAAGCCCAAGGTGCCAAGCCAGGGTGTCAGTGCCAGGGTGCCAGGGGCAGTGCACAGTTGGCACTGCCAAAGCACATGGTCTGAAGCTGGGCCTCAGTGGGGATCTGGGGTGGGTGGGTGGGGGGTGGTTAAGGGGGCTATGTGATTCTGAGGGCAAGGGAGATTGAGGAGGGTCTAAAGAGGAAGGGGTGCTGAGGGTTGTCTGAGTGGAATGGGGGCTAAGTGGCAGTCAGAGGGGGAGGGGGACTGAAGAGGGGGGATGGGGCAGGTCACCCTCATGCCAGCCTGGTGTGGGGTGGAGTGATCCACTATTTGAGTGGTGGGCGATGAAGCAATAGGAGCCGGACAGAATATTAGCGACAGGTGGAGGCTGGGAAGAGATTGGCAAAGATGTCATGGACAAAAAGTCAAAGGGAATTCAAATGGTGGTGATCAAGGGTAAGAAGGGTGCTGATAGGTGCACGTTCAGAGATTAGAATGTGTAAATGGCAGAACAAAGGTAAACAAAGGTAAACCTGCAACAAATGGCTCTGGTGGGGTGAGACGAGGGAACACAGTAGTAAGGAAAAAAGAGATAGGAAACAGAATAAAATAGGAAATAGAAAAAATAATTAATGGAAGAAATGAAAATAAATGCATAGAAATAAAAATGGGGTGAAGGTGGAGGGAGAGTGTATGCTCTGAAGTTGATGAACTCAATGTTCAGTTTGGAAGGCTTTAAAATGCCCAATTGGAAGATGAGGTGCTGTTCCTCCAGTTTGCGTTGGGGTTCACCAGAACATTGCAACAGGCCAAGGACAGACAGGTGGACAGGAGAGCAGGGTGGTGTGTTGAAATGGCAAGCAACAGGAAGGTCTGGGTCCTGCTTGTGGACAAACTGAGGGTGTTCAGTAAAGAGGTCACCCAGTCTGCGTTTGGTCTCTCCAATGTAGAGTAGACCGCACTGGGAGCAGCGAATGCAATAAACCAGATTAAAGGAGATGTATGTGAAGTGCTGCTTCACCTGAAAAGAGTGCTTGGGCCCCTGGATGGTGAGCAGGGAGCAGATAAAGAAGCAGGTGTTGCACCTTCTGCCAATGTATGGGAAGGTGCCATGGGAAGGGAGTGAGGTGTTAGGTGTGATGGAGCAGTAGTACCAGCATCTGCAGTAATTTGCTTTTATCTTGTTTTTATCTTGTTTTACAGGCTGTTTAACATCACAATCTGCCCACTGTGTTTGCTTCCGATGTATGCTCAACACACCTGCATTCGGTCACAGTCCGAGTGCACCACACAAGCTGTGCTGGAAAGGGCCGGAAGCACCCAACTGACAATTTTCCAATTTTAGCTTTCTGTAGCACCAGCACAACTAATAATAGAATCATAGAATCCTTATGGTGCAGAAGGAGGCCATTCGACCCATCGAGTCTGTACTGACCACAATCCTACCCTGGCCCTATTCCTGTAACCCCACACATTTACCCCACTAATCCACCTGACACGAGGGTCAATTTAGCCTGGCCAATCAACCTAACCCACACATCTTTGGACTGTGGAAGGAAACCGGAGCATCTGGAGGAAACCCACGCAATATGGAACCCAATGTCATGGTAATTACTCACTCTATTAGGACAATCATCTCAGTGTATATAACTGAGGCACAAGTACTTGCAGTGCTTACTGCATCATTGAATTGAGCATTTCAGAGCGACAGAACACACCAATTCAGAGGCACAGAAAATTGACAGGACCAATTATTAGATGGGTTTACATAGGATATATAGCACAGAAACAGGCTGTTCCAAGCTAGTGTTTATGTTCCACTCAAGCCTTTCTCATCTGAATCTGCCATCTTAACCAATGATCCCTTTTCCCTCACTCCACATTCTTACCACCTTTTGGGTACAGAAGCTTCTTTTGAATTTCCTGTTGGATTTCTGCCACAGAGCGTGAGTATGTTGCTGCTTGCAGACGTGGCTGCCAACCATTACCTTGTAACTGAAGGCTGAAAACGCCATGGAAGAACTAAAAAGTGAAAAATATAACCACATTGCAAATAAACTTACGAAATAAAGCAGCCATTTTTTTCAGCAATGCATTACTGATCACAAACTGTTCAAGTGCTTTATTGATTTATAGCCAATGAAAAGTTTGTGAATATTGTTTGAAGCGATTTATAAATATTCTTATAACAATTTTAAGGTTCACTGTTTGCAATGCATTAATAATGTGTTTAAAATCCTGTTTATATTTGCCACTCATTGACATGGGTATGAGTGTTAAAACATTTGGCTCCAGCATGTTTAAATTGTCTGATTCTAACAGTGAGTGCTTGGAATTTACTAATTATATATTTGCCATCTTTTCCACCAGCAAATGTCTTTGCATAAGTACCAATAATATGCATCATCTTACTGCTCAAAAAGGAAGTTGTTGAAATATTTATATAACTTTAGACAAAATAATCCCACTATTTTTGGCGACAGAATTTTCAATTAAATGAAAATCTCAATCATGTTAAATCTAATTTCCTTTTGTCTTCTGTGAGGAGGAGTAACTACTTTTATCAAATATAAATATTATTTCTCTCAAATAGGTGTTGATAAGAATGATTAAATAATTTGCAGTTTAGCAGTTGTCCACATGAGGGTAACAGTGCAGCAAAGACAGGCCACAATGATTTAACAGTGTTTGAAAAGACACAACGTCAAAGTCACATATCTGCCAAATAAAACTTATTTATCTCTTTTCAGTCATCAAATTTTATCAGTAAACTGGCAAACATAATATTATTTATTTCATGTGCTCAACAAAAGATTAATGTTGAATCAATTTAGAATGTTTGTTATGTTGCTAAATATAGTTTATATTTATGGTTTATGAGTGTTCTCGGTTGGACATCAAAATGATTAATCCAGCTAATTCTCAGTAGATTCAGCACCAGTTCAGCTGGAGAGAGAACCTGACATTGTTGTTTGTGTAACTAGATAACATCAAAGCAACCTGCTGCTTGTGTTAAGCAAATACCGAATTCTGGGTCAGTGAAAATTAATCCTTGAGGAGCAAGAAATAGTTCTGCTTAGTGATGGTTTGGTTTGTTCTTCATTATTTATACAGTGTTGAATAATTAACAATTATGAGATTTGCAAACCAATTGTTCCGACCTTGCATACTATATGATTTAATTGTACAATTGCTTTGGAATTTAATATACCCCTTTTTTCAACAGATCCATAAAATATACCTTTGCATCTGAGTTACATTACATATTTCTAGAAGCAAGGATCTCTGTACTTTCTGACAAAGTGTTTTGCTGTGCATAATTTTCTTGCGAGTTGAATCATTGGATGGAATTCACCCCAGCCCCCGCCAGTGGTTTCAATAGTGGGTGGGAACAGTTGGGGGGTGGGGTGGGGGGGGAGGGGAGGAGAGTGTGGGGGGGGGGGAGGAGAGAATGGGGGGGTGGGGAGGGAGGCGGAGAATTCAGCAGGACACCAAGCTGTCTTGAACCAAGGTACGTTGGATGCCTTTGAATAGGTTTTTCACTACAGTTGGGACCTTAATCAAGGCTGGTTTATTATCGCAGCAATAAATATCTTTATGAGACATCAATTAGGGCATTTCAATTTGAATTCCAATGATCCATAAAGTTAATTGGGGCAATCTTACTGACTCATCATGGCGGTCACTCGGTGTGGTGAGCCGATAATATCATGAGAGAGGTGAATCTCGTGATGATCCCAGCACTGAATTGCTGGCATAATCAGCCTCATGCCTGGGAAGGGCGTGAGGCTGATTATAATATTCATAAGCTGATTTAAATGTTATTAGAAAGCTGGGATGTAATAGCCTGGCCTCACTTGCCTTAACAGCCTCGCTGGTGGAGGTCCTCACTGGCAAGGATCGCGTATGTTCCCCCAAAAACAGGGACCTGATGTGATGACCTTGACAGTGGGACCAGAGGCAATTGAGACCCTTCTGGGTGATCAGTGGCAGGGGCGGGCAGTGCCCTTCATTGACAGTCTGGGACTCTACATTGCCCACTGGGCACCTTGGCACTGCCAGATTGCCAAGCTGGCAGTGCCCACCATGCACACTGACGGGGTGAACAGCGGTGGCGATAGAGCAGGGGGATGAACGGGGGCGGTGATTGACTGGTGGGGGGATTCGGAGCATTGGCCAATTCAGAGGGTTCACATGAGCGCTCGCTCCACACTTGCGTCTCCCAGCACCGGATTTTCGGCAAGGCCTGCTCCGTGCCGGAAATCAGTGGGGAGGCAGGGTCAGCATTTAAATAGTATTTGGCATACTATTTAAATGCTATTAAATGGGCCAGGGACTGGAGTCTCTGGGCCAGCTAACATTTCCCACTCTGCCAGAGTGTTTTACTCCAGCGGGGTTTACAGTAGGGGCAATTGGGACTTCCCAGGGGGTCAGACCATGTGGGGTGGTGCCCCTGGGGATGAGCACCCTGGCAGTACCAGCCTTTGTCCCCTAGCACTGTCCAAGGGACAAAGTGCCCATGCCTAGGGGGCACCTTGGCACTGCCCACTGGGCATAGAGCAGTGTCAAGAGGACAGGACATATGGGGCGATCGGTGGAGGGTCCCGCTGCCACTCTGCCATTGGGATTGATGGGAGCAGGAGGGAGGTCAGCGATCGGGATGGGCTGGGGGTCTGCCGGGGGTGGTCTGCCTGCGGTGGGTGGGGGGATTGGCACTGCAGGTGGCGGAGCTAGAGATCGGGGCAGTCCAGGATGGGTGGGGTCGAGGCTGGCCCAGCAATGGTCGGGGGGGGGGGGCGGGGGGCGCTATTGGGCCATGGGAGGGTTGGGGAGGCAGCACTGTGGGGATGCGGGCAGAACAGCGATTGAGCCGGCCAGCAAACGGGAGGCTGACAGTTTGGAGCCACTGCCCATGCACAGGGGCCCACTGGTTTCAGCGTCCCGGGTGGGAATAGGCCCTGCCCCTGAAATCGAATGATATTCATGCTGGTGGCCTCTGCATTGCACAGAGTGTGGGAGATTCTAGTCTGAAATCCAACTGAAGAAAACAGAGTGAGTTACTTCAGTTCTCCCATGAATTGAGCACTTATAATTTTTTAGGGGAGAATTCTGCCCATTCACTCTGTTTCTGTCTCCACAGATGCTGTCAGACTTGCTGAGTTTATCCAGCATTTTCTATTTTTATTTCAGATTCCCAGCATCTGCAGTATTTTACTTTCATTGCTCCTAAATTTGCCACCTACTGAATATACTGCTCTCTGCTCCCTTCCAGTGATGATCAGGCCCCTTAACCCTCAATACATTAATTGTGAACTGCACTGTGTGAGTTGGACACGTTAAGGATTTCATTGTAATTGTGGATCTTGATGATCCATTTCTCCAAACTAAAATTTTATTTCTAAAATAAAAAGGGCCATCCTTTGAATAAACTGGAGAAAAGCAATTTTTAAAATGAAATGCTAAAAAGAAAGTCAGCACATTTGTTGGTTATTCCGCTGCTCCATATTTGCAAAGTTGTGCTAATATAACTAAAAAGGCTCTCAGTTTTATAAATGTTTAATACTGCAGAAAACTTTGAACTTGAAGGTATTGTGGTTCTGCCGCTGTTTCAGAAATTCAATCATGTTGATTGAGGAAACCAGAGAGTCGCTGTTCCTTCCTCCAGCTCATAATTGCCCTCTGGACCATTTAATCATCTGAAAATGAAACAAAGCTCTGCTGTGGAGTACCGGAAGAAAGGTCATGTGCTTATCAAATGCTTCCCACTCATGAAGCATAGCCAGGGAACCATCTCCACTTTTCAGTATGCCTGCTGTCAAACCTGAGTTGAAAGCAAACTAACTCTTCCTGTTGTCACCATGGTGGCTTTCCTGAATGACTTCATTTTATCACTGCACCTTGCATGCAGCCAAATTCTGAATAATGGACATTTTTTTGCAAAGAATGAAACTTCTTTGTAAGTGAACGGAGGACAAGTATGCTCACTGTCCAAAAACCTCTCTGAAATTTTGTGACAGGAAGAGGAGATAAATCCAGAAACTTTCTTCAAAAAAAATGTTTGAAGAATTCAAATTAAAACTTTATTCTGAAATGTGTAAAAGCCTTGTAAGAAGGCTGAGTCATAGAAAATCATTTGAAAAGATTCTTATTTCTTTCCTCCTTCCTTGATTGATGCCAATTTCTGTGAAATGGCTATGTGAACAGTATTGAACTTAAACTAAGGAATTTGTTGCAGAAAAAGTTTCAGTTTAATCAGAGCTAAAATGAATTCTAACGCAGGCAACACTCCTGTTATGGATTCCTGGTCATGTTTTAATGTTGAAACTGATAAAGAATGTTCCAAACTGGCTGCCGTGAACTCCTGCAAGCCTTAAATTAGACTAAAATGTGCCGAGATTTGTGAAAAGTGAATATATCTCAGTTCAAAAGTTCCCATTACCTGTTCCTTCAGGTAGAACAGCAGTCACCACTTTTGCCCTTTCCCATGCTTATATGCACAATCCTTTGCTACAGAAAACAGTAGGGTCAACTGTTTTCCATTCAGAGATAGCTAGCAGCTGAAATCTTAAGAATGGGTTCACTATTGAAAGTGGACCAAGTGATAAGACATGTTCTATGATAGGTAGCGGAAATTTGATAATGAAATGAAAAACGTCTAATAGATTAATCTTGTGTGATTTGCCAAAGCATGAAAGATTACTCACACTAGCAATAAGTAGCTCTTTGTTTTGTGCATAGTCCTCACTTATCATTGTATTCCTTATCTCGGTAAGAAACATAATGGTTTGGTTGTTTACATGTGAGAAGGATATTCATTCCTGTACCCAGAAGCTGTGAACTCCCTTACATTTTGAAAGGCTTCCAGGAATTAGGTTATTTTCTGAGGGGCTTGGGCAGTTAGATACGCAAAAAATTCAAAACTCAATTTTGCTTTGATTGACAAAATTGAATGTTGTTTCATTGACTGAGATCTGCAGGCCAATGAGAGGCCTGGCAGCTCTATTGAAGGAGATTGCTTTCCTTCCTGTCCAAATCCCTTTGCAAGAAAATCAGAAGGTTTATGTTATTGCACACGCTGGGCAGAATTTTCTGCCCTCCCCCATGCCTAGTCTGGTAGTGGGGGGTGCACTTAATCAGGCATGAAGATGGCAGGTCAGGACCCCACCATTTTCTCACCTCCATCTCAATTATGCCTGTAGAAGGAAGGGCCCACGGCTAATTGAAGCCCTCAAGTGGGCTTCCAAGGGATCCCGTGTTCAAAGTCAATTGCTTGAACGAGGGCCCAGTATTGGGAAGGGTGGAGTGATACTGAGAGCCATCCACCTGCTCTTGTTGTCGAACCCCCTCCTCCTGTTTCCCCCACCCCTCCCTGCAATCACCACCCATGATTCCCCTCCCACCTCACTCACCTGTGGCCTGGATCCAGCAGGCAGCTATCGTCTATGGCAATCTCCTTCAATAGAGCTGCCAGGCCTCTCATTGGCCTGCAGATCTCAGCAGGCAGAGCTTCCACCACCTTGATCCCAGGGAAAGACCTGCCACAGGTCTATCAAGTGTCTGCGTAGGACAAAATGTGGTGGGCGCCCCTGAAAGGAGGTGATGAGTGGGTTTGCCAGCTCTCCAGTTGGTGGCCAACACCCCTGCTACCTCCACAAGAATCCAGCCATTGTGTGAGTGGCTGTGAAGTGTTTTAACCTCATTTTAAAAAATCTTTTCTAAACATAATCAATCAAAATTAATTCTGTAGTGGCGAGTAATTTAAAACTATTGTTGGAGTGAAAATACACATCCGGTAAAAAGACAAGCTTGTTTCTTTGGAATTTTGAATTTGGGTCAAATTTCAGTTTAGATCAGTTAGACACACTGATGAGCAGCTTACAGTAGTGGCCTTGCAATTGACAACTGATTGAAAGATCGTTAAAATAATTCTAAAAGTTTGTACCAGAATTTAAACATTGATACTCTTTTTCTGTTGTATTTATTAGTACAAACTGCTTTAATGTCATCATGTTATTTTTGACAGGAACCATGAATAATAGGAAAATGCTGGCTGCACTAAATTAAAATTTCTCGCTACGAAACCAACAATTGTATCTCAAAATCTGCCAACAAGCTTCAAAGTAAAGAAAAAAAATACACTTGAGGGCAAAAATTTTTCCTACTTGCTGAATATGCAGTAAAACTCACACCTGAAGAAGAATGGTGAACTTGACGTAGACAAACAGGAGCCAAGAGGCCAATTTAGACAAAATTATGGTCATATAGGCTACAGGAACCAACATTTTGGACTGAGTCTTTCAGTGCAATGTTGTCCCTGGAGCCTTAAACCTTCCTCCACTTTACAGCTGGAGTCAACAGACGCATGATTATCTTGAGATCCTTAACTTTCTTGTTTACATATTAAATATGAAATAATTCAATAATAACATACATAGCCAATCACGTTTGACAATAAGACATTAATTAAATTTCAAAACTGTTAGCAAAGTGTTGAAATAGTAGACCACCCATAGATAAATACCTTCTACCTAAATATTAAATGTATTGGCTCCTAAGAGTTAACTTGTTAATTTTGGAACTGAAGTGTAAGAATTGTTGGGTCTGGCTATGAATCTGTTGCTAATTAACCAAAGTTAGAACCTTTGGCCAGATGTAAAGTGTGGGGCTAAAAATCCTCAGTCCTGCTGTGCCAGCATAAATGCAATGGTGCAGCGATGGTGACTGACATTCGCAATCCACTGGAGTATCCTGGAACAAGCAAGAGCCAGTTAATTCAAATAGCATAGATAGGCACCTTTACCAAAATAGGCAGATCTTGAGTGACCAGGAGTGTGTGGAGGGTGGGGATGGGGGTGAGGGTAGTATGGAGAAGGAGGGTTCGAGAAAGAAAAGTTGATCTGCTTTGTGTTCTTTAATCACTTGAAAAACAACATAATGCTGCCAAATTGTTCTATTTTATAAGGGACCTGATAGTACTTCTGCTTCAGACATTTTTATGGGGAGTCCAGCCTTCTCAAAAACACCTTTGAGTGGAATTTTCTCATTTTTTTCAGAGTGTCATCTTGGATGGGAAAAGTGGTGTGTAGTTCACTGGCTGTGCGGCCAGCTTTTCCTGCCAAATTTTGAAACATTCTGAAAAAGAATATTCTGGAGGTGGATCCCACAATGTCCTGCTGGCAGGGTGGGCTCTGAGTGAACCCACTCCACCAGCAACCTTTGCTCCTGACAGATTGAGGCACCATTTTTAATTTTTAAAGATCCCACAGACACAGAATTCCTATATGGGGGCTGATACAATGGCGAGGCCCGCTAAATACCTGTAAATGTAAAAAATAAATGTAAATCCTGCTGGCTAAAATCCATTTTGGGACTTCGATTGGATTCCCTGTTCCCTTTGGCTTTCCCATTCACTGCAAACTGGAGGGGAATACCCCCAATCCCTCTGCCCCCGCCCCCCCTACCCCCGCACCTATCAATTAAACTTTTGGTCAGTTCTCCCAGAACTTCTTCCAACTCTGTGTTTGTCTGCTTTCCTCAGAACGAAGTATTCTGAGACACACCGAGCAAAACTTTACGGTCCCTCACTAGCAGGTCTACATGTGGGGGTTGGGAGGCAGGAACTATATAATTCCTCGCATTCCCTCCCCACCAATTTCCCGCCTGCCCCCTATCTGTCCACAACATACAGGCAGCAGAGGTGGTGGGGGAAGGGGAGGTCCAGGGCGGCCCTAAATGAGGCAGTTAAGTAGTCAATATTGGCCAGCCACAATTCGTGGTTGGCATGGGGAGTGGTGATTGGTGGTGGGGGTAGGGGAGGGGGGTAGGGAGAGGGGTGGGGTTAGGGGGGGGTGGGGGTAGGGAGGGGTAGGGGGGTGGGGGTAGGGTGGGGGGTGGGGGTGGGAGTAGGGAGGGGTGGGGGGGTGGGGATGGGGCTAGGGGGGGTGGGGATGGGGGGTGTGTGGGGGTAGGGGGGTGTGTGGGGGTAGGGTGGTGTGTGGGGGTAGGGGGGTGTGTGGGGGTAGGGGGTGTGTGGGGGTAGGGGGGGCGTGGGGGGGGTAGGGGTGGGGGGTGGGGGGGTGTGTGGGGGTAGGGGGGTGGGGGCGGTTGGGGGTGGAGGTAGGTAGGGGGAGCATGGTGCGGGGTGGTCTGGCTGATCACTCTGCTTGAAGTCTGGTAGAAATGGAAGGAGGCCTCATCACTGGTCCCTTCCCAGATTGGTTGTTCTCCCCACAAGGCCTGTAACCCTACCCACGCCACCCCAGGTGCTTACACCTCCCTGCCTGCACTTACCATCATGAACCCCATTCTCCCCAAAAGCCTCAGGCCTCCCCTCATGTTTCCACCTCAGGACCACCACACTTACTCCACCTTGACTCCAGGACTTAGAATTTAGGGACTGCTTGAGGTCCCAGCAGTGACCACCACTCCCAGTAATGCTGCTACAGAGCTGCTGGCCAATCAAGTTAGCTGGCAGCTCTTACAGGAGGGCAAGCGAGGGGCAGAAGTCTCGCCTCCAGCTCCACAGGATGTTAAACAGCTGGCATTGTCTTGATTTTTGTCAAACCTGTTTGTTATGAATTCTTGTACCAAACCCAGCTATATCCAATACAAAGTGAAAGAGTGATTGTTTCCAGGTACACCAGGCACCAAGTTGGCAAATATAGGATTTAAGTCAAAACGCTGGCTTGGCCCATATTTAAGAGACGATGACATCTTGATAAAGGAGTTGAAGTGTGAGAAGGAACAGCTGCCAGGAGAATGATAAAAAACTGATTGACATTTAAGTTGCCTGCAAATACTCATTAAAGACACTGCGAACCATTTTGGTGGGGAATACTTCATTTAATGAGTATTCCTAATCAACAAGAGGAATTGGAAGAGGGAATGAAGCCAGGCAGAGCAACTGTGCCCATTGAGGTTTGCATTAAACCCCAGGGGCAGAAAGTAGTTAGGAATCTCCTACCACCCACCAGCCCCCCTCCCCTCCCAGTAGTCTGTGCACAGGATCGCACAGACTATTATGCTGTAATCCTCAGCCTACCACAGTAAGGCCTGCCTTCGTCAGCATTATTACTCTTTTCCAGGTGTACCAGGATCACAATTCCTACTGCCAAGGCTCTGCGGCAGCCCAAACTTGAAACCAACATGAAGGATGCCCTCATGCAATGCAGACTAAGAAGCCAAAAGCACACCACTATCGATAGCCCATGGGCCTGGACCTCTTATACCTGGTCAAATAGTTAGGATCCAGACCACATGTGACCATGACCAGTTGGCGGTGGTACAAAACCATGCCCCACAACTGAACAATTACGTATGTGGTAGCCTCAGATGGTGCCCACTCTGTATGTAATGGCCATCACCTCCGACAGTTATCAAAACCAGCACCAAAATATGATACAGTGCTTCAATCACCCGGCTCATAGTAAAAGTCCCCTACACCAATAGGCATGCAGACTACTCCAGAGACCAATGCAGCGAGCCCTGCACCCCAACATGCCAGTGGAACGCACTGGGGTCATCCACACAAAGGACACTGTCCAGGGAAAGATCACCAACCTGTATAAACACACGTTCAGAGTGCCTGAGCACACTGAACACTAGGTTCCAGTGCTATATTGTCACTTAGCCTAGAAATGGCTTTTGAATCTCATCATTTTATAATGAAAAGCAGAGAGAGAAGGAAATGCATTGGGCTAGGCACCAGCTGCAACAGCTAAATCCGTGCCTCACTGTATATGTAAAAAGTTACGCATTGTTCGCTCGTTTAACTTGTATGTTACACTATGGTCTGTACATAGTTATATATTTTGCACATTGTTACATCTTATGCCACTGGGTGTTCCAACTAAATGGGGAAGATGTGGATCGAGTGGTCATGTGACAATGTAATGGCATGCCTAGAAAAGAGGTCACATGTCAGGAGCTTGGGAGTTATCCCCAAGAGCTCAGGCAGAGTAAAAGTGTTGAAATAGCTGCTAAACTAGTGAATACATTACTCCTAGTCCTTACTGTCTCTGATTCGGGAATCCAGCACATTTACAGTATCGTACAACCAGCACTAAGCTTGGTGTTGAGCAGCTGTACACCTGAACAGGTGGTACAAAACTGTGGAAGCAAGCACCACTTCAAGATAGCCCACGACAATTAAAGATAGCCCACACCACTTCAAGCTAGTCTGCACCACTTAAAGCTAACCCACACCATTTAAAGCTAGCTTACACTAATTAAAGCAAGCGTGCACCACTTAAGTTGCTGGAAACTATTTGCAAAAGAGAGTCAATGAACAACAACATGGTATTATGTCAGAACATGGCAGTGAGCAAGCTCCAAGACTTTTCAATACTGCATTGGGAGATTTTGTTGAGAGGATGCAGAGGAAATGAGATGTCATTCATCAACAGGGGGGCCAAGATGCCCTCCAGACAAATTTTCAGCAGGCACTGGGACCAAATAGCTGTGGTGGTGAATGCCAGGAGTCTAGCCCCAATGACCTGGTTAATAGGTTGAATGAACTCACATGAATGTTTAAGGTCGTTGCCTCCATCTTCAAATGCCATATCTCACAAACTGCCCATTAGTCTTACACTCTGCTCTGTCATCACACTTTCATTGTTCACCAACAAACCATCTCCACAGGTCAGATCTAACATTCATAGCTTCACGTCACCCTCACACACTTAACACTGCTCAAACCTCACAAACCTCACCACACATCTCACAGCTTGCACACACTGTGGACTATTCAACCATGACAGCCACATCACCAAAACACATTGTGCCACAGAATTGACACATTTCCCTCTTTCTTGTAGGACAACATGGCACATAACCCGAGGCAGTAGAAACACTCCAGGGCTTGGGTGGAGCTGATTGGGGAAGGCATGCCTGCACATCCATCCCCCATGGAGAAAATGGTATTCACTATTATTGGATGTCCTGGTGGCTGAGCCCAGTGGTGGAGCTGGAATCATCAAAGATAGAGTCATAGAGTCATAGAGGTTTACAGCATGGAAACAGGCCCTTTGGCCCAACTTGTCCATGCCGCCCATTTTTTTAAAAACCCCGAAGCTAATCCCAATTGCCTGCATTTGGCCCATATCCCTCTATACCCATCGTACCCATGTAACTATCTAAATGCTTTTTAAAAGATAAAATTGTAACCGCTTCTACTACTACCTCTGGCAGCTTGTTTCAGACACTCACCACCCTCTGTGTGAAAAAATTGCCCCTCTGGACACTTGTGTATCTCTCCCCTCTCACCTTAAACCTATGCCCTCTAGTTTTAGACTCCCCTACCTTTGGGAAAAGATATTGACTATCTACCTTGTCTATGCCCATCATTATTTTATAGACCTCTATAAGGTCACCCCTCAGCCTCCTACGCTCCAGAGAAAAAAGTCCCAGTCTATTCAGACTCTCCTTATAACTCAATCCATCAAGTCCCGGTAGCATCCTAGTAAATCTTTTCTGCACTCTTTCTAGTTTAATAATATCCTTTCTATAATAGGGTGACCAGAACTGTACACTGTATTCCAAGTGTGGCCTTACCAATGTCTTGTACAACTTCAACAAGACGTCCCAACTCCTGTATTCAATGTTCTGACCAATGAAACCAAGCATGCTGAATGCCTTCTTCACCACTCTGTCCACCTGTGACTCCACTTTTAAGGAGCTATGAACATGTACCCCTAGATCTTTTTGTTCTGTAACTCTCCCCAATGCTCTACCATTAACTGAGTAAGTCCTGCCCTGGTTCGATCTACCAAAACGCATCACCTCGTATTTGTCTAAATTAAACTCCATCTGCCATTCGTCAGCCCACTGGCCCAATTGATCAAGATCCCGTTGCAATTGGAGATAACTTTCTTCACTGTCCACTATGCCACCCAATCTTAGTGTCATCTGCAAACTTACTAACCATGTCCCCTATATTCTCATCCAAATCATTAATATAAATGACAAATAACAGTGGGCCCAGCACTGATCCCTGATGATATTATACTCAGAACTGCTCCTCCTCATTTCCCACTTCTCCTCATTCCGCAATCCCTTCTGATTTATAAGGTATAGATGGTATAAGCATACATCTCTTATTTTCCCCACCTCTGCTTAGCATAACAGAACCCTCTGCTTTCAACTTTCAGATATGCAGGCAGTGCAACTTGGCCAGACAATGCTGGAAGAGAAAGAAGTGGATAAGTGGGAAAGCAGAGATAAGGGAGAAACACTATCGTTGTTCTCATACTTGCTTGGATGTCAACACTGCACACGCTTTAGGGATAGTTTAGAAGTGGAGTCTGCATGTCGTGTCAAGAAATTGTGATAAAATGAAAATTGAGGAATCTAAAAAACGGGAATTGGTTAGACAGACAGATTGGCTGAGGGTTTTGGTATGTGGATTAGCCTCGCAACACCATAAACAAATATTTACCTCAGCAAAGTGGTTCACGTTAGGGCACAGAATTTCAGGAATTAAAGCACAGATGGTAAATATTCAAACGGGAAGATGAAGGGACAATTTCACACTTACATTCTAAAAGGGTGAGCTCATGCAAGGAATGCCATTAGAAAGGGTCTCTAAGGCAAGTAGTTCAGGTATGAAAAGATCAAAATGAAAAAAGCAGTATGTCAGTCGCAAGTTCATTCTAAAAGCTGATGTGAGCTAAGCTGTGTTGGTCTGAGCAGAGCTGGTCCAAGATTACAACCACCCATTTCAGGAAGCTGCGTTAGCTTCAAACAGGCCATTGCCTGGGGAATGCTGTTTGAATGGACAGTTGTTGCTATTCTAAACCAGAAGCAATTCCCAAAAGAGATACGTGCTGAGTATGCTAACTATTGCTGGATGCTGCTTATAGTGTTAAATCCTATCGGATGTTGTTTTGGAGAGATTTAGTTCTGCGTTTAGGAAAATAGAAGGGTTTGGAACTGAGTCAATTTAATGATATTGCACATAGTCATTACTGTAGTTATGTGTATGTTTTTTAGTTGCCTTTCTTGTTGTATGTTTTACTGTTTATTAAACTCACCGGCGCGAATTGTGCTCTCCGGATCTTGAGCATGCGCTGCCATTCCCGCAGATGGAGAGTGCGGGCACAAAATCACCCCCATTTTGTCTGTCCCCTCAGAGAAAGGATCTGCCAGGTGCTAAACACAGGGTCCACTATCAGCTTCCTTGAGCATTCTCACATTTGCGTACTGTTCTAATAAACTTTGAGAAAGAATCTCAGGAGGTGGGTATTGCCGCTCCTCCCTCACATAAGTGACATTGTTTCACCTTTATCTGTTATACACAGTAAGAAGTCTCAGAACACCAGGTTAAAGTCCAACAGGTTTATTTGTTAGCACGAGCTTTTGGAGCACTGCCCCTTCATCAGGTGAGTGGAGAGTTAGGTTCATAAACAGGGCAGATATAGACACAGACTCAATTACAAGATAATGGTTGGAATGCAAGTCTTAACAGGTAATCAAGTCTTTACAGGTGCAGACAATGTGAGTGGAGAGAGGGTTAAGCACAGGATAAAGAGATGTGAATTGTCTCAAGCCAGGACAGTTAGTAAGATTTTGCAAGTCGTGGGGGTTACAGATAGTGTGACATGAACCCAAGATTCCAGTTGAGGCCGTGCTTATGTGTGCGGAACTTGGCTATCAGTTTCTGCTCAGCGATTCTGCGTTGTCGTGTGTCTTGAATCCCACCATCAGACTCACCATGGACTACTCTCCAGAATCGGTTGCATTCTTGGACACACGCATCTCCATCAAGGACGGTCACCTCAACACTTCACTGTACCACAAGCCCACGGATAACCTCACGATGGTCCACTTCTTCAGCTTCCATCCTTAACACGTTAAGGAAGCCATCCCCTATGGACAAGCCCTCCGTATACACAGGATCTGCTCAGATGAGGAGGATCGCAAAAGACACTTCCAGACGCTGAAAGATGCCCTCGTAAGAACAGGATATGGCGCTCGACTCATCGATCAACAGTTCTGATGCGCCACAGCGAAAAACTACACCGACCTCCTCAGAAGACTAATACAGGACATGACAGACAGAGTCCCCTTCGTCGTCCAGTATTTCCCCAGAGCGGAGAATCTACGACATCTCCTTCGGAGCCTTCAACATGTCATCAATGAAGATGAACATTTCGCCAAGGCCAACCCCACACCCCCACTACTTGCCTTCAAACAACCACGCAACCTCAAGCAGACCATTGTCCGCAGCAAACTACCCAGCCTTCAGGAAAACAGCGACCATGACACCACGCAACCCTGCCACAACAACCTCTGCAAGACGTGCCGGATCATCGGCACGGATGCCATCATCTCACGTGAGAACACCATCCACCAGGTACACGGTACATACTCTTGCAACTCGGCCAACGTTGTCTACCTGATACGCTGCAGGAAAGGATGTCCCGAGGTATGATGCATCGGCGAGACCATACAGACGCTATGACAACAGATGAATGGACACCACTCGACAATCTCCAGGCAGGAGTGCTCAGTTCCTGTTGGGGAACACGTCAGCAGTCAAGAGCATTTAGCCTCTGATCTTTGGGTAAGCGTTCTCCAAGGCGGCCTTCAAGACACAGAATGCAGAATCGCTGAGTAGAAACTGATAGCCAAGTTCCACACACATAAGGATGGCCTCAACCAGGATCTTGGGTTCATGTCACACTATCTGTAACCCCCATGAATTGCCTAGGCTTGCAAAATCTTACTAATTATCCTGGCTTGAGACAATTCTCACCTCTTTAACCTGTACTTAACCCTCTCTCCACTCGCATTGTCTGCACTTGTAAAGACTTGATTACCTGTTATGATTCGCATTTCAACCATTATCTTGTAATTGTGTCTATGTCTATATATGCCCTGTTTGTGAACCCAAGTCTCCACTCACCTGATGAAGAGGCAGTGCTCCGAAAGCTCGTGCTACCAAATAAACCTGTTGGATTTTAACCTGGTGTTGTGAGACTTCTTACTGTGCCAACCCCAGTCCAATGCCGGCATCTCCGCATCATGGTTATCTGTTATAGGTAGTGTTGGAACTCTTGGGGGAATCTGGCAGCTGAGGCCTGGGCCCACAAGTCTCCAGTCCTGATTCTTGCTGCTTTGCAAATCGAGAACAAACATTGCCTAGACACCATAGTAAAATCATACCTAAATTTAAACAAGCTATAAGGCTTTAATTCCTCTGACATTGGTCGAATTTGTATAATTTAATCCCCAACTATGCATTGTTTTCAACAAGCTATAATGCCTCTAAAATTAGCAATCTCATTACTTCTGGTGCTAATAGTTTGCAACACTGAATATTTTATTGAAAGATATATGTTTACTCATTAGGACTGATTCTGTAGCTGTGCCTTCCTGGGAATGCTGGCTGGGAAATCATAGGACAAAAGTACTTCATTTTCTGTTCAGACACTGTGGACCCAAATGTCCTGATTAGTGCTCACTGTTCAGTGGCATGAGTACCTGGTGGTGGAATTAACCCATTCAAACATTGGGGAAAAAATGTTGTGCTACTAAGTGTAACATTCTTTCTGTTATTTTTCATGAAAAACATTGTTCCCATACACTTGAAAGTAGAACGGTTGAACATCCTTTTGGGATTGCAGTTCTCAATTTGAAATGGGACATTTTGGATACCACTTTAGAAGAGCAAATTTATGTCTATTGTCAATCTGAAGTGGAAAAGCATGTTGAGCTTCTTTATATAAACTAATGTCAATATCAATTAGGAGTACTGGTTCAGGCTCGCAAATTCAAAGCAGTTAAAATGAAATGGAAATTAAACAAAGGAGCGGATTTAGGATAATTCCAAAAGGATTAAGATCATTATCAAGTGCATCAAAGTAAAAGTATTGATGGGTCTACAATGGGTGGTAGATCCAGACAGCAAATAATCCGTGAATACAGTGCAAGAAGATTTCACTGAGAATAGAAGAAAGGTTGGAAAATTACAAAAGAACTTCAATAATGAAAGAGTAGATAGGAACCTCAGTACTCTCAATCTAATGTGCAGAATGTTATGCTGTGAGGGGTGTTAATTGGCTGGAGGTGAGATTTCCAACACAGTCTGGAGACAGTCCTGCCTCAGAGACCTGCTGGTCAACCTGGTAGCTGGCAGCTCTGTAGTCCCAGCAACACCACTGGGACCATTGGTTGTTGCAGGGACTACAAGCAGTCTCCAGATGGCCAAGTCCCAGACCAAGGTTGAAGGTAAGTGTAAGGGTTCTGCAGTGGGTTGGGGAGACCCAAGGGATGAGCACCGTGTTGTGGAGGGTGTACATGAGCAGGGGGCATACCTTGAGAGTGTGCCTGATTTGGAAAGGGGACCAGTGATCGGAGGTGCTCCCCCCCCACTTACCCCCCGCCCCACATCCCACTTTTCAATCTAAAGCCAGCAGAGTAATCTGCCGGGCTTCCCCTGCACCCACCCCTACCATCGATCCTGAACACCTCATGCCAGCTGGGCAGAAAGCAGCCATTAAATGGCCAATAATTATCCACTTAAGGGCTTCAATTGGGGTGAGGGTGGGCAGGTCAGCCTTGGCCTCACTCATACCCTCATAAAATTGCAGACAGATCAGAGGTAGACAAGAGGGTGGTGAGAAGGCCACCTGAGGAATTTTATCGACCCTCTTGCCTACACATTCTCTGGTGGGATACGGTAAAATTCTACCAAGTAAATGCAGTTTGAGTGTTCCTGTGGCTACCTTCTTGCCATCTTTATTAGCTCTCATACTCTTTTTTTTTGTGGTCTAATAGGAATCTCTTGTAGCAGCCAAATTTGTGTACAATTACCATCTGTCTGTGCTTGGAAAAGTGAAACTATGTGAAACTATGGTAAACTTCAAAGAGACATCTTAGCTTAATGGTGGTGCTCTTGACTTTGAACCCAAAAATCACAGCCCAGATTTTCACCATGACAGGGAGGATCTCCATTGTGACAAAATAGTGGAACAGACTAAAAACCGTATGTCCCACCCCAAACACGACACTTCCCATTTTCATGGCTGCGAGAATGGGGGTGGAGTGCGCGCATGTGCATTTTATAAAAGCAGTTGGCCATTTAAATCAGCAGCTGAATCCACTCCAATTGGATTTTGGTAGCCTAAGAGTGTGAAACCCAAAGTGTACAAAGTAGACCTAGTAAGAGCAGATCTTAACTTGGCATATTTCTTTTGACGAATTTGGATAAAGACCCTCCTTTAGGAGCGCACAATGGGAGAAAGGGAGCAATCGCAACAGCAGACATGTTGTCACCAGGAATACCAATGAGCAGGCAATTGGCATTTTAAAGATGCACTACAGGTGCTTCAGTTGTTCACGTGGAGTTCTGGAACATGTCCCAGCAAGGGGCATTGAGAATATTAGTGAAGTTCTCCATGCTGCACAACATTGTGCAGTGAGGGGGCACACAAATTGAAGATGACAACACAATGGGCAAAGCGCCAAATTCTGAGGAGAAGGAAGATGAGAAGGAAGCCCCTCCCCATTTGGAAAATTCCAACATGGATAAGAATGTTGAGGCTGCAAATGGCAGAGCAGCTGAGAGGCATGGCCATGTAGTCTGGGCTGAATGTGTGCAGGTGGTGGTCATCGCCAGACAGGCCCTCATGAAAAAATAAATGATCTTAAAGTCTTCTCGTATCACAATTACCTCAGCCAATCCCTGATGACATAATTCTATTTAAAGAACCTTGTACATTAACTCCATAATTACACAAGGGATTGCCCATTCCCACAATGAGAGAGAATAAACATCAATGAGTTGGGTTCAGTCACATTCATATGGCTGAAAATCTCATCACCATAACCATGGGTTTCATCATGTTGCAAACAAATGTGATAAGTCATTCTGACTCCCTCGCATGAATGCCAATGACTGTAAGCGAGAGGCCAATGATACCAAATTGTCCATAATCAAACCATATCCACAATGTTTCAAGTGAGACTACATCAGAATTCAAACCCTGTACATACTGATAGAACTGTATGTTGTAGCATACATGCAGATAAAGCATCTCAAAAATGAAGAGCCAGAACTGTTTTTGAAAGAAATTGTATACAGTTTGTACATTTGTACATTTATACGCAATAATCCAACAATCCAGTTTCTGATGTGGGTTCCACGTGTAACATTTTTGGTTTCCATATACCTCTGCTTACTGCACAAAGTACATCCTGTGCACCCAACATTCATACTTGAGAGGCACACGATACCCAACATTGTTCATGGAGTTTGATCATTGAACCTTTCTCAAATCAAGCTTGGAAAGACAATGAAACTTACAAGTAACATCTCATTGCTTGAGCTTTTGAACTCTGGAATCTTATATGATGGAGCAGAGAAGGAAAAAGCCCTCCAGAACATCACAATCCAACCGACAACCTTGATCCTGTTGACAGGTGGTTGAGATCAACCTTAGCATGCCACCTTCACTATTACTGGTAAGAACCGCCTTCATAATGTTACCAACCCTACTGAGCTCCCCAGTGTACAAGCACAGACCGAGTGATGTACAAGTGTAAATAAATATATTCAAGAAGTACTTAAATGTGCAATACACAATATGAAAAGTGTAACCATAGTGAACCCTTAGTGCTCTAGGTGAGATGGTGTCCTTCACTCTCGTCCACTCCTATGAGGTGACCCCCATGGTTTCCTTCCTCTTACTCACACTGTTATGTGCTGCTATGAGGGACCTGGTTAGGTGTCAACAATATGGATGCATGCTGGTGGGTGACAAGAGGACAAGTGGATAGGTTAATGAGCATGGCAGTTCGTCATTTATCCACCACTGAGTCTCGGCGGCTCGCAACATGACTGTGTAATATCTGTAATATCTGTACCAGGTAATGATGGCAAGACAATGCCGTCACCATGGCTGTCTTGTGAATCCACTCCATGCTTTCAGAGGTTCAGTGGTGTACATTTTGGTTAGGCAGCAACAATGACGTTGCTCTCATAGGGCCAGCTAGCATTTGGGCAACACTTACAGTTTGGACACTCAACTGACAAGGCAATGACATCTCCTCAGAGGCACAGAAGCTTCAGCATTGACGACTTACCTCTCAAATGGGCCTTTCTGAAAGCCTGCTTTTTAATCTGCGCCCACATTGCCCGACCCCTGCTGGGCCCACTGCTGATCCCTCGTTACTTCTGTGATTGCCTGTCCTGGACTGAAAATCAGAGGTTCAGACAGACATTTTTAGAAGTTGGACACACAGAACTGAGAATTCTCCTGTCTTTGCGGACCCTATCTGGGAATGAAAATCTGGGCCCAAGTGTTTAATTTCTGCAGCCACAATCATATACCTGTACTATACTCTGAATGGATATGAAGGTAACCATCAATCTCAAGATATGCAGCGCTGTATCATTTAAGGCTACCATAGGCAATCTGCAATATCATGCACAAAACAGGTAACTGGGTCTCGTTACAGGAGGGAAAATTCAGCCTCTTTTGCATCACAACAAGGCAACAGGCAACATGGTTTGATGGGGCTGCTAGCCCTAAGATCAAGGGTGCAATCCTTTGCACATAATTGCACAAAACATCCCATCAAATACCTCAGCAGGAGGGACTGCCATTCACTGAAGTCATGATGTGGAGATGCCGGCGTTGGACTGGGGTAAACACAGTAAGAAGTTTAACAACACCAGGTTAAAGTCCAACAGGTTTATTTGGTAGCAAAAGCCACACAAGCTTTCGAAGCTCTAAGCCCCTTCTTCAGGTGAGTGGGAATTCTGTTCACAAACAGAGCTTATAAAGACACAGACTCAATTTACATGAATAATGGTTGGAATGCGAATACTTACAACTAATCAAGTCTTTAAGAAACAAAACAATGGGAGTGGAGAGAGCAAGAGTCAAATTGAAGTAACAGACTGAAGTAACAGACTGTATGTGACAACATACAGAGGATCCATGTCAACGTATAGTGCACTGAAAGTTATGACAATGGATTCATATTGCAAAATTCAGCCCTCCCTTTCTCGTCATGGGAGAAAATCACATCAATGTATAGCTTTTATATGGCAATGGCCAACTCCACTCCCATGACTAATGACAGGAGTTAAATACGTCTCAACAGCAGAGTAATTCTACAATGTAGCACATGCCTCAACAAGAATAGTCAGAGGATAATCATAATCTTAAAGGTATATTTTTGCTGTCCAAGTTGGAGCTCTGCAGTATTCTCCAGAATTGCATCGCAAATTGAATTCTAGTTTTAATGGTGGCATTTCTATTTCCCTTTTCTTTTCCACCAAATAGCACAACAATGCTGTTTAATTTGTAATCCATTAACAGCAATGATAAAGCACTAAATACAGCTGTAACCATGTGCTTTCATGTTACATGGTTGCAAGACTGATATGTAGATAAAATGAGGTGAAAACCACAATAAGTTTGCCTCAAAGCAACCACTTTGGACACAATAAGAACATAAAATAAAATAACATTGAAATAGTCTCACAAAGAGATTGTAATGTCTCTTTCAGAATCCTATATCATGTTTGTATACAAAGGAATTTCCGGTGACGTGTTGATTGAACAGATAATCATAGAACCTGTTATCATTTATTGTAATTATTTAGAACAAAAAACAACTGTTTTGAACAAGTTGGTGCCTGACATGTGTTTCTAGGGCTGCCATGGCACACTGAGGTAAAGTTTATAAAATTTGACTCTTGCAATAAAGATCAGCCATGATTTTATTTAATGGCAGAGCAGACTTGAGAGGCTAGTGGATTCAAATGTTCATATAATTCAAATGTTCATGTAACTAATGCCATCAAAAAGTAACTATTTTGCAAAAATAGTTACCCTTTAAGCAACCAAGATTGATCTATTTTCTAATTAATTCTTAGTAATGTTGTTTTTGTTCTCAATGGAAGTAGCTCTTGGAAATTGGCTTGTCTCCCATGACTTTGAACTCTTCAGCCTTTTCAGAGTTGCATGATTTCCAAAGCTGCAGCTGCACTCAAGAATATTTGCCATCGCATGTACAATACCAGTTTCATTGAATCGATGAAGCATTGAACTCAGATCATTACATATGCAAGCTAAATACACCAAACTCTTTTGTGATGAAAGTGTGTTTTTTTATGTTTCAGGAGAATGTTTTAAAGTTCAGTTTTTTTCTACAGGTAGCTAGTATGTCTGGCAGGAGTACAGCTCAAATGCTGGAACAGCAGGCTAATTATTCATTTCAATCTTGTAAGTGGTTATGTTAAGTAGAGTTAATGGACTTTTGTTTACTTAAATTCTTTTGGGATTTCAGTTAGAGTGATTGACAGGGTCATGTGGTATTGTGGCTTTAGTGTAGTGCTGGATTGGTGACAGAGAAAGAAACAGTTTTTGCAGAAAGGAGTGGGAGTTTGGTGTTCTGGTTGAAATTTGGAGAATTTTGCAGGCCTGTGAAAGCTCTATGTCTCTCCAAAAACTCCAAGGCTGTCTACACTTATTATAGCAAGTATATTTGTGGTTGCTAACTATATTTAAAATGACTTTTATGTCTGTAAGAAGAATATTGCTTTTTGGAACTGAAACAGTGATAAGTTAGAAATTAGAATTGTTTCCTTTCATGTTTGAATATTGTTCAACTGTTAAGTTGCTTCATTTTGTTCAAGTTATACTTAAACTGTGTTATGAATAAAGCTTGTTTTGATAAAAGATCCTGAGTTGTCAGTAGAAATACTCCTGGAGTGACAAATGCACAATTTGCAGTCAGCTGTCCTTCAGTGATTGTTGATACTTCCCACTTTTTAAAGAACTGCAGGTTCTCTAAAGTAACCAGTGTGACAGTGTTCCAAGTGGGAAATTAGAGGTTTATTCAAAGAGCCAGTGCTGACATGACGGGCCGAATGGCCATCTTCCGCTCCAAAACAATTCTGTGATCCTGACTCAAAATCCAGGACCCTGGCACTCCTCACTTGTCATGAGAGACAAGGCAGAGCAATAGCAGAAAATGCAAAAAGACTAATCCATTTTATTCAATGAAATCTTTCCATTTTTCCATTGACTTACGCAGTGACAACACCAGTGGTGAAGCATCTGGGACAAATAGTCAGCTCCATTGGCGGTATTTTACACTACATGCACAAAGTGCTGGCAGAGGTGAGAAAGCCAGCATGCAGCTCTCCAGTTGCACAGCCAAGTTTCCTCTCCAGATTCTCTGGCATTCTGTGCACAGAAAATCTGGGGGCATGGTTTTCCCTGTCATGCTGGCAGGGCGAGGCCTAGCAGAATCGCCAATGCTGCTCCACAGAGATCGGGGAGCCCTTTTTAAAGGATGCTCCAATCTGCACTGAAAACTACTCTCTCCCCCACAACCACTGGGGAAATTCCATAAGCACTAGGGCAATCCCCCCTCCGCCACAAGAACTGGGGATCCCCCAACCTCCAAACATAAGGGGAACCACCCCACTGGAGCTCCCAGAGGGCCCACCTTGGTAATGCCACTCTGGCAGTGCCCCCAAAGTTTCCATTTCAATTAAAGTCCACTATATAACTATGGTTTTAAGGATGCTTCATATTTTGACAGGGGATATGATGCTTTAAATTCCATCTTTGGGTGTTAGAATTCTGACGTGAAGGACCTGAATTTTGAAGTGGAATCCAGAACTTCCAGTTCTATCTCAATCACAAATTTGAGGCACATTCCAATTGAGGAGGGGTATCTATTTCTTTATATGTTTGCGCCACTGACATCTGGGCAACAATTCGGGTATGTTTGGGAGCATTCTCAGACTAGCTCTCGAAATTTGCCAGATAGATGTCTGATAGGCCCAGCTGTAGGAACATCTGATGAGAAGATGCATAAGTGCTTTCAGTATAACACACTGGAACTCGCCAGTGCAACCTTAACCTCAAGAGTGTTCGTTCCAAGCAGCCAAGCATAACTTATTGTGGCTGCTTCACATCACTGTAAAACAGGTGCCGATGTTAAATAAGTCAAGGAAACAAGTAGGGAATGAATTTAACCAGAAGAAAACAAATAATGTTTCAGAGCACCTTAGCTTTAGGCCTGTATTTTCTTTAATTTTCCATTTTTTACATTCACAACAGTCGCCAATATTAAAACAATGATCAGATGATCAGATAGATTCTGTTACAGATGTGCTTCCACAGCTTGATTTTTCTCTATATCCTTCAACTGCTTACATCCAAACACAATAAAATAAATCTGCCCTTACAAGTGTACTTTGTTGTTAGAGCTAGAAGTAAAACAAAACATACTTTAAAAGAAACAACTAACAAATGCATTTGTAACAAGTGGCAATTATGAACATGGAATTCATTAGATGTGAGTAGCTTATAATTATCAAAAGTCAAATGCTTTGAATCTTTTCCTTAAAAGATGTTTAATCTTCTCTACAGCAACACACCCCTCCTTACTTTCATATGGTATTTTCACTTGGCATACTTTGTTCTTCTGATGTTTTTCAATATTTTGGATCGTTAACCTTCAGCTGTCCAAACTGCTTTCTTGTGTCAATGACTACCGTAATATAGCCCAATTAGATTCACAAGGCATTTATAGATTTCCAGGTCTCTAGCCTGATTGCAGTGAATGGTGGTTATTTCCTGTACCTTAGCTTCACATATGGATTGAGTAAGGCAGTGGCAGAGGGGCTACAGTTTTCACTTCAGTGTATCTTCAATCAGCTACCAAAAAGCAAATCCTGTTTCTTATTTGTCTTCTTGACTTTGTCAAAATGCCAAAAGGATTTTAAGCTCATACAGTTAGAATAAAAGGCCAAGACAATGTCCAAGTGACAATTGTTCAGTCTTGCACAGGGACATTAACATCAACTATGTATATTCCATCACACTCAGTACTCAATTTTGTTCCAGAAATTAAAAGATTATTTCAGATGTATTTATAGATTGATTTGGAGTGTATCATACAGGAACTGTGAACCACCTTGGTTCTGCAAAAGTATTTAAGTTAATAAATGTGAACCAAGCCCCAGGTTCCCCCAAGCTGAACAATAGATCACCACTCAATTTGTTATTTGATCTTTACATCTGTTCCAAAAATAATTGCTCTTTCCCAAAACTATTTCATGTGAGCAATAAATTGTTACCTATTATTTTCTGAATCTGCCTTTAATTATCTTATGAAGATTATGCCAGTTTTAATATACTGTATCACAAAGTGAATCTCCACCTTCATTTCCTGGGCAGTGTTCTGACAGAGAGGAACGCCTGATTCTCATTTGATTGTTTTCAACGGGATGAGAATCAGGTGGGTTCTACAATGGATCGGTAATCTTTAATGAGGTACTAACTCCAAGGCAGTGAAGAATAAAATTACCTCAAAGTGAATTATACAGCCCTGAGAATGGCAACACACCCAATCATTACATCTGACTTTAGGATACCTCATTTTCATTTAGAATCTAATATTTAATCTAATTTATTCTGGATAGAAATATATGGTCTTTTTTCATTAAAAATACAGGAATGTTAGAAATCAGAAAGTACAATAGGTGCAATTTTCTGACCTCGATGCACCTGGCACAGGTCACATCGATCCCGGAAAATAGCATGCAGGCCTAAAAATCGATTCTGTGCCCGGCACCAGATGGCTTGCAATCGTCCCAGCCCTTTTCCATTGGCACAAGAGTGATTAGCATGAGATTGACTGGATTTCAATCTCATTAGTGAGTACAGCATGCGATCGTTCCCCCTCCCAGAATGTTCCCATCTCTCTGATGGCATGTCACATAGGCGTGAATCACTACTGGTCTCCACCGGACGCGATGGCCACTCCAGGGTGCTCTGAGGCCACTGAAGCCCCCAGGTGGCCGGGGGCATGGCGAGGCAGTGCTTATCGGGCTGTGCCCACCTGGCAATGCCAAGGGGTTGCACTATGAGATCGGGGCACCCTTGCTCTCTGCAGTTGGTTCACCGGTGTGTTTAGGCCCCCTCTCTCCCAGTAGCAGCATACAGCTCACCACTCTCCCAAAGAGTGACTGAGAGCTGGACGATTGTGGTCTGGAGCTTGTCTGATGGACTGGTGTGGATCACCCAGGTATTTCCGCCATTATGGCACTTAGACTTTTTGGGGGGAAGTTCTGCCATCTATGGTTCCATTATACAGAACATCGAGCACTTCACCTGTTCACCCCATCTTGGAATTATAATATTCAGAGGAGAGGAATCAGCTTAATCATTGTATTTTCACAGAAGAGAATGGCTATTTGGCCAATATGTGTTGGCCAATCAGTGCTGAATCTTGAACAACTATTCATTCAGCCTTTTCTCAGCTTCAGCTAATCCCTTTCATCTTTCAAATATTCTTGAACTTTCCTCCCAAAAATTAACAGTTCTGTTTCCCCCAATGTTTCATTTCTGTGTATCATTATATCTGACAGAACACTAAAAGAAGCCCTAAAACAAAGGTTGACTGCAAAGGAATTTCTTGTGCAACGTACCACATTTGATGGCCTTTGACCTGCCAGCGGTAATAGTAATGAAAACATATAATTACTTCACAATGTTTGGAAAACCCATAATTATTTTTAAAGATGTTTGAAAAGGATCTTTTAGAGTTTGGGCCAGATTTTCCTAACAAGGCAAGCAGCTCAAGTTAGGGAATTTCCCAACTCGACAGACCTATCTCCATATAAATGGTCCCTGCATGCCTGATTTTCACTCTGGGGAAGCGGAGATGGATTGAGTTGGACCTACCAATGCTGAAAGCCATTCAGATGTGGCCACGGAGGTTGGCTGGTTAGAAAGCCCACTTTGGTTCACTGGGGCTTCATCCCAGTTGTATTAAAGACTGTTAGTCCTCTAGCCCTCGCCCTCACTTGTAAAGGGATCAATTATAATTTTTGGATTGTAAGAAATACCGGTCCATGTGAGTTAGCAACCTTTGATCTGGAAGCCATGCCAACAGGAATGAAGTTAATATATGGAGACTATGGCACACAGACAAGAACAGAGACACAAAGAGGAACTAGAAGAGCTGGCTGCTGCCTGTGGTGAATTGGCTAAATTCCTGAAGGAAAGGGGCTGGAATTCTGTTTGGAAGGATCATGTGGCTAAAATTGGGATAGTGCAGGTAGGGTGGGCTATCTAACAACACTGTGATATGGTTATTATTATATATACTATTCCATGTGCAAGGTTATAGTTCATATCAACCATAATCCGTTTGTTAATTTTTAATTGTTAATGTTTACTTTGTATTGATTCTGATTTGTGTTAAGTCACAAGAAGTGAAATTTGATTTGGTAAATTTCTTCATTAGGGTGTTGTTTGTAAACTTGGTTAGTTTGGTTCACAGATTCCCACAGGAATCATGATAGCGTACAATACTGAAACATGGGCAATGACAAAAAATAATTTTAACACTTTTAACATCAAAGCCTTGGCTTTACGAGTCCCTCAAAATGTATGTTAGAAATGACTGGCTGATTGGGCAAAGCTATCCTCCAGGTACCTGAGGCAACAACCCAACTTGGTGTGGTTAGCTTATTTGAATAATTAATATAAGCTCCAAGTACAATTCTTGTAAATAGTTAGTGCCTTCTCTAAATGATGCCTCTTTTCTTCTGATGAACTCATGAACTCAAGGCTTCAGTCACTTGTTTGTTATACCTGTGAACAACTAACTTAGCATCTGTCACCAGTGCTAACTTGAAATGATCCAATGATGCCACAGGATGAATCATTCCTTTGATTTGATTTGATTTGATTTTGATTTGATTTATTATTATCACATGCATTAGTATACAGTGAAAAGTATTGTTTCTTGCGCACTATACAGACAGAGCATACCGTTCATAGAGAAGGAAACGAGAGGGTGCAGAATGTAATGTTACAGTCATAGCTGCAGTGTAGAGAAAGATCAACTTAATGCAAGGTAAGTCCATTCAAAAGTCTGATGGCAGCAGGGAAGAAGTTGTTCTTGAGTCGGTTGGTTCATGACCTCAGACGTTTGTATCTTTTTCCGGCGGAAGAACATGGAAGAGAGAATGTCCGGGGTGCGTGGGGTCTGTAATTATGCTGGCTGCTTTGCTGAGACAGCGGGAAGTGTAGACAGAGTCAATGGATGGGAGGCTGGTTCCTGTGACATAAATAGTCAGCTCTCAAAAACTGGCGAGTTTCTGTGGCAGAATGCTTTGTGAAGTGAAGAGACCAAATACACATCTTCCTTGGCCTGCTCAAAAGGACTGGTTGACTGGCAAATGCAAATTTATCAGATATGTTTTTGGTGCATAACATTCTCGTAAATTGAGAATTGTTGTTCCTCCAAAACTAGGTGCATCATTAGAGCCACAAAGGAATTTGCATCTTCGTAATTCATTTGATGTAAGCAAAATACTGAAACTTCCAATGGAGTGGCAATTGAGTTGGATTGCAACTCCCTCAAAATCCCTTACCTTAAAAACCAAGCAATCCTATCTCATCCGACCTTTAGACTTAAGTGATATCTGGTCAATGCAGTATGTTCCTGGGGCCTAGTGTCAAAGGCGGATAGAGTCGCAGATAAGGAAGTGTCAACTCCCTTTTTTATGGCAATCTTTTATGGTAAATTAGGTAGGTTTATGGATTCAGGTAAGTTTAAAGGTCTTGGGCAAGATTTGTGTAAATGGTAAGTGGGTCATGAGAAGGGAGGGGTGGAGATGGGTAGAGGAGAGAGGTCAGATTGGGTCAGGGACTTGGGGGAACTGGTGTTGGACAGGCTTTATTGGGGGGGGAGTCATGTTGGATTGGACCTTGGGGTCAAAGGTTGGATTGGGCCATGGGGGGTGTTGCTTGGGCTTTAGGTATTGTTGAGTTGAACCTGGGGGTGTGGGGTGGGGGGGGGGGGGGGGGGGTCCTTGGAGGGTCAGTGTGGGTCTGTGAACTAGTTACCCAGAAGTTAAAAGAGGTTTTAATTTGTGTAACTGTTTCTGGATAACTCTTTATGTAACACAGTCGGAACCATCTGAAGTTTATGATTTAAATCTCAGTTTCGGATGGTTCACAGTGAAGGGCAATTGCCCATTGGAAATTTGCACCCCGGGCATTGCTGTTCCAGAGCTGGGAAGGTTCCACAGTGCATCTCTGTTGTACCCCTGCAATATGATGCCCTAGAGCTTGAAAATTACAGTGTAAATGAAAGCAAAGTTGCAAGAAACATATTTGGAAATAAAAGTATTGTAACACAATGCAAAATAAATCAGGCAATAGGAGCAAAAACGCCAACAGCAAAAAGAATGTTTATTCAAAATTTAATTAGCAAAACAAAGGTTTCCAACAATTAAAATGTAAGATTCAGGTCAGGCCATGTGCAAACTAAAGAGCTGTTTTCAAGTTGGTGAACTGTGTTGCAAGTGTAGAGGTGGCTAGGAAGCCACAAGCATCCAGCAAGGTGCCTGTTTAAATTACTGTTTGATCCTCAGGAAGATGTGCTGGTGCACAGCCTAAAAAATGTTCACTTTTCTTGTCCGTGAAACGCATCCTGCTGTGGCTCAGGTGCAACCCAGCAGGAGAGGTTCATAAATCAAGCTTTCAATGTCTTTGAAAAGAACAGAACTGTAAATTTAACATTGCTGCTGCACCTGTTTTATCGGCTGAAAAGAGATGCAACAATAAGCAATTTAACAGGTCATAGGCCATGCCTGGCCTGCATGAGAGTTGGGGCCACTGTGAAATTTTTTTGGGAGACCTGGTCGCTGCCTGAAGGGAGTGCAAGTCCCATTTCAAAATTGAAATTAAACTCCTGTGCCTTTCAAATTTGGATTGTGAAATTTGTTTTCCTGAATGTTATGGACAGGAGAGGGAATTAATTTAAACAACCCTGATTTCTCCTCACATTATCCATCTGTAAACAGAAAGGTATTTTTTGATTTTTGATTTCCCCTTTTATAAGTGATGGTGTATTTTCCCCAACCCTTAAATTTGGAGTGTTCCAAACCTTAATGAATAACTTGCATAGCAAACTTGGGGTAAGATAAAATAAGAGGGTTTATTTCATACACATAAAAACATGAGAAAGAGGTTTTGCAATGTCCACCCCTTTCGCACTCATACAATGCAAAGAAGGATAAGGGAAAGAATGAGGTCCAGGGTAAGACCACAATAAATATACAGGTTATGGTTTTACACGAGTCCAGAATTCAGATTTGAAAGTCTAATGGAGTGCTTCTTCAGAGTTAGTTGACTGTAGGAGGGTGATCATCTGTTTCCAGAAGTAAGACTTCCATGAGCACCCCGGTGGGTATGCCCCTACACAACACGTACTCCTGCCTGAGTACTGTTGGGGGGGACAGCCCATCTGGGGGAAGCAGCAGTGGCCGTGTCTCCGGGGTGGAGTCCGGCCCTGTAACTCAGAGGTCTAAGGAAAAGAGGAGGAAGGCAGTATTAATCAGGGACTCGACAGTCAGGGGGACGGACAGGCGATTTTGCGGAGGCAGGCGGGAGTCTCGCATGGTGGTCTGCCTCCCTGGGGCTGGGATCCAGGATGTCGCTGGGCGAGTCCCAGAAATCCTGAGGTGGGAGGGAGAGGAGCCGGAGGTAGCGGTACATATTGGTACCGCTGATGTGGGTAGGAAGGGGGAAGGGGTCATGAAAAGAGAGTATAGGGAATTAGGGAGACAGCTGAGAAGGAGGAAAGCAAAGGTAGTAATCTCAGGATTGCTGCCTGTGCCACGGGAAGGTGAGGACAGGAATGGAGTGAGGTGGAAGATGAATGTGTGGCTGAGGGACTGGTGCAGGGGGCAGGGATTCAGGTTCCTGGACCATTGGGACCTCTTTAGGGGCAGGTGCGACCTGTACACAAAAAACGGGTGGCACTTGAATCCCAGGGGGACCAATATCCTGGCAGGAAGGTTGGCTAAGGCTACTGGGGAGAGTTTAAACTAGATAGGTTGGGGGGAGGGGATCAAAATGAGGTGACTGAGAGTGAGGAAGGTAGCTCGCAAACAGAGAAGGGTTATAGGCAGTGCAAGAGGGCAGATGGACAGGGAATAGAGAAGGGGAGAGCTCAGACCAAAGGATTGAGATGTGTTTACTTTAATGCCAGGAGTATAGTGAATAAAGGGGATGAGCTCAGAGCATGGATCGATGCCTGGAAGTATGGTGTGGTGGCCATTACGGAGACTTGGATGTCTCAGGGACAGGACTGGATACTCCAGGTGCCGGGATTCAGATGTTTCAGGAAGGACAGGGAGGGAGGCAAGAGAGGGGGTGGAGTGGCACTGTTGATCAGGGATAGTGCCGGAGGGGCGGCACGGTAGCACAGTGGTTAGCACTGCTGCTTCACAGCTCCAGGGTCCCGGGTTCGATTCCCGGCTCGGGTCACTGTCTGTGTGGAGTTTGCACATTCTCCTCGTGTCTGCGTGGGTTTCCTCCGGGTGCTCCGGTTTCCTCCCACAGTCCAAAGATGTGCGGGTTAGGTTGATTGGCTAGGTTAAAAATTGCCCCTTAGTGTCCTGGGATGTGTACGTTAGAGGGTTTAGCGAGTAAATATGTGGGGGTAGGGCCTGGGTGGGATTGTGGTCGGTGCAGACTCGATGGGCCGAATGGCCTCCTTCTGCACTGTAGAGTTTCTATAGTGTCACAGCTGTAGAGAAGGTGTATGCTGTGGAGGGATTGTCCAGCGAGTCTCTGTGGGTGGAAGTTCAGAGTGGGAAGGGGCCGGTCACTTTGCTGGGAGTTTTCTATAGGCCGCCCAATAGTAACAGGGAGGTGGAGGAGCAGATAGGGAAACAGATCTTGGAGAGATGCAGTAATAGCAGAGTTGTTGTGATGGGAGACTTTAATTTCCCAAACATAGATTGGAATATCCCTAGGGTAAGGGGATTGGATGGGGAAGAGTTCGTTAGGTGTGTTCAGGAGGGTTTCCTGACACAGCATGTGGACAAGCCTACAAAAGGAGAGGCTGTACTTGATCTGATACTGACCAATGAACCTGGACAGGTGTCAGATCTCTCAGTGGGAGAGCATCTTGGGGATAGCGATCATAACTCTATCTCCTTTAGGCTTGCATTGGAAAAAGAGAGGATCAGGCAAGCTCGGAAAGTGTTTATATGGAGTGAGGGGAAATATGAAGACATTAGACAGCAAATTAGAGGAGTAAATTGGAAGGAGGTATTCTCGGGGAAATGTACTGAAGAGAGGTGGCAGTTTTTCAAGGAATGTCTGTCTAGAGTTCTACAGGACAACGTTCCGAGCAGACACGGAGGTGTTGGTCGGTTAAAGGAACCGTGGTGCACGAAAGCTGTGCGGGACCTAGTCGAGAAGAAAAGGAAAGCGTACAAAAGGCTCAGAGAGCTTGGCGAAGATAGGGATTTAGAAGAGTATACGGCTTGTAGGAAGGGACTAAAGAAGGAAATTAGGAGAGCCAGAAGGGGTCACGAGAAGGCCCTGGCAGGTAGGATTAAGGAGAACCCTAAGGCGTTCTATAAATATGTGAAGAGTAAGAGGATGAGACATGACGGAATAGGGCATATAAAAGGTGAAGGCGGGAAAGTCTGTACGGAACCAGTAGAAATGGCAGAGGCGCTCAATGAGTATTTTGCCTCGGTTTTCACAGAGGAGAAGGACCTGGGTGGATGTACTGCGGGCGTGCGGTGGACTGAAAGGATTGAGTATGTGGACATTAAGAAAGAGGTTGTGCTGGAATCTTTGAATGGCATCAAGATATATAAGTCGCTGGGTTCGGATGGGATGTACCCCAGGTTACTATGGGAGGCGAGGGAAGAGATTGTAGAGCTTCTGGCGATGATCTTTGCGTCGTCGATGGAGACGGTTGAGGTGCCGGAGGATTGGAGGATTGCGGATGTGGTTCCTATTTTCAAGAAGGGGAATAGGGATAGCCCAGGTAATTACCGACCGGTGAGTCTAATCTCAGTGGTTGGTAAACTGATGGAGAAGATCCTGAGGGACAGGATATATGAGCATTTAGAGAGGTTTAGTGTGCTCAAGAATACTCAGCATGGCTTTGTCAAGGGCAGATCGTGCCTTACGAGCCTGGTGGAGTTCTTCGAAAATGTGACTAAACACATTGACGAAGGTAAGGCGGTAGATGTGGTTTATATGGATTTTAGCAAGGCGTTCGATAAGGTCCCCCATGCAAGGCTTCTGGAAAAAGTGAGAGGGCATGGGATCCAAGGGGCTGCTGCCCGGTGGATCCAGAACTGGCTTGCCCAAAGGAGGCAGAGAGTGGATATAGATGGGTCTTGTTCTAATTGGAGGTCGGTCACCAGTGGTGTGCCCCAGGGATCTGTTCTGGGACCCTTGCTGTTTGTCATTTTCATAAATGACCTGGATGAGGAAGCGGAGGGATGGGTTGGTAAGTTTGCCGATGACACAAAGGTTGGTGGGGTTTTGGATAGTCTGGAGGGATGTCAGAAGTTACAGAGGGACATAGATAGGATGCAAGACTGGGCGGACAAGTGGCAGATGGACTTCAACCCAGATAAATGCGTCGTGGTCCATTTTGGTAGGTCAAATGGGATGAAGGAGTACAATATAAAGGGAAAGATTCTTAGTACTGTAGAGGATCAGAAGGACCTTGGGGTCCGGGTCCATAGGACTCTGAAATCGGCCCCGCAGGTGGAGGAGGTGGTTAAGAAGGCGTATGGTGTGCTGGCCTTTATCAATCAAGGGATTGAGTTTAGGAGTCCGGGGATAATGAGGCAGCTATATAAGACCCTCGTCAGACCCCACTTGGAGTACTGTGCTCAGTTCTGGTCGCCTCACTATAGGAAGGATGTGGAAAAGATTGAAAGGGTGCAGAGGAAATTTACAAGGATGTTGCCTGGATTGAGTGGCATGCCTTATGAGGATAGGCTGAGGGAGCTCGGTCTTTTCTCCTTGGAGAGACGAAGGATGAGAGGAGACCTAATAGAGGTGTATAAGATGTTGAGAGGCATAGATCGGGTGGACTCTCAGAGGCTTTTTCCCAGGGTGGAAATGTCTGCTACAAGAGGACACAGGTTTAGGGTGCCGGGGGGTAGGTACAGGGGAGATGTTAGGGGTAAGGTTTTCACACAGAGGGTGGTGGGCGAGTGGAATCGGCTGCCGTCAGTGGTGGTGGAGGCAAACTCAATAGGGTCTTTTAAGAGACTCCTGGATGAGTACATGGAGCATAATAGGATGGAGGGTTATAGGTAGGTCTAGAAGGTAGGGATGTGTTCAGCACAACTTCTGGGCCGAAGGGCCTGTTTGTGCTGTAGTTTTTCTATGTTTCTATGAGGGGAGAAGGTACATCAAATTGAATTAGGCTTGAAGGCACCAGTTCTAATGTTCTAGTAGTTCATAGTACAGATGTGGGCCAGGTAATTATACCTGCACAGAACTCTTTCTGCTGCTACATGTTTGATGGTAGGTTGGTAGACTGCGATAGGCTGTTTGCCTGGAGTTACTGTACTTTTCAGAGGTCAAACGGTGACTGATGATAAGATCCAACAGCTTATTAATTAAAGGAATTCAGACAGCACAAATCTCAGTCATGTGACAATGTGGTTTTGGATTGACTAACAAGGCCCTAGAATTGCCCTAGAATTACCCACCTGTTTTTTGGCCAAATGTAGTTTATTGAATCTACAGCATTCTGTGCTTCACAGAGTGCCTTAGAGAGATTCATGCCAGAAAGTGGGAGGCAAGGCCTCATCCCACTGGAGAGGCAGCAGTATAGTGCTGAGTGGGCCACTGCTCATTCGCCGATCTGTAAGTGGGGAGATCAGCAACCTTGTGCACTGCCCCCCCCCCCGCCCCCCCCCCCATCGCCGGTCTCCCGATCGCTGGCCTACCAATGATTTCCCAACTCCATCCCCCTCCCCCCCGCACCATCGCCAGCCAACCCAATCACCCCACCCCCTGATTGCTGGCCTACCCAAACACCCCCCTCCCCACCCTTCGCACGGGCCAGTCGTAATCATCAGCCCCGATCTCCCCCCATTCCCACCCCCAAGGCCAGCCAGGCTGGTTTTGTCACGCTGGCACTGCCATCCTGGGCCCGCTAATTGATTACACGGTAATCAGCCCCGCGCCAAAAGGCGTGGGATTGATTACGTGGAAACAAAGGGCCTGGGAGACTCGCGATCAGCTGGCTGCCGGTTGTGAGTCCCGCTACAGGTTCCCTGTTATGTCTTACCATTTATCATCCCAACACACATATCAATTGCCAGCCAGCCAGCAAACTAAAGAATAATCTTTAAATGGTTCACATATAAAGCAGAAACTTAAAATTCTCATGTTATCAAGTTCAGATAAGTAACTCTTTATACCTCAAAATTTTGCATACCCTATTGTTACAGTCCCAGCTGATGTTAATACTGGACAAGCCAGATCCCAGATTGAATCTTGGCTTGATAAATCATCATTTTCTTTTAGAAACCAAGGAGAAAGGTTACTTAACAAATTCCTTGGAATCTATTGATGAACATTAAACACAGAAATTAAAATATTTATTAAAGCAAGAAAAGTGAACTTACGCCTGACAAAAAGGTTGTAATGATCTCAATACAACCACAAGAAGTTGATTGAAGTTCTCACTATTCCTTTCACCCAGCCATATCTTTACAAATATAGAAACCAGTGAAGAGTTACCACTAGTTTAACACAAAGGTTTTTTGCTTGGGACCGACGTGGTTGCAATGGTTTATAACATTTCCTTCTCATCTTCAGAACACAAAAAAAAGCCAAGATGCTCTCTGGGATTTGGTTTGCTCAACAACTAACATCTGTAATGATCATTACACAAATAAGTAGTGTAGATAATACCATTGCAAACTCAGGCAGAGATTAAGAGTACCATTGAATCATGCCTAGAAAAGATCTAAACTCCGACACATCTTTTGGTTTCCGAATATTGATTATAGCCTCTATCTTCTCTTTCACTGGCTGCAGATCTTTTTCATTGATTTTCAGACCAGGATGAACCACTTCAGAAAAGCACACTTGTTCCTTTTCAACTTCACATTGTGATCATTGAGTCTTTTTAGGACTTCATCCAACACTTGAAGAAACTGGCCAGGATTTTCTGGTCCCACCTGTGACAATTCCTGCCACAAGTGGGACTAGAATATCTCAGCCTCTCTTCTTCTATTGCAACCATGATCAACATCATCTTCTCTGCACAAGCAATGCAGCACTCCTTGCAAAATCAAATCCATTATAACCGGGAAGATGTTTGAAGAAGACTTCACATCATAATGGAACTTTTTGTAGGTGTATGACATTATGTGTGTTTTTTATGCAATACTTTTGACTCTTTTGAACTGTGCATTAAATCTAACATATGATTTTCTTTGATCCTGCTAAATCTGCATGCAAATCTTGAGAAGTAGGTAGTGGATATTATTCATCATCAACTGCCTGGATGATCATGACTTTATAGTTCCTGGGTAGTCTTATAATTTTGTCTACGTGGGCACTACAGCAATTGGAGTGATCAGTTTTCAGTAGCACACCATTCACTCTAACTTCTTTAGTTCATCTTCAAACTTGGTTTTAAGAGCATAAGGAACTGGTCTAGCCTTACAATATACTGCTCTTGTATCACCTCTGATTTAGATGTGCACTTTCGCACCAATTATACCTTCATAACTGTTTTTGAATAGCTGTAGCAACATTTTAAGTAGCTGATCAAGCTTCTCGGTCATCTCAATTTTTAAAACATCCTTTTTTTCTATCTTCAGTTTGCGAGGCCAGTCTTTCCTCAGTAAAATTGACATGTTGACGTAGCTTACTACAATGATGGATAACTTGAGGGACTTGTCCAACTATTGGACACTGCGCTCCATTCGTCCACATGCTTCTAACATTGCATCTGAGTATTTTTTTTATTGAACTGTACTCCCCGTTAGAAATATGTCACTGAATTTGCTCTCATACATCTCTTGACTCATCTTTGAGCAATCTGCAGGCATATCAATGTGAATGTTGGTGCACTGTTGATTTACCAACAATTTCTGACAAAAGTTTCCGTAATTGACGGATTGTTCATGACATAAACACTGTTGCATGCATAAACATTCTGAATTCTCTTCAAGATTGTGATGTTGATGTTATCCATTCCTACCGGTATGAGTTTATTTTGCAATTTTGGCTGTCCCTTGGCAAGCAGCTGGGATATAGCTTATCTTTGACAATTAAAGCATTTGGCATTTTTTGTGGACATGCTTGTGCCATGTGATTTTGAAAGAGGGAAGGAAATAATGTCAGAAGCTTCAGAGAGTTTGGTGGTCTGCGTAGAGGGAAGGTAGTGGTCACTGAAGATCAGGATGGGCTGAAGCCAGAAACAGGGAAGGGAGAATTGTGTTGGAGGAGGAACCAGAGACTAGGATTGAAGAAGGCAGAAGCTGGAATGAGTAAGGGGACAGTGGTCAGGACCAATACTGACAAAGGCAATGATAGGAGAAAGGTAGTGGCAGCAACTTGGGAATATTGGCACCAATTGGGTGAAAGGTTTAGTGGTAGCTGACAGTGGTTTTAGTGTGGGGTCAGGAGGATCTTGGAATGATTTTTCTGTTCCTCCTTTCCCTTACAGGAGTCAGCAGCAGCACCTCCAGAGGGGGATCAGAAAAACAGAAGACAACATTCTCCCATTTACTTCTATACCTCAGCCTTTTGTCAGTGTAGAGGACTAAGACTTCACACTGGATATATTTTATAATATATATCTATCCTCATTGCTAATTTCTAAATTTTAAAAACCTGGACAATGGACTTTTAAAATGTCGGAAGCTATGTCTGTCTGTGACCTGGAAGGAAAGGGGCTATTTGGCAATATCAAAGGAAGTGGCAGCTCCAAAGAGACCCTAACAACCCTGCAGAAACCAAGTTCAAAGGGAACAATACAAAGACCATCTGCACTTCAAAACTCAAGCTGGCCAACCAGAGTCTACTAATCTGCTTGGAAAAAGAACTCTGCAACTTTCCTCAATTCTTAATGGTTTGGACATTTACAATCTCAGAGACCCAGATGCAGAAACCACATCCTTTGTCAAAGGTAGTGTGAAGCGATGGGAATCATGTGACATGAATCTGGGAGAACCAGTCTTGCTGTACTGCAAACCTCAGACTGTCATTGTTCCAATTATCAAGCAGCATCTAAGAAGAGGCTTGAATGTTTTCCCCCAATCTACACTGTTTCTATTCAACCTTCTGTGCGAGTCCCTAGAAGACGGATACTCTACATACCTATCTCATTATGGAAGTAATTTCTCCTGGAAAAGTGAATCATACAACATTAGTTCAGCCAACTTACCTCTGTGAAGTAATTCCCCATTGAACTTTGATTCTTGACTCTGGACGCACGTGAACCAATAATTATTTTCTCTGTGGCCTTTGAACGGTATATCTTTCTTTCTATATCTGTCCTTTACTGTATGAGTGAAAAGATGGCAACATTGCTACCCTCCTCCTGCATTTGAGCATATGTAAATAAATTAATCCTCAAGAGTTTATCCTATCACAAGTTTGTTGTGGGATTATTAACAGAAATTGGATCACACTGAAACCAAGGGGTTGGGAAATAGGCCACCACTTATATAGAGGGGGAAAATCCTTTCTGTTTATAGACAAGTGGTGAGAGAAGTCAGGGCTGTTTAAATTAACCTCCCACCTGTCTGTAACAGTAGGAACATGGAGATAGGAGATAGAAGATTTCACTGAATGATGAAGCAGGCTCAATAGGCCAACCGTCTATTCCTGCTCCTAATTTGTATGTTCTTATGTGACCAAAAAATCTACTTTCGCTGTGTTCGTTCAGGGATAAACATTGGCCAAGACAGCAGGGTGAAATCCACCTTCCACAATCATGGAATATTTTACATCCACCTGAGATGGCAGCCGTGGCTTCAATTTAACATCTCATCTAAAAGATGCGCATCTGACAGTGTAGTACTGCAGATGCTCACATCTCTGGAGTGGGATGAATCTACAAACCCTTAACCCACAGAAGGATGCTGACACCAAGCTATGGTTGATATCAACGTTTTATTTCTGAAAACTAGGCAGAGGACCAAGTACCACAATTGGTTTCAGTACAAAGATTGAAATGGGGTGGAAGAACAAAAATAAGGCAACTCAAGAAGAAATAATTTGATGATGTATTAGATTTGGCATTTAAACTTCATTGATCATCCTGGCAAGTTGTGTGTTGTACAGTTAAGGGTTAATAAAACAGGTTTTCCAATAAAAACAACATAACTTCAGAATGGTAGAGGAAAAAGCACAGCTTCCTTCCTGCTTTTGATGTTTAAGTACTATCTAAGTGTTTGTGTAAGGAATTCCATAGGTGACTCATAATACATCCACTATAGGTGATTAAAGTATAACTTTAGTGGTTAGTGTAATAAACATAGGGAGATGGATTTATGAGCTGTAGTGCAGAAAGATAATGGTTAATAAAGCACAATCTTCAAAAGATTCGAGGACACTTAAGCTTTTTGTTTAAGAGAAGTATCTTGGAAGTAAACAACTTCAACTGTTTATGTAAACAGAGAGCTTTCAAATGATTCAGGGACAGATACATCATTCATCTTATCTGTCACATGCACTTTTGACATTGGCAAAAATAAGCTGTTTGGAGGAGGTATTCAACAATTCTTTGGATGGCACATCTATGTTTAGTCAGACCAGTCACGGGTGCTGGACATCAATATATATTCCACCATCTTTCACTTATTTTAAGCATGCCATGGTGAACCATAGAAGGTAGGAAGTTGAGTAGTTGAATAACTGAATGTTAACAATGTTCCCTAGATTATAATAGGAAATGCTGTAATCGCCAACAAGGTAAAGACAGTTTTACAAATTTGAGATCCTGTTGAAGAAAACTCTGGAGGACAGTGCAATGAGTCTTCGTTTCAACACAGTGAAGATGCAGAGAGGACTTTTCAAGCTTGTTGCATTATCCACAAATTAAAACTGATTATTCAGTTGAAACATCGTAACTAGAAAAGTACAATTATTTCAAGTCAGTTTGCGACTTTTCCAATATATAGCAGTATCCAACTGAGTAAGGACACTCAATTTTTGCACATTTCATAGAATCATAGAAACCCTACAGTACAGAAAGAGGCCATTCGGCCCATCGAGTCTGCACCGACCACAATCCCACCCAGGCTCTACCCCCATATCCCTACATATTTTACCCGCTAATCCCTCTAATCTACGCATCCCAGGATACTAAGGGGCAATTTTTTTTTTAGCATGGCCAATCAACCTAACCCACACATCTTTGGACTGTGGGAGGAAACCAGAGCACCCAGAGGAAACCCACGCAGACACGAGGAGAATGTGCAAACTCCACACAGACAGCGACCCAAGCCGGGAATCGAACCCAGGTCCCTGGAACTGTGAAGCAGCAATGCTAACCACTGTGCTACCATGCCACCGTAATTTCTAAGAATTACTTCAGTTAATGCAAATATATATATTTCCACCCCATGATCCATCTACGTAAATAATGATGTTGGAAAATCTTCTGGAAAATAAATACTTTCATCGATTAATATGATAGCAAACACACTGTAAATCCACATGACAACTCAACATTTTACTGAAGCCATCTGAATAGCACTCTTCCAGTGTTGCTCAGCAACTCTTTCATTTCTGATTTCACATTTTTTCATTATTAATAAGAGAAACTTTTGATCAATGTTTTGTTTTTATCATATTTTGTGCATTTTTAGAATATTAAAAATAAATACTGACACAAAAATGTCATCCGGGAAGAACTTTTTGCTCAGGCCAAAGACTTAGCATCTTAACACAAGCTTGGGTATGGCACGTATGCTATAAGTACATGTGAAATGGACACAGCCCTTGAAGTATCAATTCAGTTTGGCGGATAACCCACAGCTGTGTTGTTTAATTGTCAAAAGTGCAAAAGAGAGGATGCCATAACATGAAGAGATTTGAGTTATTTTTGCTGCTAGAAATAGAATTCTGTGAACCTTTGGTTGCAAATTATATTTCTCCACCCATATAATTGCCTGGAGTGCTGTATTCACAGTAAGAAGTCTCACAACACCAGGTTAAAGTCCAACAGGTTTATTTGGTAGCAAAAGCCACTAGCTTTCAGAGCGCTTGCTGCCCCTTCGTCAGGTGAATGGGAGCTCTATTCACAAGCAGGGCATATAAAGACACAAACTCAATTTACAAAATAATGATTGGAATGCGAGTCTTTACATGTAATCAAGTATTAAAGGTACAGACAATGTGAATGGAGAGAGCGTTAAGCACAGGTTAAAGAGATATGTATTGTCTCCAGACAGGACAGCTAGTGAGATTTTGCAAGTCCAGGCAAGTTGTGGGGGTTACAGAGAGTGTGACATGAAGTCAATATCCCGGTTGAGGCTGTCCTCATGTGTGCGGAGCTTGGCTATCAGTCTCTGCTCAGTGACTCCGTGCTGTCATGTGTCATGAAGGCCACCTTGGAGAGCGCTTACCTGAAAATTAGAGGCCGAATGCCCGTGACCGCTGAAGTGTTCCCCAACAGGAAGAGAACACTCTTGCCTGGTGATTGTCGAGCGGTGTTCATTCATCCGTTGTCGTAACGTCTGCATGGTCTCCCCAATGTACCATGCCTTGGGACATCCTTTCCTGCAGCATATCAGGTAGACAACGTTGGCCGAGTTGCAAGAGTATGTACCGTGTACCTGGTGGATGGTGTTCTCACGTGAGATGATGGCATCTGTGTCGATGATCCGGCACGTCTTGCAGAGGTTGCTGTGGCAGGGTTGTGTGGTGTCGTGGTCACTGTTCTCCTGAAGGCTGGGTAGTTTGCTGCGGACAATGGTCTGTTTGAAGTTGTGCGGTTGTTTGAAGGCAAGAAGTGGGGGTGTGGGGATGGCCTTGGCGAGATGTTCGTTTTCATCAATGACATGTTGAAGGCCCCGGAGAAGATGTTGTAGCTTCTCCGCTCCGGGGAAGTACTGGACAACGAAGGGTACTCTGTCCACCATGTCCCGTGTTTGTCTTCTGAGGAGGTCGGTGCGGTTTTTCGCTGTGGCGCGTCGGAACTGTCGATCGATGAGTCGAGCGCCATATCCTGTTCTTATGAGGGCATCTTTCAGCATCTGGAGGTGTCTGTTGTGATCCTCCTCATCTAAGCAGATCCTGTGTATACGGAGGACTTGTTTTGTCGCAACACTACAGACTTCCTACAGAAACCCAGCATACATAGAGTAGTTGAACCACGAGCATATCTTGTCACAATGGATGTCTCGGCACTCTACACCAGCATCCCCCACGATGATGGCATTGCTGCAACGGCCTCAGTACTCAACGCCGACAACTGCCAGTTTCCAGATGCAATTTTACAACTCATCCGCTTCATCCTGGACCACAATGTCTTCACCTTCAACAACCAGTTCTTCATCCAGACACACGGAACAGCCATGGGGACCAGATTTGCACCTCAATATGCCAACATCTTCATGCACAGGTTCGAACAAGACTTCTTCACCACACAGGACCTTCAACCGATGCTATACATTAGATACATCGATGACATTTTCTTCCTTTGGACTCATGGTGAACAATCACTGAAACAACTTTATGATGACATCAACAAGTTCCATCCCACCATCAGACTCACCATGGACTACTCTCTGGAATCGGTTGCATTCTTGGACACACGCATCTCCATTAAGGATGGGCACCTCAGCACTTCACTGTACCACAAGCCCACGGATAACTTCACGATGCTCCACTTCTCCAGCTTCCATCCTAAATACGTTAAAGAAGCCATCCCCTACGGACAAGCCCTCCATATACACAGGATCTGCTCAGATGAGGAGGATCACAACAGACACATCCAGACGCTGAAAGATGCCCTCATAAGAACAGGATATGGCGCTCGACTCATTGATCGACAGTTCCGACGCGCCACTGTGAAAAACCGCACTGACCTCCTCAGAAGACAAACACGGGACACGGTGGACAGAGTACCCTTCGTCGTCCAGTACTTCCCCGGAGTGGAGAAGCTATGACATCTTCTCCGGAGCCTTCAACATGTCATTGATGAAGACGAACATCTCGCCAAGGCCATCCCCACACCCCCACTTCTTGCCTTCAAACAACCGCACAACTTCAAACAGACCATTGTCCGCAGCAAACTACCCAGCCTTCAGGAGAACAGTGACCACGACACCACACAACCCTGCCACAGCAACCTCTGCAAGACGTGCCAGATCATCGACACGGATGCCATCATCTCACGTGAGAACACCATCAACCAGGTACATGGTACATACTCTTGCAACTCGGCCAACGTTGTCTACCTGATACGCTGCAGGAAAGGATGTCCCGAGGCATCGTACATTGGGGAGACCATGCAGACGCTACGACAATGGATGAATGAACACCGCTTGACAATCACCAGGCAAGAGTGTTCTCTTCCTGTTGGGGAACACTTCAGCGGTCACGGGCATTCGGCCTCTGATATTCGGGTAAGCGTTCTCCAAGGCGGCCTTCACGACACACGACAGCGCAGAGTCGCTGAACAGAGACTGATAGCCAAGTTCCGCACACATGAGGACACATGAGGGATCTTGGGTTCATGTCACACTCTCTGTAACCCCCACGACTTGCCTGGACTTGCAAAATCTCACTAACTGTCCTGTCTGGAGACATCAGAACTCCTCAATATGAAGCCGTCATGCCCACTGTGGGGTGTCTGGTGCAGATGTGCATGATGTTCAGCTGATGGTCACACACCAACTGCACATTTATTGAATGGAAGCCCTTTCTATAGAATATAGATAGAATATAGAATATATAGAATGTAGAATATCTGTTCATGAATCTTCCTGGATTCTTCACCAGGGCCTTGAGGGTGACGTGGGTGCAGTCTGTAGCCCCCTGCACACTTGGCATCCCTGCGATGGCCACAAATCCTGCAGCTTAACGCTCTCTCCACTCACATTGTCTGTACCTTTAAGACTTGATTACCTGTAAAGACTCGCATTCCAATCATTATTTTGTAAATTGAGTTTGTGTCTTTATATGCCCTGTTTGTGAACAAAACTCCCACTCACCTGACGAAGGGGCAGCAAGCGCTCCGAAAGCTAGTGGCTTTTGCTACCAAATAAACCTGTTGGACTTTAACCTGGTGTTGTGAGACTTCTTACTGTGTTTACCCCAGTCCAACGCCGGCATCTCCTCATCATGCTGTATTCAAACAGACATGCTTCCACAGTTATTTGGTTGCAAACATCCATCCATGTCTCCACGCCTTCCTTTCTGGATAGAGGCCCCAGAGGGCACACAAACCATGCAAAATTTAATCTCATCAAAACATGGTATTAACCCATTCACAAACTCCAGTGTTTTGTGCTGAGAAACCTTTCTGTATTTAAGTAATCATCAATCAAAATTAACATAATTACTGTACGTAGTTTTAAACCCACCCAAAGATGGGAAATACGTGCTTAAGCTGTTCAAGCTGGAAACATTTCCCTCATAGGGTGGCTGAGAATTCGATGATCCAGAATACAAGTCTAATTTCGTTGCATGATTGTATTGTATACTTATATCATAAATGTATAGCTAGACAAGTCTAAAGATACTCCACCAACAGAAAGAAATACACAAATGGCGAGGTACTAACTCTATAAACTAGATAATCCCATAAGCGTTTTTTTCCTCACTCTAAAGACTGGGTTAACCAAATAATTTGACCCAATATTGGATCAGTGCTGCCGCCAGATAATTTTGTTACTCTATCTATTTTCAATAAGGCAAATTCCTGGCCATAATTACAACGATGTTTCCTACAAGTTGCTCTCCTTGATCATCAGTAAGAGCATTCTAATTTCATTTCCAGGAAGGAAATAGTAAACGATTCTTGACGCGTCAAAGGTTGGCTCCTGTAAATCTTAACCATTCCATACAAACTAATTGCCTCGTCCCAAATTATCCACGACGTTTATCCGAAAAGCGCAGTACTATAGCTAAAACATTTAAAAGTATGTGTCGAAAATTATTTCAGGCACTGTGCTGGAAGGTGCGTTTTGCACCAATACAACAAAAAACTAACAGTGTCATATTTATTCAATGATTAATAACTAAGATGTATTTTTGGTTACTAACAAAGCTTCATAAAAGTTGCTAATGCATCTCAATTGTCTGCAAAGGGAATGCGAAATATTAGTTTTGCTTCTGTATAATATCGCATTTTTAAAAAAATACTTAACCATCTTGATACTGTTATTGTAAACTTGAACCTGCTTCCAGGAGAAACCAAGGCAATATTGCTGTAGATGTTTAACTGCGATATTATTTCTGCATAATTTATCATCCCATCTTCAACTGAAGCAATGCCGAGTGCTATTCTGTTCAGCTCTGTTTCTACTTTATATCCTTAGAGATGTTCAACTTGTTCTTGTAATATTCAGAGCGCTGAACAGTATTCCATTTGATCGTTCTTGGTTATTTTCGAATATATATCAGTTATCAAGTTTAGTAAGATTATCCAATATAATGTAGGCATTTTAATAACCTTTGGATTTACATGATTTATTTACAGGGGAAAATTACATCCATCTGTATTCTAAAAATACACACTCCAATACGTTTACCTGATAATCGAATTCCGCAAGTGTTGCTAACCACGAAACTGTTCTCATTAAGGTTAAAACATTGAAGTATGAACTAGGATGCGACTTACTTTATGGACAATTTATCCTCATCTGCGTGGAAAAATGCGAATCTAAGTCTTAAAGGACAAATTTGGATTGTCTGTTAACGACGATAATACCTAAAGATGCTTTCCCATGCAATATAATTTCTCGCGTCTTATTGTCAACATTCAACTTGACGCGCCTCAAATGCTAAATCACTCTGATAATAACGATACAGAACCGACATCGCCTCGTTACAACTAAATGCTAGTTTGTTCTAAGTTATACCAAAGACCTGTTTTTATTGTGCTGACGCCAAGAACGAATATCTGAATAATTTAGAATTAAATAGTAATTCTAACAGAATTAAGACTACTGACCAGTGAAAACTTGAGGGAATATTATTAATTCTGAGAGAAATGATCTGAATTAATGTTCTCTGCCGAGCATCTCAATGAAAGTTGTGAATAAACATTACAAATAATCTATCCTCAGGGGGTTAGTTATTTGTGATGAACCATGCTTTCAAACTAGTTTTCTACCTATAGGCCACATGTAGCAACGCCATAATTGTGCTGTTTCCTACTACTGAACGGCTAGCTGTATTCCGCAAATTGCAAAACTATCCAGAGTATCTTTGCATTCCAGAAGATACGTCGTAAGAATGTGCCACCTTCGGGGGAAACAGGAGAAACAAGTCAAAACTGACATGTCGTTGTAAAAATCTGGGTTATAGTTTCACATGACGCATTTAAGTGCTGCTTGGTGAGCCTCCGCCATACGCACGCACCTGAAAATACACATTTCTCCTGTTAACAAGCTATTTTAAAAGTTAGGAGCAGACACGTGAAATCGTATTGCAATTTACACTATAAAAATAGTTTAAGCTGATTTGAAAATGTCGATATCATTAAAACTCAATGTTTTATTGGTATCACGGCTGCGTGATTGTTTCAACGGTGCAATGTGCTGATCTGAAGTATAACAACGCTGTCCATCATATCGAGTTGGTTATTTTTGCACAACAAACAGTATTTGGGTGGCTTGAAATACAACGAATACAATGGCACATTTCAGTGCGATTATATATATATTTGTAAACGATCGACGTCAATATTTATCAATGGTTGGACATCGGCAGTCGATAATTTGTAAATTGTAATCCAAGCCGTTTACCACTTCCACTTCGCACTGTTTTCAATTAAATTGGCTGGCGTTTTGAAACAGAGGCAAGTTTGTGTGTATTAACTGCACACAGAACCCGTGTTTATTCTCGAAATGAAAAACAGCTCACCCTGTAATTTCACTTTTTATGCTTTCAGGACGGGGCTCAAAGAGCAAGCTTACTGCAGCAGAATATTGTCAACTTTATACAGATTCCAATCAAATAAAGCTATATATCCTAAGACTGAACTGCGTTTGTGTATACAATTAGGTACGCCACTTTTCTGTATTTATTTTATGTATAAAGACTAAACATGCCAGTTACCAATAGAATTGTTTTCCCAAGTTGAAATTATTTCTTGGCGTATCGAACTGCAAATAAACAGGGCAGGATTCTGAAATCCAGAAACACAATGATACTGGTCTCTTCGAAAAGGAATAAAAAATCGCAGACTAATAGTCATGTGTTAAATCGAGAACTTTCCTCCTCAATATTTATTGTGCTTAAGCAAGTACATGAATGCGTGTGGTATTCATTATAGTTTGTGAGAGCAAATACACGAATGAATCGCCTATTGCATTATACTGTCGAAATAATAGTTAAACCATTAAATATGTTTGATTCATAAATGGGCGATATAATGTTCCAATGTTACAAGGACTGGATTGTTCAGGCTCCCTGCGCTGCACAGTATCGACATTTGATTTTTAATGCAACTATATCTCATATTTTAATACATTCTTAACATGAGATTATTCAAAGTACACAACGTTAAATCTTTATTTGGGTTCATCTGCTTCTTTGAGTTAACGGCTGCCGAGAAAGTCGCCGGCGATGTTTTCAGCAAGTACAGCAAGCCTACGTTAAAAAGCATATGTTTCTTGTTGATTTTTGATCAGGTTACACTGCCTTGGAACGATTCAGAGCATCGAGGCAGGAACTCCAAATGATGCGACTTCAATGTAGGAGGCAAGATCAAACATAGACTAAAGTCCTTCTGTTCAAAGTGGGTCGACAAACCATTTATTTTGATGACCGATTGGGCGAACGAACGAGAAAAATACTTACGCCGTGCATTCCGATAAAATAAAAGCCAGTCTTGCCGCGATCAGGGTCAGAGGCAAACAAAATCTTCCAATGTACGCACACAGCTATGCAGAACGCCCGTGTGCGCAAATTGATTAATATGTCTGTTTGTATGGAGAGTGATATGATTGTGATAATAACCGGGTTTTATGTGTGTATCTGAGATCCCGGCCGTCAGAGACACACTGATGCGGCTGAAGGTCTCTGACTTGCTGCAAAGACGCCCTCACTGGGATTGGGTCCGCGCATGGCACTCAGGGCTGCTCGTGCAGCCACCCGGGCGGCGCGGGGGAGAGTGCGCGCGCAGCTCTGCAGGCGACTCAATGCAGGCAATCGGCCGTTTCGCTCGCGACCTGATTGGCGGCGCGCGGTTTTAAACGGTCTGATTCCCCCCGCCTCAGTAAGCGGTGGGTGGTCAGCCTGGGTGGGTGGACGCGCTGCTCGGACGCTGGGGTGTTTGCAGTCTGGTCAGCTGATGGCATTGAGTCGCTGGGCTGCCATCGCGTGCTGGACATCCGGCTGCTGCGGCGCGAGGGACTGGCGCCCTCGGCCAGGCACGCGCGCAGCTCGGCGGTTGGGCGCGCGGCTGAATCGCGTGTGCGCGTTCACTTCACCATCTGCGCTAACTCACAAACCCAGCGCTGACTCACAGACCCCTGCGCTAACTCTAATCCCGTTCCTTAATTTAATTCATTCGCCCTGCTCGGTGGGCACCCTATCCCTGTCGGGATGGAGTAAGTATAACAATACTCTGGCTGTGCAACTGAGCATTTCAGCGGGAGCCTCGTAAACACGCTGCAGTAATCCCACCCCGGTGACTGAGCCTGGTGCTCCTCCAGCAGAGTTTAGTATATTTTCCTCATGTCAAACTACCCCTGGAGAGACTGAGGCTTGTGTTGCGGGAAGCCTGAGTATTTTGGGCTGCATTCCTGATCCGCGGTGACGGAGATTTGAATGGGAAGCGGGATCAGAGTCAGCTACAACTAACCCGCAAGATGCTGTTCACTCAGCCAGTTATCAGTCAAGCTGTTTGATAAAGGAGCAGCTTACTGTAAACTGGTGTCAGGATTGAACTCTCAGCCTGGGTGAGCAGGCTGTCTCTGTACAACAGGCGGATTTCTGTAACAACTTTCTCACCCACTGCTGCTTGCCTTGTGTGATCAGAAGCTCTAACTGTGACCAGGTTTACCTTGTCTGGGATAGTATCCATTGCAAAATGAGGGTGAGAAGAAACAATTTTCCATTTTACAATTTGTTATTTGAAGAAGCTGGAAGAAGAGAACCAAAATGTGAACCGTTTTGTAATTATGTCAAGTCATCAGATGTGCCTTGCTTTGAGGATGATATCTACTTAGGGGGCGGGTTTCTGCTATGTGTGACTGAAGAGGCCGATTCTTGACTCGCAAATCTTTTGCACCCAAGGTAGGGAGATGCACAAGGTTTGCTTCCTTTCCTTATCTGTCAGCACTCTGCCTCATCATTAAGACATTGTGATTCAAAGCGTGGTGCAGTTTGGTGGCCAAATTGTTGCCTTTTTGAACAATTGGTAGCAAGCTCCTCTGCCTCATTAATATTGATGTTGCCAAACTTCAAGGAGAGCTTCCTACTGTCTTTGCACTGTTTTCTTTGTCTTTGCCTGTAACATTGGCAACTTGAGCATTGCGAAAACAGGACTTGGCAGAGAGATGCTTATCAGCAGTCCACTAAAGATGAATTTGCAGGAGTTTTACGTAAATAATTGTGGAGCTGACTTCGAGAAGGACACAGTAAGGAGTCTAACAGCACCAGGTTAAAGTCCAACAGGTTTATTTGGTAGCAAACGCCACTAGCTTTTGGAGCGCTGCTCCTTCGTCAGGCGAGTGGGAGATCTGCTCTCAAACAGCAAACAGGGCATATGAAGACACTATGACATCACCTCCGGAGCATTCAACATGTCATTGAGGAAGACAAACATCTCGGCAAGGCCATCCCCACACTCCCACTTCTTGCCTTCAAACAACCGCACAACCTCAAACAGACCATTGTCCGCAGCAAACTACCCAGCCTTCAGGAGAACAGTGACCACAACACCACACAACCCTACCACAGCAACCTCTGCAAGACGTGCCGGATCATCGACACGGATGCCATCATCTCACGTGGGAACACCATCCACCAGGTACACAGTATATACTCTTGCAACTCGGCCAATGTTGTCTACCTGATACACTGCAGGAAAGGATGTCCCGAGGCATGGTACATTGGGGAAAGCATGCAGACGCTACGACAACGGATGAATGAACACAGCTCGACAATCACCAGGCAAGTGTGTTCTCTTCCTGTTGGGGAGCACTTCAGCGGTCACGGGCACCTCGGCCTCTGATATTCGGGTAAGCGTTCTCCAAGGCAGCCTTCACGACACACAACAGCGCAGAGTCGCTGAGCAGAGACTGATAGTCAGGTTCCGCACACATGAGGACGGCCTCAACCGGGATCTTGGGTTCATGTCACACTATCTGTAACCCCCACAACTTGCCTGGACTTGCAAAATCTCACTGGCTGTCCTGTCTGGAGACAATACACATCTCTTTAACCTGTGCTTAATGCTCTCTCCACTCACATTGTCTGTACCTTTAAAACTTGATTAGCTGTAAAGACTCGCATTCCAATCATTATTCTGTAAATTGAGTTTGTGTCTTTATATGCCCTGTTTGCTGTTTGAGAGCAGATCTCCCACTCGCCTGACGAAGGAGCAGCGCTCCGAAAGCTGGTGGCGTTTGCTACCAAATAAACCTGTTGGACTTTAACCTGGTGTTGTTAGACTCCTTACTGTGTTTACCCCAGTCCAACGCCGGCATCTCCACTTCAAGAAGGACACCAGCGTTTGTTCGATGGTCCTCCCATTGACGCAGAAGAAGGACGAGAGGCATTGCTGGTGGAATTTCTTTGGCAATTGCACGTTGCTGATACAGAGATCAGGGGTGGGATTTTCCGTATAACCTGCCATGTGTTTTGTGGTAGTGGAGGCAGCTGGCAGCGGGTTCTTCTGGTTTTGCCATTGTCAGTGGGGTTTCCCATTGAATGCACCCCTCATTGCCGTGAAATCCTCATCTGGGTTGGGGGAGTGGGGAGAAATGGCGGTTGGTGCGCTGTCGGCGGGACCAGAAGATCTTAATGGTGTGAACGGCCAGAATTTTCTGACCCAGGCCTCACTGCAGTACAGGAGTGTGGTGACATTGTGCTTTGTACACTAGCACTTTAGTTACATAGGGAGGTCTTTGTCACCAAACACTGTGATGATTTGTAGAACATAAGAACATAAGAAATAGGAGCAGGAGTAGGCCATCTGGCCCTTCGAGCCTGCCCCGCCATTCAACAAGATCATGGCTGATCTGAAGCGAATCAGTTCCACTTACCCGCCTGCTCCCCATATCCCCTAATTCCCTTATCGATCAGAAAACTATCTACCCGTGATTTAAACATATTCAACGAGGAAGCCTCCACCACTTCAATGGGCAGAGAATTCCAGAGATTCACTACCCTCTGAGAGAAGAAGTTCCCCCTCAACTCTGTTCTGAACCGGCCCCCCCTTATTTTGAGGCTGTGCCCACTGGTTCTGGTTTCCCTTCTAAGTGGAAAGAATCTCTCCACCTCTACCCTATCCAGCCCCTTCATTATCTTATATGTCTCTATAATATCACCCCTCATCCTTCTAAACTCCAACGAGTACAGACCCAATCTGTTTAATCTCTCCTCATAAGGTACACCCCTCATCTCCGGTATCAACCTGGTGAACCTTCTCTGCACTCCCTCCAAGGCCAATATATCCTTTCGCAAATAAGGGGACCAAAACTGCACACAGTACTCCAGTTGCGGCCTCACCAGTGCCTTGTACAGTTGCAGCAAGACCTCCCTGCTTTTATATTCTATCCCCCTCGCGATAAAGGCCAACATTCCATTCGCCTTCTTGATCACCTGCTGCACCTGCAGACTGAGTTTTTGCGATTCGTGCACAAGGACCCCCAGGTCCCTCTGCACAGTCGCACGATGTAATTTTTCTCCATTTAAATAATATTCCAATTTACTATTATTTCTTCCAAAGTGGATAACCTCACATTTGCTAACGTTATATTCCATCTGCCAGATCCTCGCCCACTCACAGCCTATCCAAATCTCTCTGCAGACTTTCCGCGTCCTCCACGCAATTCGCTTTCCCACTCACCTTCGTGTCATCAGCAAACTTGAATACCCTAGATTCAGTCCCCTCCTCCAGATCATCTATGTAAATGGTCAACAATTGAGGCCCCAGCACTGATCCCTGCGGCACGCCACTGGTCACCAACTGCCAACCAGAAAAGCACCCATTTATCCCAACTCTCTGCTTCCTGTTAGATAGCCAATCCCCAATCCACGCCAACACCTTACCCCTAACTCCGTGTACCCCAATCTTCTGCAGCAACCTTTTGTGAGGCACCTTATCGAACGCCTTCTGGAAATCTAAAAACACCACATCCACCGGTTCCCCTCTGTCAACCGCACTAGTGACATCTTCATAAAAGTCCAGTAGATTTGTCAAACACGACTTTCCCTTCATGAATCCATGCTGCGTCTGCTTGATCGAACCATTCTTATTCAGGTGCTCTGTTATTTCCTCTTTAATAATGGACTCTAGCATCTTCCCAACTACGGACGTTAAGCTAACCGGCCTGTAGTTACCCGCCTTTTGTCTACTTCCTTTTTTAAACAGCGGCGTAACAGTAGCTGTTTTCCAGTCAGCCGGCACTACCCCAGAGTCCAGCGAATTTTGATAAATTACTACTAACGCATCTGCTATTACCTCAGCCATTTCTTTCAGTACCCTGGGATGCATTCCATCCGGGCCCGGGGACTTGTCTACCTTCAGTCCTATTAGTCTACCAAGCACCACCTCCTTAGTAACAGTAATTGTATTAAGGACCTCCCCTCCCACCAACTCTCGATCTCTAATATTCGGCAAACTATTTGGGTCTTGATGCAGCAGTTCCTTTTTGGTTCTCCTTGCCAATGATGATCTTTTGAGATAAGTGGCTACCTAGATATGGGAAGTGCTCAACATATTCTAGAGTCTCTCCTTCAACGTATATGAGAGGTGGAATATTTGGATGACCAGGTGGTTGTTGATATGAATTTTGCTTTGGAAATATTTAAGGGCAGGCCAGGTTTCTTGTGTGCAGAACTGAAGTGATCGAGAATGAGCTTGTAAATCTGGTGCCGAGTAAGCAATGGCATTGCAGTCATTGGCAAACTGGATTATTTATATCTGAGGCAGTCAGTTTACATGTATAGGGAGGTGACAAAAGTTAAAGGGTTTTCCTTCTAGGCAGTATTTAATATTGACACCAGAGGGAAGTTGATCTTTGGGTGAATAGCCATTGTCTACTAGATTGCAAATGGCAAGAGGGCAACTTTGTTTGATACCAGTCTGGATTTTGAAGATATCTGTTCATCTCTCACCCAGGACATTTGCAGTCATTTCATCATGAAGTAATTGTAGGATTGTGATGAAGTTTCTTGGCCATCCACAATTTTGGAGCACAATCCATAGAGCCTCGTGTTATAGTGAGTTAGATGCTTTGGTCAGATTGACAAATGAAATGGAGAGTTCCAGGTGTTGTTCTCAATGTTTTTTCTGGATTTGTCCGGCAACAAAACCTGTTGGAGTTTCCTGTGGAAGGTTAAAACTACATTCTGTCCCTGAAAGAATTTCCTCAGCTGCAGGAATGTAAGGATTCACCCGCCCCCCGCTATAGATGAGAGGCAGATACCTCAATTGTCTCTGCAGAGTGATTCATCTCCCTTCTTGAAGATGGTTAGAATTGTCACATTGCTGGGGTTCGGGATGGGAACAGTGGTTGGTGTGGAGAGGGTTTAGTTCTTTTTCCTCCTAAATTCATAAGATGAGTGCATGGAGTCTTGATGTGAGCAAAAGGGCACCAGTTTTGAAGACCTCAGCTGGATTATAAATTTTGTTGTTTTTCATCCATTTGATTGCTAGTTGCAGCTCTCCTATCGACAGTAGTTCACTTTTGGATTTTACCACGATATTAGAGATAGCATGAAGAGCATCAGCTGCCATTGTGGATTTATGGTTGGAAGTTGTTGAAAATATTATTTTCAGCATTGGCAAATGACATTGTTATCCTTAAGAAATGAAACACCATCCTATGAGCAGGGTATAAATAGATGGCTTGGTGGTTTTGCATGTCATGATGGTGTAAGTTTTAGAGCAAATCCTCCATGATTAAAAAACCCAGGGATAAGGAAAATGGCCGACTGGCTGTCAGGAACCTTTACAGCCACATGAATATGCAAGAGGCTGGGAATAACGAGAAGGTCGAGACAGGGATAATCTAATCAACAGGAAACAAAGGAGAAACCATGGCCAGCAGACAAGGAGTAAATAGCCCAGCAGCAAGACAATGAGAACAGAGATCGTTCCATCCACAGACAACATCAATGACTCAGCTCGCTGATGGGATTCCAATCAGGATGACTCAGAGAACATTTAAAATACATTAAAATGTCAATTAAGGGTGGTCCCGACAGTTCCGGCTCTTATTGTTCCAGTCAATCGAAACTATCAATGATCAGAAACTGTTTTGTGTGAGAGAATCACTGGTTCAGGTTTTAAAAAGGGACAAGCAAGCTCTGGTCTCTCTCTCTTTTCTCTTCGGACCAGCATGGCAACCCTCTCTCCACTCTCTTCTCCTGTTCCTGGCTGCCTCTCGTTCGTCTCCAGCACGCAGCCCGAAGCCCACTGAGCAATTTAAACTAGGATTGTGAGTATCCTCCGGTAATTCGCGAAGTTCCCGAGATCATCATAGCGGATGAGGCTTGGGGAAAGGGGGGACCTTTTGCATGCACCTTTTCATAGTTTAAGACACTGGTAAACTTGTGTAAAGTAAGCATTCTCGTTGTGTCCGTTTTAGTATTCCATCCATAGCTATAGTGTTATAGAGCATAAGGCATTGTGTGTTGTTTTCCTGGTGTTTGGTGATCTTGACCTTGATGTTTTAATAAATATATATATATATCTTTGACTTCCATTGGAGTCCGTTTTGATCTTTTCAATTTCTCACCAACGATCTCTGACCAAGTCACAATATTAAATATCCCTTCCCATAATTCCGGAGTCTAGAACTGAGGGTACCCTGGGCGCTTCGAAACTGCCCACTCAGGAAAGGCTGCCAGGTAGTGGATAGGCAGCAGTTTCCTTTTCTCTCTCTTGGGAGCGCTACTCTAGTGAAGTAGACGCAAGGTGGCCGTTGTTCCATCGGCGAGAGAGAGAATCACTCAGGCATTGGTGGGGTTTGGGTAACGGAGAACCAAACCTAAAATAAGCCCAGTGGAGTTAAAAAGAGGGATCCCGCTACAATGGTCATCATTTGTTTGGATCTATTTGGCTTCGTCTTTTTGCCACATACCCTTTTATCTTCCAGATTTGTTTTTTGGCATCGTCTTGAGCTGTTTGAATGCTGCCACATGACATGTGACCCTGTGTTGTTCTGCCAGGCAATGCAGGCTACCTGTTTTTGTTCTAAGGAGCTTACATATTCCAGCAGAATTTTCAGCATTGAACCAGTCCATGTGACAAGTATGCTCAAACTCAGTGCTTTGGCACAGGAGTCTAATACAGCTGCCGTAATAGAATTGGATAAGTGAAGATTTTCCAGATTGACTGTGAGTGGCACTTGGAATTCCTCTCTTTGGGCTTCTTTAGGGCTGAAACATTGACTTTTCTATTTCTTGGGACTTTTGGGCCTACAATGTCTTAGCGTTAAAGTGGATGTTCATCACCAATCAAACAAGTCAGTGATCTGTCTCATGGGCATCAGTCATCTGTCCAGCAGGCATGGATTGAGTACTGCAGACATCACTTAGATCTTTGATCCAAACAATTGATGTGTCAATGCTTTGACGTAGGATACCTCTGTGTGGTTTTGTATTTGTTCTGCTGGCGTAAGAGAACATTTGTTGTAATGAGGCCTTGCTGAACACATTTTGTCAGCAGGAGGTCACTATTTACATGGTTTCATGGTTTTCCCAGTAGTTCCACTTCAGACATCAGGATCACAGCAACCCTGACATTATAGTCCCCAAGAAATATGCTCTTATCGTCTTTTGGGGCAGTAGTGATGACCTCATCAAGGTCAGAATAGAACTTAACATTTTCATTGGGGCCAAAAGTATGGGCAAAGTTGCTGATGATGGTGGCATATTGGTTATGGCTGAACTGTAAGTGAAGATTTCTGAGTCTTTGATTTGCACAACTGGGGAGTTCTTCAAAATCCCATTCTGGGTATCAAAACCAACCGACACAAATGCCTCTGGCAACCTTTCCTTTACAGAAGAAGGTGTATACTCCTGCTTGTTATTTCAGCCGTCCATCTCCAAGGAGGTGGGTCTCACTGAGGGCGGCAATGCCTCTTGAAAGTCTTGATAATTCGTGTGAAATGGTTGCAGTTCTTTCCAGATAGTCATTCCTGAGAAGGCCCATGAATTAGTGGTGGCACAGCGGTTAGGATCCCAGGTTCAAATCTCCGCCCCCTCCCACAGTCCAAATTTGTGCAGGTTAGGTGGATTGGCCATGCTAAATTGCCCCTTAGTGTCCCAAGATATCTAGCTTAGATGGATCAGCCATGGTGAATGTGTGGGGTTACAGGAATAGGGTGGGGGAGAGGGCTGGGTAAGATACTCTGTAAGAGAGTCAGTGCAGATTCAATGGGCTAAATGGCTTTTTTCACACTGGGGATTCTGTGATTCTGAATGTTCTAAAACTCCAAGTTGCAAAATATTAAGTTTTCTCTCTGACCACAAAGGTGCTAATCCCAGTCAGGCAAAAGTGGGACAACTTATTTTTAGGGCATATTTTCTAGTCCTCACCTCGTCTCCTGCCCATTTAGGGTGAACAGATGGCTATCATGAAAAGAACCACTCAGTCATAGATGATGATGTCTAAATCCACCTCTGTTTCAACACAGGTGTCCAGTGACCATCATGAATCTACTGATCGTGTGCAGATTCTTAACTAGGGACTCCCAGGTTCGCAACACTGTCTCCATCACCAATTCACTACAGAGCTTGGCAAATGCACTCTGGTAGAGACTGTGCATGACTTTATTTAATGTGGGGACCTTGGGGTGCCATAATGAACTCTTGGACTCATGGACATGAACTCTTGTCAAAATTCTATTGGGAAACCATGAATAAATCTTTGTTGTTTTGGAAGGGCATTGGTTCAGACTGAATAATTCCTTTTGCGTTTTTATCAAGCTGTACATCAAGATTTTGCTCTGTTTCTCTGTCGGGGAAAAGTGATAGGAGGGATGTTACCTTTCTAAAAGTGCAGTTGCTTTTCAATCATGACTCAGCATTGCCTCAAATGGCCTGTTCTATGACAACATTTGTTAATACTATTGAACAATTTATTAATGATGCTTTTAAAAATCCAAAACAGGCTTCTATTGCCAAATGGCTGAAATTTTAACCCGAATAAATGAAAACTATAGTTGTAAAAAGCAAAAAATACTGGATTGTGAATCAACATGTTTTTAATAATCCTCGTGTTATTGAGGTTTCCTTATTATTTCAGTGACAAGAATGCTTACAAGTGTACTTAAGCATACTACAGAATGCTTTGAGATGCTCTGAAGTTGTGAAAGGTTTATGTAATTGCAAGTCTTTCTTGCTTCCTTTCAGACACAGCGGCACAGCAAAAGTGCAAACAAACCCAAGCTGTAAATCTTTGAAGAACAAGCCTTTGTTGCTCATTAAAAGGCTGAGCATTTCCTCTTCCTCAATGATTTCAGTCTTCACCAGAAGTTATCCTGCCTCTCTCAATTTTGCTGTTCTGTTTATTCCATTTCCCTCCCCTTTTTCCTGTAGCCTTGTTTATTTTATAAATTTTCAAATATTTATCCAGTTCAGTTTTGAAAGATGCTATTGAATATGCTTTCACCACTCTTTCAGACAGGGCATTCCAGATCACAACAACTGAAAGGAACATAGGAACAAGAGTAGACCATTCAGCCCCTCGAGCCTGTTCTGCCATTCAGTGAGGTCATGGCTGATCTGTGGCCTAATGCCATATACCTGCCTTAGGCCCATATCCCTTAATGCATTTGCTTAACAAAAATTTATCTATCTCAGATTTAAAATTAGCAACTGATCTAGCATCAACCATTTGTGTAGAGTTCCAAACCCCTACCTCCTGTGTGTAAGAAGTGCTTCCTAACATCTCTCCTGAATGGTCTGGCCCTAAGTTTTAGACTACGCCCCCTAGTTCTAGAATCTCCAACCAGTCGAAAGAGTTTATCTACCCCATCTTTTCCTGTTAATATCTTGAAAACTTCTATTGGATCACCCCAAAACCTTCTAAATTCTAGAGAAAACAGGCCTACTTTTATAATCTTTCCTCATAACTTAACCCCTGAAGTCCAGGTATCATTCTTGTAAACATACGCTGTACTCCCTCCCAAGACCAATGTATCCCAATGTAGTGCCCAGATCTGCTTACAGTACTCAAGTGGGGTTTAACCAGGGTTTTGTCTCGCTGCAGCATAACTTCTGCAAACTTGTACTCCAGTCCTCTAGATATAAAGGCCAGCTATCCATAAGCATTCTTGATTATTTTCTGTTTGTGCATTTTAAAGATCTATGCACCTGAACCCCAAGTCTCTTTGGACATCCACCGTTTTTAACTTCATACCATCTAGAAAGTATCATAATCTATCCTTTTTTGGTCCAAAATAGATGACCTCACACTTGCTTACATTGAAATCCATCTGCTACGGTCTTGCCCATTTACCTAGTGTATCAATGTCCCTTTGAAATTTTATGCTATTATTTACACTGTCTACAATGATGCCTAACTTTCTGTCATCAGCAAATTTGGATATATGACTTTATTTATGAACGACTTGGATAATGAGATAGGATGTAAATAATTGGGGCCCTAACACTAGTGGGACACCACCTAGTCACATCCTGCCAATTGAGTACCTACCCATTATCCCTACTTTGACACCTGCCACTCAACCAATTTCCAAGCCATGTCAGTAATTTAACCTCAATACTATGGCCTTCTACCTTAGTTAACAGTCTCTTGGGTGGGACTATATCAAATGCCTTCTGGAAGTCCATATAAACAACATCCATGCACATTCCCCTGTCCACTATCTTTGTCATCTTTTCAAAAAAATTCAGTAAGGTTTGTGAGGCATGACCTACCATTCATGAATCCATGCTGGCTCTCCCTAATTAACTGAAACTTCTTGAGGTGTTCAGTTACCCTATTTTTGATTTATAGACTCCAATAATTTCTCCACCAGACATTATGCTAACTGGTCTGTAATTCCTTGGTTTTCCTGTTTCATCCTGCTTAAAAAGCGGAGTGACATGAGCAATTTTCCAATCCAGAGGGACGACTCTTGAATATTGGGAACTTTTGAAAGATTATAGTTAGGGCATTTACAGTGTGGTCCCCTACTTCTCTTGTAACATTCTCAGATGTAAACAATCAGGTCCTGGGCATTTGTCACTCTTCAGTTCCATTAATTTTCTCATTATTGATGTTTTACTTCTATTAATTTTATTTAGACCCAATCCCCTAATAATTTCCTGGGGACTTCGGCAAGCTATCCTCTTTTTCTACTGTAAATACTGAGGCAAATTAATTATCTAAAATGTCTGCCATTTCCCATAGTCTGACAGTATCCCTGCTTTTGGTTTTAGTGGGCCAACATTGCTCTGGGCCACCTGCTTTCCCTTTATGTAACTATAAAATTTCTTGCTGATTTTGATGTCCTTTGCAAATTTCCTTTCCTAATCCCTTTTAGTAGCTCTTATAAGCCTTATAAGTGGTCCTTTGCTGGTCTTTGTATCTTTCCCATTTGGCAGAATATGTGCTGTTTTTTGCACTTTTGTAAGCCTTTCTTTTAATTTTATGCTGTCCTTTATCTCTTTCATTGTTCATTGCTGGTTCTTCTGTGAACTTGTACTTTTCCTTCTCAGGGGTATAAACTGATTCTGTATTTTGTTAAATGTTTCTTTAAACATTCTCCACTGTTTTTCAGTTGATTTACCCATTACCAGATTTTCCCAGTTTACTGTGGACAGTGTCCGTCTCATAGAACATAGAAAAACTACAGCACAAACAGGCCCTTCGGCCCACAAGTTGTGCCGAACACATCCCTACCTTCTAGACCTACCTATAACCCTCTATCCTATTAAGCTCCATGTACTCATCCAGGAGTCTCTTAAAAGACCCTATTGAGTTCGCCTCCACCACCACTGACGGCAGCCGATTCCACTCGCCCACCACCCTCTGTGTGAAAAACTTACCCCTAACATCTCCCCTGTACCTACCCGCCAGCACCTTAAACCTGTGTCCTCTCGTAGCAGACATTTCCACCCTGGGAAAAAGCCTCTGAGAGTCCACCCGATCTATGCCTCTCAACATCTTATACACCTCTATTAGGTCTCCTCTCATCCTTCGTCTCCAAGGAGAAAAGACCGAGCTCCCTCAGCCTATCCTTATAAGGCATGCCACTCAATCCAGGCAACATCCTTGTAAATTTCCTCTGCACCCTTTCAATCTTTTCCACATCCTTCCTATAGTGAGGCGACCAGAACTGAGCACAGTACTCTAAGTGGGGTCTGACAAGGGTCTTATATAGCTGCATCATTATCCCCGGACTCCTAAACTCAATCCCTCGATTGATAAAGGCCAGCACACCATACGCCTTCTTAACCACCTCCTCCACCTGCGGGGCCGATTTTAGAGTCCTATGGACCTGGACCCCAAGGTCCTTCTGATCCTCTACAGTACTAACAGTCTTTCCCTTTATCTCATCTCATTAAAATTGGCCTTACCTAAATCTAAAATTCTCTGAGCTGATTTGTGCTTTTGGCTTTCAAACGCTACATTGAACTCAATCATGTTGTGATCATTGTTTATAAATGTTCACGCACAATTAGGTTACCAATTAAATTCAGCTCAATACTCATTACTAAATCCAATATTGCCTGTCCCCTTGTTGCATCCGGGACATATTGCTGTAGAAAACTATCCTTGACACACTCCAGAAATTCAAACTTTTTTGACAAGTGCTTGCCTGCCCCTCCAATCTATGTTAAAGTTAAAAAAACCCTATTAATACCACTCTGCCTTTGCTACACATTTGCCTAATTTCTGTATTTATACAATTTAGCAGCATTTCAGAGCTACTACCAGGGGGTCTATACAGAATACCTATTACAGTTTTCCTGTTCCTCAGTTCTACCCATAAGGTCTTCCCTGGATGCTTTTCCCTCATTATATCCTCCACCACCATTGAAGTGATTTTGTTTCTAATCAGTAAAGGCTACTCCACCCCCTCTGCCAATTTCCCTATCCATCCTGTAAACCTTACAACCTGGTATATTTAGTTCCCAGTCCCGACCATCCTGCAGCCATGTCTCAGTAATGGCGACTATATCATAATCTCCAGTTTGAGTTTGTATCTGCAGGTTGTTTAATTTATTTCTTGTGGGGTTTTGCAGAGACTAAGTAATGCCAGCTAATACAAAGACTCGCAAAGTCAGTATCCTGGTTAAAGTCATATCTTTATTTGACCAATGATCGCTGGGAGAGATAGCATTGGGCAGTCCAAGACTTCTCTGAAGAGCATTCCAATACCTCTTTGAAGTTACAATGCATTAGGCAGGACAATTATACATTTTCAAGTTTGCTTTTCCCACCTCCCCATTAGTTATGAACTAGTTATCATTAGTATAAATCAATCATTGTTAACAGTTGTCATATACCTTAGCCAATTACATTCTACCCTCTGACATCATAGGATTTCATTGGTCCATAGAATCCAGATGCTTCTTCCCCGTGTCGCTTAGCAATCCCTGACACTTAGCTATAGAGTTCAAAGGTACAACCAGAAGGATGTGGAGGCTTTGGAGAGGGTACAGAAAAGATTTACCAGGATGTTGCCTGGTATGGACGGCATTAGCTATGAGGAGAGGTTGGAGAAACTTGGTTTGTTCTCATTGGAACGACGGAGGTTGAGGGGCGACCTGATAGAAGTCTACAAGATTATGAGAGACATGGAAAGAGTGGATAGTCAGAAGCTTTTTCCCAGGGTGGAAGAATCAATCACTAGGGGGCACAGGTTTAAGGTGCGAGGGGCAACTTCTTTACACAGAGAGTGGTGGGTGCCTGGAACTCGTTGCCGGGGGAGGCAGTGAAAGCAGATATGGAAGTGACTTTTAAGGGGCGTCTTGGCAAATACATGAATAGGATGGAAATAGAGGGATATGGTCCCTGGAAGGGTAGGGGGTTTTAGTTAAGTCGGGCAGCATGGTAGGTGCAGGCTTGGAGGGCCGAAGGGCCTGTTCCTGTGCTGTAATTTTCTTTGTTCTTTGAACTGTTCTCACCAACTGTCAATTACATCAATGGTCGAGTTGGACCGTTGATATTCCCATGTCTTATCAGTACAAATTGAACAGCTCTATTCGTACAATGGCTTTGGGAGCCCATACTGTCCGTAACTTATGTTGATAAGAATATTCAGTAATTCAATAAACATTCAATAATTTGATTGTTCCAAAGAATGTGGTTTGTCTCACTAAGTTTTCAACCCATCATGCTCTGGAGCAGCCTGCCTTTGGCCAAAGTATACAGATTACTTTAAAAATACCTTTTAAAATCAGAAATACTTGTTCAAATCTCTTACTTGTTTAAATCTATTACTGTGATTATATGAGTCTTTATGCAGACAGTATCCTGTAAGTCTGATCTGGAGTCATTTCACTGAATGCTAGTAGTTTTATTAGTGTCTTAAATCTCTGATTTGAAATTTCTCTAATACTTACACTCCATTTGCGCATTGTATGTAGAACTCTTACTTGGGCCATACATTCTAACCTGTCCCTCAGCACTGATGCTTTATTTGCCTGTTTATTATTTCTCCCTTCTGTTTTAATCAATATACTTCTAATAGTTCTACAATTATCTGCCATACCTGAAGTAGGATTCCTGACTGTTTCTTTACTCTCTGTCCTGTTACTTGTTTTTGAAACTGTATTGACTTCCCCAAGGCCTCGCCTCTCCTCGCCCGTCCCCCTCCATTTACTTTGTTTAAAAATGTTTCCTTATGTCGCTTCTGCTTATTTTGCCTCTCATCTTAAATCTTTGTCTTCTGATTACTGATCCTCCAACTCTAGAAACATGTTTTCCCTTATTTACTTTCCCAAAACCATTCATAATTTTGAGTGCTCTAACAAATATCCTATTAACTTTCTCTAGGGAAAACAACCTCAGTTTCTTTAATCTATGCACATATCTGAAGTATACTTATTGGTAACTTATTAAAAATATCAAGTCAAAACTTCCAGCTGTTCTTCTCTTACTTATCAAATTACTTTACTGTTTAATGTTACATTGCATAGACCAACAATGTTTAAATTCAATCCTTTGTCATTATTGACACTCATTTCCATTCGGCATAGACTATACACCATTGAAGTTAAGCCAGATCTGGGTCATGGCCTGGTGAAACATGCAACAGAGCCATTTAAAAAGTTTCTGATAGATAGCACTATTCCATGTGATACATTTTTTTCCATTGCTTTCATGCCTGCATACAAGCTTAGAATCATATTTTATGAAAGGAAGCCATTTGATTCATTATGCAGGCTCTCTGAAAGAGTTAAGTAAAATTGGATAAATATTTGAAAAGGAAATAGTGAAATAAACTGGGAGATCGGAATGGAGATGTATAGATTATAAAATGAAGAAATTATGCTTAACCTCGCCGAAACATTGGTTAGGCCTCAGTTGAAATGGTCAAGATGAGTGGTCACACGACACCAGGTTATAGTCCAACAGATTTATTTGAAATCACAAGCTTTCGGAGCACTACTCCTTCGTCAGGTGAAGTTTCGTCAGATCGAATTTGAAATAAAAGCCAGAGAAAGGAACAGCAAGCAAAATAATTGAAATAGTTTGAATTGCAACAAGAAAAAGAAATGAAACTGCATGAATTACAGATAAGGGGAAAAAAAGGATAGCCCTAGCGGAACAAGAAGAGAGAGAGGAAAGGGGAAAAGAGAGAATTTGCACTTCAGAAACTGGAAATAAAAAGTGAACATCAGTTTAAATTGGTGGAGGTAAAGGGAAAATTACAGGTTGAGAGTAGTGATGAAGATAGCGAGAAAGAGCAACAGCGTCATAGTCAAAGGGCTAGTAGGGATCTATTTGAAATATGTTTAATGAGAAGGATGTAGAAGCCTTTTTCATTTCATTTGAGAAAGTGGCTAAACAAATGAAATGGCCACAGACCATGTAGGTATTACTGATTCAAACAAAGTTGGTAGGTAGAGTGAGTGAGGTGTTTGCATCACTATCAGAGGAGATATCTGGGGATTATGATGAGGTGAAAAAATCCATCTTGGGTGCACATGAATTAGTGCCAGAAGCCTGTAGACAACGGTTTAGAAATCTAAAGAAAGAACCTGGTCAAACGTATATAGAATTTGAAAGGATCAAATGAAGTAATTTTGATAGGCGGATAAGGGCTTTGAAAATAGACGAGATGTATGAAGCTCTTAGAGAAATTATTATTTTGGAGGAGTTTAAAAATTCACTTCCTGATGTAGTGAGAACTCATGTGGAAGAGTAGAGGGTTAAAACAGCGAGGTTATCAGCAGAAATGGCAGATGATTATGAACTAGTTCATAAATCAAAGTTTGGTATCCGACATCAGTTTCAGCCTGTGAGGGATAGAAACTGGGGGAAAAAAAATCCTCAGGTGATAAAGGTAAAGGAGATCTGAGCGGCACTGTGACACAGTGGTTAGCACTGCTGCCTCACAGCTCCAGGGACCTGGGTTCGAATGCCTGGTTTGGGTTACTGTCTGTGAAGAGTTTGCACGTTCTCCCCGTGTCTGCGTGGGTTTCCTCCGGATGCTCCTGTTTCCTCCCATCGTCCAAAGATGTGCAGATTAGGTGCATTGGCCATGCTAAATTGCCCCTTAATGTCTCGAGTTGCTTATATTAGAGGGATTAATGGGGTAAATATGTGGGGTTGCAGGGATAGGGCCTATATGGGGGTCGTTGTCGGTGCAGACTCTGGGCCAAATGGCCTCCTTCTGCACTGTAGGGTTTCTATGATTTCTATTATCTGTGGGACATAATAAAGTAAGAAGTTTAACAACACCAGGTTAAAGTCCAACAGGTTTATTTGGTAGCAAAAGCCACACAAGCTTTCGGAGCTCCAAGCCCCTTCTTCAGGTGAGTGGGAATTCAGTTCACAAACAGGGCATATAAAGACAAGAGACTCAATTTACATGAATAATGGTTGGAATGCGAATACTTACAGCTAATCAAGTCTTTAAGAAACAAAACAATGTGAGTGGAGAGAGCATCAAGACAGGCTAAAAAGATGTGTATTGTCTCCAGACAAGACAGCCAGTGAAACTCGGCAGGTCCAGGCAACTGTGGGGGTTACAGATAGTGTGACATGAACCCAATATCCCGGTTGAGGCCGTCCTCGTGTGTGCGGAACTTGGCTATCAGTTTCTGCTCAGCGACTCTGCGCCGTTGTGTGTCGTGAAGGCCGCCTTGGAGAACGCTTACCTGAATATCAGAGGCCGAATGTCCGTGACCGCTGAAGTGCTCCCTAACAGAAAGAGAACAGTCTTGCCTGGTAATTGTCGAGCAGTGTTCATTCATCCATTGTCGCAGCGTCTGCATAGTTTCCCCAATGTGCCATGCCTCGGGACATCCTTTCCTGCAGCGTATCAGGTAGACCACGTTGGCCGAGTTGCAAGAGTATGTACCGTGTACCTGGTGGATGGTGTTCTCACGTGAGATGATGGCATCTGTGTCGATGATCCGGCACGTCTTGCAGAGGTTGCTGTGGCAGGGTTGTGTGGTGTCGTGGTCACTGTTCTCCTGAAGGCTGGGTAGTTTGTTGCGGACAATGGTCTGTTTGAGGTTGTGCGGTTGTTTGAAGGCAAGAAGTGGGGGTGTGGGGATGGCCTTGGCGAGATGTTCGTCTTCATCAATGACATGTTGAAGGCTCTGGAGGAGATGCCATAGCTTCTCCGCTCCGGGGAAGTACTGGACGACGAAGGGTACTCTGTCCACTGTGTCCCGTGTTTGTCTTCTGAGGTGGTCAGTGCGGTTTTTTGCTGTGGCGCGTTGGAACTGTTGATCAATGAGTCGAGCGCTATATCCTGTTCTTATGAGGGCATCTTTCAGCGTCTGGAGGTGTCTGTTACGATCCTCCTCATCCGAGCAGATCCTGTGTATACGGAGGGCTTGTCCGTAGGGGATGGCTTCTTTAACGTGTTTAGGGTGGAAGCTGGAGAAGTGGAGCATCGTGAGGTTATCCGTGGGCTTGCGGTACAGTGAGGTGCTGAGGTGACCGTCCTTAATGGAGATGCGTGTGTCCAAGAATGCAACCGATTCCGGAGAGTAGTCTATGGTGAGCCTGATGGTGGGATGGAACTTGTTGATGTCATCATAGAGTTGTTTCAGTGATTGTTCACCATGAGTCCAAAGGAAGAAAATGTCATCTATGTATCTAGTGTGTAGCATCGGTTGAAGGTCCCGTGCGGTGAAGAAGTCTTGTTCGAACCTGTGCATGAAGATGTTGGCCTACTGAGGTGCGAATTTGGTCCCCATGGCTGTTCCGTGTGTCTGGATGAAGAACTGGTTGTTGAAGGTGAAGATATTGTGGTCCAGGATGAAGCGGATGAGATGTAAAATTGCATCTGGAAACTGGCAGTTGTTGGCGCTGAGCACTGAGGCCGTTGCAGCAATGCCATCGTCATGGGGGATGCTGGCGTAGAGTGCCGAGACATCCATTGTGACGAGGAGTGCTCCTGGTTCAACTGCTCCATGTGTGCCGAGTTTCTGTAGGAAGTCTGTAGTGTCGCGACAAAAGCTGGGGGTTCTTTGTACAGTGGGTTTCAGGATGCCCTCGACATAGCCGGAGAGGTTCTCGCACAGGGTCCCATTGCCCAATACAATGGGACGGCTGGGTGTGTTTGCCTTGTGTATCTTCAGGAGGCAGTAGAGATCTCCAATGCGGGGAGTGCGTGGGATGAGAGCACGGAGGGTGCTCTGAAGGTCCGGATCAAAGGTCTTGATCAGAGTGTTGAGTTGACAGGTGTGTTCTTTGGTCGGATCTGCAGGAGGGGCTTGGAGCTCCGAAAGCTTGTGTGGCTTTTGCTACCAAATAAACCTGTTGGACTTTAACTTGGTGTTGTTAAACTTCTTACTGTGTTTACCCCAGTCCAACGCCGGCATCTCCACATCAGGACATAATAAAGACAGTGTACCTCAAGTGTTTTCACTGTAATAAATTAGGACATGCAAAGTCACAGGGTTGGTGGTTTAAGAAAAGCACTGAGAAGACAGATGTTGGAAAACAGGATAAGCCAGTGGTTTGTTAAAGTGGCAAAGGAAAGCCCAGTTGAAGTTAAAGGGGTGCAAATGAATGTACAGCCTGGTCAGGGGTTGATTGAGGTGCCTGATCTCTTTAAAGAATTTATTTGTGTGGGTAAGGTTTACCCATGTGTACCTGCAGGAGTAGGTAAAGAAGTTCAAATTTTGAGACATGGGAGCAAGTCAATCTTGATGGTGAGAGATGAGGAGTTATGTAGCTTGGAGGGAGTATTGCCAGGAAAGATTGTAATATGTGGAATTCAGGGTGAGAAGAGTAGTGTTCTATTATATAAGGTGAGGTTGGAGACTCTAGTTAAGAGTGGTGAAGTGGTAGTAGGAGTAGTAGAGAAATGATCTTGTCCAAGAATATAGTTTATCTTCGGTAATGATATAGCTGGATCACAGGTGGGAGTAATGCTTACTGTGGTTGAAAAGCCAGTGGAAAATCAAACAACTGAATTGTTGAAGGACGCTTATCTTGGCATTTTTCCTGATTATTTGGTAACAAGGTCACGAAGTCACAGGTTAAGACAAGAGTGAAGTTAAGAAAGTTGAAGTTCAATGATAAGAAATGATTTTTGATCAGATGGTTGGAAAAGAACGAGAACATGTAGAGGGTGAAGTGAACATTTTCAGTTCAGGAAAGTTGGCAGAGTTACAACAAAAAGATATTAAAAAACAGTTGTATCAGAAAGCATACACGAGGAATCTGAGTGTATACTGAAATGTTAATACCTTAAAGATGATGGGGGTGCTTCTCCCAGCCCGTTGCGTTGCTCTAGCAGTGGGCTGCCTGGGGGTTGATGGGTGGGGTGGGGGTCAGATTATTTGGGAGTAAGGAAAACTCAAGCTAAAATACAAAAACATTTTTATTGGTCTGAACTGCATAAAGATGTGGTTAAATTTTGATGGTCATGTCACACGTCAGGTCATAGGGAAACCTCAAGCAGTGATAAAACCAGCATCCTTAATATCCATTCCAGCATTTGAGGAACCTTTTATGAGCGTCTTAATTGATGCCAAAAAGATTGGTCTTAAATGGGTGCGTAGGACCCCTCCCTAAAACAAAGTTGGAATCAATATTTATTGACTGTAATGGATGTGCCTACTCGGCTTTCAGAGACTATTCCATTACATAATATTACAGCGAACAGAATTGTAGAGGAGTACTTCAATTTTTTTTACTAGGTATGGACCACCTATAGAAATACAGTCAGATCAAGGATCAATTTTTACATCAAAAGTTGTTTAAAGTATATTTAAAAGTAGCACAGTGTGTGATGAACCAGGAAGCGGGTATGAAATCAAAAATTCATAATTTTGCTAGTGGGGATAAAGTCTTAGTATTGCTACCAATGGTAGGTGAACCTTTCAAAGCAAGATTTAGCGGGCCTTATCAAATTGAAAGTAACTTCAGTGAGGTGAGGTGAATTATTTGATAATATGCCAAATAGAGGGAAAACTTACAGTGTGTGTCATGTGAATATGCTTAAGAGGTATTTTGATAGAGAAGGAAAGCAGAAGCAGGATGTGTTAGTGGTTATAACTCAGTGAAGAACCAAATCCAGATGACTCTGAATTTGAAATTCCTCACATTAAATTGGATAACGAGGAAGTTATTAGAAATTGGGATAAATTATTGAGTTAACTTCCAGAGGAAAATCAAAATGACTTGAAAAAGCTATTACTGTCACATGGACAAGTATGTGGGAAAAGTTGGGAAGTACTAGAATGGTTATACATGATGTAGATGTGGGAAATGCTGTTCCAATTAAACAACATCCTTATAGACTTAACCCTCTAAAATTGGAACGGGTTCAAAAGGAGCTTGAAAGTATGTTTAAAAATGACAAAAGTGAGTTCGAATTTGGAATTAACACAGGATTATGGACTGAAAGGGAATCTTGGAGATGAAGCAGTTTGTCATGACTGATTTAAAAAAAGAAGCATTTGATGTTAGAAGACAGACTGAAATGAACTATATTATTATGTTTGCGTGGTTTGATTTTGTAAAATGTATGTATGTTTATTGTAGAGTACTAGTAGTGTGAAACTGAAAGAGTTTGAAAAAGGAAACCATCCTAACCCACAAACCACAATCAGTAAGGATAGGCAACAACACCTCCTCCATGATCTTCCTCAACACTGGTGCCCCACAGGGCTGTATCCTCAGCCCCCTACTATACTCCTTATACACCTATGACTGCGGCCAAATTCCCTTCCAACTTGATTTTCAAGTTTGCTGATGACACCACAGTAGTGGTTGGATCTCAAACAATGACAAGACAGAGTACAGGAATGAGAGAATGTCAACAAAATGAAAGAGATAGTCATTGCATAAGGAAACATAGTGAAGAACATGCCCCTGACTACCTCAATGGGGATGAAGTAGAAATGGTCGAGAGCTTCAAGTTTTTAGGTGCCCAGATCATCAACAACCTGTCCTGGTTTCACCCCCCCACTGCCTTCACCCATGCCAACACTATAGTTAAGAAAGTCCACCAACGCCTCTACTTTCCCAGAAGACGAAGGAAATTTGGCAGGTCAGCTACAACTCTCACCAACCTTTACAGATGCACCATAGAAAGTGTTCTTTCTGGTTGTATCACGGCTTGGGTATGTCTCCTGCTCTGCCCAAGACCACAAGAAACAACAAAGGGTCATGAATGAAGCCCAGTCCATCACGCAAACCAGCCTCCCATCCATTGACTCTGTCTACACTTCCCACTGCCTCAGAAAAGCAGCCAGCATAATCAAGAACCCCATGCACTCCGGACATACTCTCTTCCACCTTCTTCCATCTGTAAAAGGTATAAAAGTCTGAGGTCATGTACCAACCGACTCAAGAACAGCTTCTTCCCTTCTGCGATCAGACTTTTGAATGGATCTACCTCACACTAAGTTGACCTTTCTCTGCACCCTAGCTATGACTGTAACACTACATTCTACACTCTCTACTTTCCTTCTCTATGAATGGTATGTTTTGTCTGTATAGCATGCAAAAAACAATACTTTTAACTATACACTAATACATGTGACAAATCAAATCAAAAATCTTTGAATGTTGACGGTTCATTTTTTTCTTAAGGGGGGTGGTATGACATTACTGTACCTTTAAGAAATGTTTTCTTCAAATCATCTTCTCTGCAGTTTGTAAGCCAGCCTTTTGTTTTTGTTGTGGCACTGGCTGCCTGCTTAGATGTCCTTTTATTGCTGCTTAAATGGTTTAGTGTGGGGTTTTGTTTATTTTTACTCTGGTCGTAATGCTGTGACCAGGATTTTTATGACCCTTTGAATTGTTGGGGGAAGAGCGATTGACAGGTCAGGTGACAAGAGTTCTTTCACCTTCAGTTTGGGCTGCTGGCTGCTGCTTTTGTTAGAAGGTGTTTTATTTCAGGCTGGATGCAGTGTTCTGTCTCTCGCTCCCTGGTGTTTTGGGAAACTGTCTGTGTGTGTCAAGAAATTTGCAGAATACAACAACATCACGTGAGCATCCTTGTTTTCTACGTTAAACGTGTGCCAGCGGTATGTTTATAAGAATGTTTATTTGGCTGGAACATTGCATTTAGTTGTTCAGGTGTTTATAAATCGTGGTTTTTTTGTTTGAAGTGGTAAAAGTTATTGCTAATCTTCTTTCCATATGTTCACTGAATTCTTAAATAAACTTTGTTTGATAAAAGCTCCCTAATGGATCATTTGAATTATACCTGCAGTGAAACATCGTATGTTTACCCTAACCAAATTTAAATTGCAAATAAGAACAAAGAACAATACAGCACAGGAACAGGCCCTTCGGCCCTCCAAGCCCACGCCGCTCCCTGATCCAAACTAGACCATTCTTTTGTATCCCTCCATTCCCACTCTGTTCATGTGGCTATCTAGATAAGTCTTAAACGTTCCCAGTGTGCCCGCCTCCACCACCTTGCCTGGCAGCGCATTCCAGGCCCCCACCACCCTCTGTGTAAAATATGTCCTTCTGATATGTGTTAAACCTCCCCCCCCCCCCTCACCTTGAACCTATGACCCCTCGTGAACGTCACCACTGACCTGGGATAAAGCTTCCCACCGTTCACCCTATCTATGCCTTTCATAATTTTATACTCCTCTATTAGGTCTCCCCTCATCCTCCGTCTTTCCAGGAAGAACAACCCCAGTTTACCCAATCTCTCCTCATAACTAAGCCCCTCCATACCAGGCAACATCCTGGTAAACCTCCTCTGCACTCTCTCTAAAGCCTCCACGTCCTTCTGGTAGTGTGGCGACCAGAACTGGACGCAGTATTCCAAATGCGGCCGAACCAACGTTCTATACATCTGCAACATCAGACCCCAACTTTTATACTCTATGCCCCGTCCTAGAAAGGAAAGCATGCCATATGCCTTCTTCACCACCTTCTCCACCTGTGACGTCACCTTCAAGGATCTGTGGACTTGCACACCCAGGTCCCTCTGCGTATCTACACCCTTTATGGTTCTACCATTTATTGTATAGCTCCCCCCCACATTAACTCTACCAAAATGCATCACTTCGCATTTATCTGGATTGAACTCCATCTGCCATTTCTTTGCCCAAATTTCCAGCCTATCTATATCCTTCTGTAGCCTCTGACAATGTTCCTCACTATTTGCAAGTCCAGCCAATTTCATGTTGTCTGCAAACTTACTGATCACCCCAGTTACTCCTTCTTCCAGATCATTTATACAAATCACAAACAGCAGAGGTCCCAATACAGAGCCCTGCGGAACACCACTAGTCACAGGCCTCCAGCCGGAAAAAGACCCTTCCACTACCACCCTCTGTCTTCTGTGACCAAGCCAGTTCTCCACCCATCTAGCCACCTCCCCCTTTATCCCATGAAATCCAACCTTTTGCACCAACCTACCATGAGGTACTTTGTCAAACGCTTTACTAAAGTCCATATAGACGCTTTACTAAAGTCCATATAAATCTTAAGATCTAGACGGACTTGGGAATTTCTGACCTAGATTATAAAATTTTAACCTCTGACCCCGAGTTCCAGATTCTCCCACAAGAGGAAATAACTCATCCACGTCCACCCTGTCAAGACCCCTCAGGATCTTTTATATTTTAATCAAGTCACCTCTTACTCCCTTAAACTCCAGCGGATACAAGCCTTGCCCGTCCAATCTTTCCTCATAAGACAACCTGCACCCATTTTAGGTATTAGTCTGGTAAATCTTCTCTGAATTGCTTCCAACGCATTTGCATCCTTCCTTAAATCAATAACCAATACTAAACACAGTACTCCAAATGTGGCCTCATTAGTGCTCTATATAACTGAAGCATAACCTCCCTACTTTTATATTCAATTCCCCTCACAATAAATAATATAATTCTATTAGTTTTCCTAATGACTTGCTGTACATTAGCTTTTTGCGATTCATGCACTAAGACACAGATCCCCCTGAATCTCAGAGTTCTGCAATCTCTCACCATTTAGTTAATAAGCTCTCTTATTCTGCCTGCCAAATGGACAAGTTCACATTTTCCCACATTAAATTCCACTTACCAGATCTTTGCCTACTCATCTAAACTCTTTGTATTTTTTGTCAGCAAATTTGGCAACCATCCCATCTACCCCTTCATCCAAGTCATTTATATAAATTGAGATCCCAGCACTGATCCCTGTGGCACACCATTTGTTACATCTTGCCAACCTGAAAAATACCCATTTATGCCTACTCTCTGCTTTTTGTTAACCAACCAATCTTCTATCCATGCCAATATGTTACCCCTACAGCATGAACTTTTTATTTTCCCCAATAACCTTGGATGTGATAGTTTATCAAATTTTCTTCTGGAGATCATAGCGTGTAGAAGCAGATAGTCCAAGGAAGTTCAATATTTTCTTCAAGTTTCTGGTAAGTCTAATAATTAGCTACCATCCTTAACTTTTGATGGCAGTACCCTGGTCACATTTTCACTTGTCAACATTCCCAACCTCATTTCCCATTTTACCTTGAGTCAAACTCCTGCATTGTTAATCTACCTCCAGAAAACTTGGAATCTTCTTTCCTTTCCCCTCAGCATATCTTTTTGCAAAGCCCAGACTCGGTACTGTTGCCACAGCTAGTTGATTCTTTTGGCATCTTCCTCCCACTTCTGAACAAGTATATAGGATACTTGCCTTTATTAGCTGAGGTATAGAATATAAGAGCAGAGAGGTTATAATGGAGCTGTATAAAACGCTTGTTGGGCCACAGCTGGAGTACTGTGTGTAGTTCTGGTTTATACACAAGGATGGATGTGATTGCACTAGAGAAAGTGCAGAGGAGATTCACTGAGATGTTGCCTGGGCTGGAGCGTTTCAGCTTTGAAGAGAGGATGGTTAGGCTGGGGTTGGTTTCTTTAGAGCAGAGAAGGGGTGGACCTGATAAAGGTGTACAAAATTACGAGGGACATTGATAGGGTAGATATGAAGGAACTTTTCCCCTTAATAGAGGCATCAGTAACCAGGGGGCATAGACTTAAAGTAAGAGGCAGGATATTTCAAGGGGATTTGAGGAAAACCTTTTACACTGAATGTGATGGGAGCCCACTGAAAGAGTGGTAGAATAACTTGCAACATCTACCTGTCGTGGCTTTCTCTTTCATTAGCATTGCAGTTGTTATTATTTCTTTGAATTTTCTTCATTTTCTTTTTGCATGTTCAAATTACACGTTTCTTTCCATCACTATATTCTCACTGCTGAAATCAAGATCAGCAAAGTGGTTAACAATCATATGCTCTCCTAGCAACTCAAAATTGGAACTCCTTGTTGCAATTTCAGATTTATCATATAAATCGTTTAACTACAGTTACAATAAAAAGGCCACTTTTATATGAGCTGACATTTGTGTCTTTTTTTTCATATGGAAATTAGCACAACCCAGATTTACAATTAACTCCCGATAAATTGGCACATGAGGAAACATATCAAAATCCTTTAATTACACCTGTTTTTTTAGGCACAATTGGGAGGAAATTAGGTTCAAAGTCCTGAAACCAGTTTGCACTTGTTCAGTGCCAATATTCACCACACATTGAAACATACATAGAAAATAGAACCAGATCATTCAGTCTTTCGAGCCTGTTCCACCATTCATGCTGATCATCAAATTCAATACTCTGATCCCACCTTCCCACCATATCCCTTGATCCCTTTAGCCCTATATTTAATTCCTTCTTAAATTCACACAATGTTTTAGACTCATCTACTTTCTGTGGTAGTGAATTCCACAGAGTCACCACTCTGGGTAAAGACATTTCTCCTCACCTCAGTCCTAAAAGGTTTATCCCTTTATCTTCAAACTGTGACCCCCAATTCTGGACTCGCCCACCAACAGGATTTTTTAAAAAAATCTACCCTGTCTAATACTGTTAGAATTTTTAAAGTTTCTTTGCGATACCCTCTCATTCTTCTAAACTCCAGTGAATATAATCTTAACATACTTAGTCTCTCCTCCTAGGAATCAGCCTGGTAAACATTCGCTGCACTCCCTCTATAGCATGAACATCTTTCCTCAGTTAAGGACACTAAAACTGCATATAATACACCAGGTGTGGCCTCACCAATGCCATACCATTGCAGTAAAACATCCCTATTCCTATACTCAAATCCTCTTGTATGAAGACCAACTTACCATTTGCCTTCTTTACTGTGTGCTATACCTGCGCGCTTACTTTCAGTGACTGATGCACTAGTACACCAAGGGCTCGCTAAGTATCCACCTCTTTCAATTTGCACGCATTCAAATCTGCCTTCCTATTTTTGCTATCCAAGTGGATAACCTTACATTTATCCATATTACACTGCATCTGCTATGCATATGCCCACTCTCTCAGCCTGTCCAAATCAGGCTGGAGCACCTCTGTATCCTCCTCACAGCTCACCTTCCCACCCAACTTTGTATCATCAGCAAATTTGGAGATAATACATTTAGTTCCCTCTTCCAAATCATTAATATATAATTTAAACAGTTGGCGTTCTAGCATATCTCTATGATATCCCACTAGTTACTACTGCCTGCCATTCAGAAAAAGATCAATTTATTCCAACGCTTTGCTTCCTGTCTGCTAACCAGCTTTCTAGTCATCTCAGGACACTACCCACAATCCCATGCACTTTAACTTTGCATAGTAATCTGCTATGTGAGAAGTTGTCGAAAATCTTCTGAAAGTCTAAAGAAACCACATCCACCGATTCTCTATGGTCAACTCTTACTAGTTACATCCTTAAAGAATTCCAGTAGATTTGTCAAGCATGATTTTCATTTCATAAATCCGTGCTGACTTTGTCTGATTATAGCACTGCTTTCCAAATGCTGTGCTATGAAATCCTTGATAATGGATTCTAGCAACTTCCCTACTCCCAACATGTTGTTTTCTCTCTACCTCCCCTTTTGAATAGCAGGCTTTCATTAGTTACCTTCCAATCTGTAGGAACTATACCAGAGTCCAGAGAATTTTGGAAAATGACCATCAATGGATCTTCTATTTCTAGGGCCACTTCCTTAAGTATTCTGGGATGAAGATTATCAGGCCCTGGTGATTTATCCACCTTCAATCCCATTAATTTCCCCAAACGTAGTTTACTCCCAATACTGATTTTCTTCAGTTCCTCAGTAAAACCTATGGTTCTCAAATTTCTGGTATATTATTCATGTCTCCCTTTGTGAAGACAGAAGCAAAGTACAAACTTAGTTCCTCAGTTTTTTTTGTTCCCCATGATGAATTCCCCCATTTCTGACTGTCTGGGACCTACATTTGTTTTTGTTAATTTTTTTCTCTTTACATACCTTTATAAATTTTACTGTTAGTTTTTATGTTCCCCACTTACTTACTTTCATGCTCTATTTCCCCCTTCTTAATCAATCCCTTGGTCCCTATGGCTTTCATATCTCCCATGCATCAGTTGGAGGTTGAATTTGCCTTTGACACTTTAAGCGGTGCCTACTTTCTACTTCCATTATTTGCATATTATGTATAAGTATGACACAGTTACCCTTAAGAAGTTAGAAACTGTTACTGAAGCCATTATTTGAATTGGGGCAGCTAACAAACATTTCTAAAGTGACTACTGATTGCTTCTGAAAACAGTATTACTGAGTTCCACTGTGGGGTTAATGATATTGAACTTGATTACTTACTTTATTTACACATCAGGGTAAATAATCAGCCAGGAGTGGGTGGCATGGAGGTACAATGGTTAGCACTGCTGCCTCAGCGCCAGGGACCCGGGTTCAATTCCAGCCCTGGGTCACCGTCTGTGTGGAGTTTGCACATTCTCCCCATGTCTGGGTGGGTTTCCTCCAGGTGCTCCAGTTTCCTCCCGCATTCCAAAGGTGTGCATGGTGATTGACCATGCTAAATTGCCCCTTAGTGGGGACTAGCAAGGCAAATACATGTGGTTACGGGGATAGGGCCTGGGTGGGATTGTTGGCAGTCCATGCTCGATGTGCCAAATTGCCTCCTTTTGCACTGTAAGAATTCTAGTGAGGTGGGTGTTAAAGTGGAGAAGTAAACTTTGTAGTGAACAATAAAACAGGCTACTGAAAGCATCCTGGTCACAACAAGGCTTGGGAGACTCGGTTTCTGCTGAAATACTCTTCTGAACAAAAGAATGGCATCCTGTTGTATTTGGTACATTGGGGGAAATGATGAAAACATGTGGATAACTATTCTTGGCGATGGAGAATGTAGGCAACAAGATGGAAAAGGCATCATCCTTTGCATTCACTGTAAGTTTCCTGAAGCCCAACTGATAACAACGTTTATTATATCAAACTTCATGACACATTAGGTGGGATTTTACGGCCGCACTTATCCCGAAACTATAAAATCCCACCCAAGGTCAATGGACATTCCCATGGTCTGTCCCTCACCCACTCCGATTCCCATGGCGGGTGGAACAGTAAAATTCCGGTCATTGTTCCTGTATAACCTCTGTTAAAACTTAGAAAGGTGCAATTTGACATGTTGCAGGTTGAACTGAAGCCATAGTACAAGACTGGCAAGCTATTGTCTGTCAAAGTGAAGCACTGCTGCCTCACAGTGCCAGGGACCCCGGTTCAATTCCCACTCGGGTCATTGTCTGTGTGGAGTTTGCACATTCTCCCCATGTCTGCGTGGGTTTCCTCTGGGTGCTCCGGTTTCCTCCCATGCTCCAAAGATGTGGGGGTTAGGTGGATTGGCCATGCTAAATTGCCCCTTAGTGTCGGGGGATCTCGCTGGGGTTAGGACCTGGGTGGGTTTGTGGTCGGTGCAGACTTGATGGGTCGGGTAGCCTCCTTCTGCACTGTAGGATTCTATGATCATCAACTCGCATTTGCCTCAGAGGAGAAGGATTTTTATCGAGGGTAATATCTGCAATATTTGTCCCCTTATCTAAGGAAAGGTATACTGACGTTGGAGGCAGTCCAGAGAAGGTTCACTCGGTTGATCCCGGGTATGGATATATTTTCTTAGGAGGAGAGTTAAGTAGGTTGGAGTTTAGAAGAATGAGAGGTAATTTTGTTGAGAAATATATGATTCCCAAGGGCTTAACAGGGTAGAAGCTGAGAGGTTGTTTCTCCTTGTAGGGCCAAAGGACATAATCTCAGTAAGGAATTGATAATTAAGACAAAGATTAGGTGGAATTTCTTCTCTCAGAAGGTAGTGGATCTGTGGAGTTTTTTTGTTACAGAGAGCTGTAGAAGCTAAGTCATTAAGTATGTTCAAGACTGGATAGACAGACTTTTAATCAGTAAGGGAATCAAAAGTTATAGGGATAAGGTTGGAAAGGAGAGTTGAGGATTATATCAGATCAGTTATGATCTCATTGAATGATGGAGCAGAATCAAAGGACCAAATGGCCTACTTCTGCTTCTACATCTTATGGTCTTATTTTGGACTATCAGTGCTAAACATTGCTTCAACTTGCAATTAATATAATCTGTTTATTTTAACAAAGGTATTAATACCTTAAAATTAACTGGATAACAAATAAAGAATTTTTAATGAACATATTAAGAATTAATATGCTAATATCACATTGTATAATTAGATTTGCATAAATTTAAAATTATGCACACCAGATGAATGAATCAGAATGCACATGTTCCCATGAGATCTCTGTGTCAATCTATATGTAAATTTGATGTATCAATACATAGTATCAAGTTTTGTAGAAACAGAACTATCAATAGCCATAATATTGAATGCGCTCTTTGATTTAGAAACAGTCAGCGTAAATATATGAGAGATTAGTTTGTAAGTCTGCCCTGTTATTAGTGAGTTATGGAAATCTAGATGTTTACCATCCACAATAATTTTCATTTTTTGTCATCCTCCCCATAACAGCCTAGGAAGTAATGTGCTAAAACCCATTCCTGTTTGATGCGGCTGATGGGAAAGGGCAGCTAGTGCAGCCCCGGCAAGTTAAGAGGATTGAAATCCTTGTTGGTGCAGTGAGGTGGCAACTCTTTTCTCTACTATATAAGGTTGGTTAGGGCAAGTTTAGGGCCAGTTATAGATGGCAGAGGGAAGTTATGTGTGGAACCGGAGGAGATTGGTGAAGCATTGAACCAATATTTCTCTTCGGTGTTCACGCAAGGGGACATGAATATAGCTGAGGAGGACACTGGGTTGCAAGGGAGTAGAATAGACAGTATTACAGTTGATAAGGAGGATGTGCAGGATATTCTGGAGGGTCTGAAAATAGATAAATCCCCTGGTCCGGATGGGATTTATCCAAGGATTCTCTGGGAGGCAAGAGAAGTGATTGCAGAGCCTCTGGCTCTGATCTTCAGGTCGTCGTTGGCCTCTGGTATAGTACCAGAAGATTGGAGGTTAGCGAATGTTGTCCCATTGTTTAAGAAGGGGAACAGAGACTTCCCCGGGAATTATAGACCGGTGAGTCTCACTTCTGTTGTCGGCAAGATGTTGGAAAAAATTATAAGGGATAGGATTTATAGTTATTTGGAGAGTAATGAATTGATAGGTGATAGTCAGCATGGTTTTGTGGCAGGTAGGTCGTGCCTTACTAACCTTATTGAGTTTTTTGAGAAAGTGACCAAGGAGGTGGATGGGGGCAAGGCAGTGGACGTGGTATATATGGATTTTAGTAAGGCGTTTGATAAGGTTCACCATGGTAGGCTTCTGCAGAAAATGCAGATGTATGGGATTGGGGGTGATCTAGGAAATTGGATCAGGAATTGGCTAGCGGATAGGAAACAGAGGGTGGTGGTTGATAGTAAATATTCATCATGGAGTGCGGTTACAAGTGGTGTACCTCAGGGATCTGTTTTGGGGCCACTGCTGTTTGTAATATTTATTAATGATCTGGATGAGGGTATAGTTGGGTGGATTAGCAAATTTGCTGATGACACCAAAGTCGGTGGTGTGGTAGACAGTGAGGAAGGGTGTCGTAGTCTGCAGGAAGACTTAGACAGGTTGCAAAGTTGGGCCGAGAGGTGGCGGATGGAGTTTAATGCGGAGAAGTGTGAGGTAATTCACTTTGGTAGGAATAACAGATGTGTTGAGTATAGGGCTAACGGGAGGACTTTGAATAGTGTGGAGGAGCAGAGGGATCTAGGTGTATGTGTGCATAGATCCCTGAAAGTTGGGAATCAAGTAGATAAGGTTGTTAAGAAGGCATATGGTGTCTTGGCGTTTATTGGTAGGGGGATTGAATTTAGGAGTCGTAGCGTTATGTTGCAACTGTACACAACTCTGGTGCGGCCGCACTTGGAGTACTGTGTGCAGTTCTGGTCCCCACATTACAGGAAGGATGTGGAGGCTTTGGAGAGGGTGCAGAGGAGGTTTACCAGGATGTTGCCTGGTATGGAGGGGAGATCCTATGAGGAGAGGCTGAGGGATTTGGGATTGTTTTCGCTGGAAAGGCGGCGGCTAAGAGGGGATCTTATTGAAACATATAAGATGATTAGAGGTTTAGATAGGGTGGATAGTGATAGCCTTTTTCCTCTGATGGAGAAATCCAGCACGAGGGGGCATGGCTTTAAATTGAGGGGGGGTAGTTATAGAACCGATGTCAGGGGTAGGTTCTTTACCCAGAGGGTGGTGAGGGATTGGAATGCCCTGCCAGCATCAGTAGTAAATGCGCCTAGTTTGGGGGCGTTTAAGAGATCCGTAGATAGGTTCATGGACGAAAAGAAATTGGTTTAGGTTGGAGGGTCACAGTTTTTTTTTTTTTAACTGGTCGGTGCAGCGTCGTGGGCCGAAGGGCCTGTTCTGCGCTGTAATGTTCTATGTTCTATGTTCTATATTTCAAATTGCTTGAATTCAGATGGAACTGTGACAGGAAATCACCCCACCATTCCCTTTCCCTATGTCTGCTTTCATTGAAATGAGTCACGCTGTAGAATTGCCTTGGTGTATTCTGGACGGTATTACGTATTTAGTTTTATAGTTTGCACAATACATAATCTCTGAATAAACAAAGGAGAGCCAAAATGTCCATCAATGAGTTGGAACAGGGTAGTTTCAAATATTTCCATAGGTAGTATAGTCTATTGAATTTAAGATAGCAAAATGTAATAAGTTAAAGCAAACTTTATCTGGTATAAATTTAAACAGTTTCCTTCCTCTTTTGCACTTTATATTTTGCCAAAACTGAACATAGTAGTTTCCTAAGTTATATGATCAACAACATTACTATTTTAAAGGTGTTGAGAATGATAACTACAATTCAAATTGCTTGAATAAAAATAAAGATAATTGCATATTTTGCTCAGTTAAATCATTGAAAAAGGATCCAACCTTGGGATACACATCTAAATTCTCAGCTAAGCAGAATCAAGAGTAAATCCTTTACAAGCTCATTAGTAAAGCATTTTTGAATTCCATTGAGAATTTTAACTTTTAGCAAGTGTAGCAAAGCTAGCTAATAATCAGGGATATAATACATTTTAATATGAGGTCAAACTGTTGGAATTGTGGGTATTAAGGCCACTAATTCTTTAACTACTTTTTCTCAAATTCTGAAATAATTTGAAGTCATAACTCTTATTGTCTATAGTGGTTATATTTTATTCAGTATAAATAAGATGTAACACATACTAATGTAATATCAAAGTGCAACAGCATTAGCATTATGCAGTGGGTAGAAGCATGATCTCCACAAAACTAGTCCCTAGTCCTGTGGCAGGTACCATCACATCAGTCAGTGCCACAGTAATACCTTAATAGCTTTAATGCTCAGGGAATCTCCTCTTGTTATTCCTTTGCACAGCAAAGCTTGTGGAGACTGATTTAACCCAATCATTACCTTGCTATTATTTGAACAACCTAATTACAAGAGATATCATTTATCCACCTGCTTGCCCAAATCATGCCAAACTGTGAAGACATCTGGCTTCCCATACCTATCCCTTTAGCTCATAAACATTCCAAAGCCTCAGCTCTGTACATAATTGTTTTCTCTGCCCTCTCTCTCAGTCTAGAATTCTGCTAAGGTGTTTATCTTTTAGTTCTTAAACAGCAGCTTGTCTGTTTGTGCACTTTGCTAGATTTTTGCGGAAGTTCACATTTTAAAGATTTCAAAATCTTTGAGGTTAAAAAACATGGCCAGTGAAGGTGCTTATAACAATTTCCCATCAAGTCACATCTCAACCTCTTTTACTAGAGTATATCACACCCAGGAATAAAATAGTTCAGTGATTAAGTATAAAATTAAATAAGTGTCCTGCCAGGCATTGTATTTAAGTTCACTCTTGCTAATTTGCAAGAAAACCTAATGCAAGGATTTCCCAGGATCCTACAAAATTTTGTTCCACCAACTTGTCTGCTCTCTGACAGGCATTTGGCACTTTTAGACACAAAATTTGTTTTGTTAGTACGTTCCAGCCTATTTTAGTAATTGAGATTAATTATATATATATAGTTTCTTAATGGTTCATGATAATGTGTCAATACCTGAGAAAAATAGAAAGGTAACTTATATAAATCTACAGATTTGCTCAGTTTTTTAAGTTAAAGCAAATATACTTAAAATTTATGAAATAAAGAGCAATTAGACTCTTACCAGAACCAAGAGCATTAGTAAAAAAACTTACATATCCCGTTGCAAACAAAAAGGATTCGTATAAGTTTTACGGAGTATTTTCTGTTTGCAAATTGTTTAGCAACTCTACCTTGTGGTTGGGAATTTGTATTGAAGGTTCAGCAGAACAGATTAAACTCTAAATCTTAGTCATTTTAAGGAAATCACCAATTTTTGTAACTTCCCTTTCATTGCATGTTTATCAAGTGCAACACATCGGGATGTCGGATGCAAATATCTAACCATAGGTTTGAAATTAGTTAACATTTACAGAGGATGAATACTTATTGCATGCCTGACATTCCTCTATTTGTTACATTACACAAATATAATCAGTTTATTTTGCATAAGTCAACACCTATGTTAAGTAATAGAAGAGAATGCTACACAACTTTATTGAACATTTGGCCGTTAACCTGGACAACAGCAATTCCTAAATTGATTGATTTTGCTAGATAAGGCTAGACTTTCTAGTCTTAGTACAAAGGAACCAGGACTGGATTTAAGCAAAAGTGATACATTCATTGATGCTGCAAAGCCCAATGTCACCTTATTTTGTGAATTTACATAAATATGTGGAATCCCATCCTTATGCATGTATGTCTCCCAAGGGGAGAGAGGTAGGAATACATAAAATTGCAACCCTTAAAGGGCTGTGGCCAAATTAATATAAGTAGCTACATAAAAGCCTCAGTTTTAATTCAGGTTATGAATTAAGGTGAGCAGGTTGAGCATGAAGTCTTAATGACATTGCCAATGTAAGGCCCTTGTGATTTTAAATTCTGTGCCTCATTTTAATATCTCTAACAGTCTGTCTATCTGATTACATTGGAAACACAACCTGTCTATTTCATCTGCGTAGAAGTGGATTTACTGAGTTCTATAAGTGGTGTTGTATATTAATGTGATCAGCTCACTTATTAGATGGATGTTGCTTACAGTCCAAGATGGGAGAGGGAAAATCTCCCAAATGCCTCCGATGACTGATTTACTTCCGTTTTAATTCCATTCCCATTCAGTTTCGAATGGACCCAAAATCTCTGTGTAGTGCCTTGCATTCGATAACACACCGAGTTAAGTCCTTCGCTCTCCCGAGACATCTAGGGTGGGATTTTACAGCCTCGCTCATCCCAAAAGCGTAAAATCCTGCCCGAGGTCAATGGACCTTCCCATGCTCCGCCCCTCGCCCAATTCCCATGGTAAGCGAGTCAGTAAAATTCCAGCCCATGTCTTCCTGGGAATTTACATTGTCTTCAGTCATTCTATGGATTTTTCCTGTGGATTTGGGTGCATTCTTGCATTTACTCGTCTTTGAGGTTTGAAGATTCTGTCTGGTCTAGCAGGCCTTTGTTAAGTGACCTTTCTTGCCACAATTATGACATTTGCTTTCTCAATACCAACATTCCTGTGGAGAATGCCACCCCTAGACAAATCTATGGCATGCTTGCACGTTGAGAGATTTTCTTTTCTCAGTATATACCTTACATATTTTGGTGCCAGCTCCAATTTGGGAAGCTTCTTTAGCAGCCAATTCCATGAACACTGCAACCTCAGCAGCAAGTTTTAGTCTTAAAGAGCTTTCTTTTAAAGAGCTTTCTTTTAGCAATTTTCTCTGAATTGCCTCATTTCTCAATCTGCACACAAGTCTGTCTCACAGCATGTCCTCCAGGGTCAGTCCAATTTCTCAATGTTTTTGCGAGTTTCCATAGTATGGCTACAGATTGTGGGATATGTTCACCCTCTGTTTGGCTCCATTGATTAAATCTGAATCTCTCTGCAATTTATTTAAAGTTTTGGGCAAGGTGTTCTTCAAGGGTCTTGGTCAATTCCTTGTAAGTTTTTGTACCAAGCTTGGTAGGATGGATAAGACTTTGTAATAGTGTGAAGGTTTTCCTTCCTATTACACTCAGGAAAGTTGCTACTTTAATTTCATCCTCTATCCTGTTTGCAGCAAGGTAATATTGAAATCTCTCTTCATAGGTACTTTATGATTCCGCATTCTGATTGAATGATTCCAGAGAGCCACCGCAGTTACCTGTTCTTAAATTGGAGTACTTTCTTTAACTTTTCCTCCCCTCTAATTTCTTTTCTCTTTCAATTTAATTTGCATTTTTTTTGTTGCTTCTTTAAAGATGTTTTTTTCTTGGTTGGCCTATGGCTGAAAGAAAAATAAATGTTTTTTTCATTTTTTTGGGAAACATCAGTCTATTTTAAAACCAGGAGATTTCAGCTTTAACTCTGCTTGATCTAGGCTACTATCATTTTTTTTCTTGAGCAGTTGCTTTTCCAAATGCAGGTTTTCACTCTCTCTCTCTCTCACTGAATTCCAGGACCCGATGCTGCAACCTGCCATGTGTGAAAGCGCATAGCTGAAAAAGATTCTCTGCCTTTAGTAAGTAAACTTGTTTTTACACAGTCTACTCTCTTAAGTATGCTCAGTTTCTAAGAGATTTTGAGCCCACCGGTTGTGTTAATCGACTAGCATTGCTGTCGACATACTGGCTGAAACATTTTTTTTCTTTTCCCACCTCTGACTCCAGGGGCTCCTGGGGTTGCAGTCCATAAAATAAAAACATTAAGGAACAGTCCAGAATGCTCTTTATCAATTTAAAAATTCATGTACACCCTTATCAAAGGCTAAAAACCCATTTCCAATGGTCAGATTTACCACACTTCAGTCGATGGTGGAATCCATCCATGGTCTCCTGAAAATCAATCCTTGACTTGAAGTCCAGGTCTGAATTGTTTCTTCTCACTGTATTTACTGGAAAACCATCTTCATCACCAGTTTTATCTTGTACTGTTTTATATTAATGTGGTCAGCTCACTTATACAGCAGAGATAAAATGACGAAAAGGTTGTCACATGGTGGGTTACTTAACCAGTTAGTGGAGCTTTATTAGATCGGGGTTGCCTCCTTGCTGTCCAGGATGGAAGAGAGGGAAAATCTCCCAAATGCCTCCGATGATGTCACCATGTAATCATGTGACACACTACGTGGAGATGCATTGGTTTACAATACATAACAAGTGGGTACGCACATCTAGAAGCATGGTTGCATTTCCTGAAGACATGTTGCATTCCAAAACTGTATACACCATTCTTCCATGACTAACAAGTTGGAGGACTGTCCCCAAGTTTTCTGAGGCCATTCCGGAGGCTCTCATGGAGGAAGTCAAAGCAATGAAAGATGTATTCTTTCCCAGCGGACTTGGACAGAGGTGGATGAGAAGGACAGTTGTGACAGCATTTAATATCTGAAATACAGTTTCAGTGTATGAAGATATTCAATGACCTCACAGGAGTAGCAAGACTGTGGCATCACCCAAACACAGTGCTGTAAATGACTGACATTCTGCCCTCTCTTGCAGGACAATGTGGCACACAATAGAAAGGAGCAGAACAGAGCCAATGGGGGCAAGTGCTCCTGTATCTCCTGAGCCAATAAAGATGTCTCCCAGCAGCAACAGAACGTCTGTCACCCAGCATCACTCCAACCTTTCCTTTCCGATTTTTTGCCTACTTTCAGACATTGCTTGGCCACAGCAACCAAAGTGAGAGAGTGAGAGCAACAATACAACACTAATGAAGAGACCTTACCAATTAATCTTACATTCATAACCAGGAGCTAAAATACTGGCACTTGCCTTGAAGCAAGTACAGAATTAGGATCAGAATATACTAAGTGATTCAGGCATGAGTGGACAGCAGCCAAGCCAGGGGCAAAGGATGGCTTATTTGCCAGCCAATGGAGGGTGAGGTCAGGGACACTGTGTTTGGGTGATGCCACAGCCTTGCTACACCTGTGAGGTCACTGAATATCTTCATACACAGAAACTGGATTCAGAAATTAAATCACAACTGACCCTCTCATCCACTTCTGTCCAAACCTGCTGGGAAAGAATACATCCTTCATGTTGCAGAGGATTCAGATGTGGACCTCGACGGGAGGCATAAATGATAGCATCGATGGGTATGCACACTGAGATGCTGGGTTCATTGGCTGGCCTGCCAGATAGCCTCCTGACATCGTCATGGGGCATGGAAGAGTCCAGATCAAAGAAGTTGGGAGAAAGACCAAAGTTGAATCCTATAGAACTTAGCCGGTCTGCACCCTCTGCTATAATAACAGGTTTAGGCAGTTCTCATCATATCCTCACCCATATTTCACAATTAACCAACACTATTAGGACAAAACTGTCCATTTGATCAACAGCCTAGCAACCATTTTAAGCATTAATTCCCTCCACTAGTAGTGCACTGTTTGATAGAGTGTATTATTTACAAAATACAAGCAGCAAAAAAAATCTCACAACACCTCCCAAAACAGCAACTGCTGCTACATAGAAAGATAAGATTGGCAGATGCATGGGAACACAACAACCTACAAGTTCCCCTTCTTGACTTGGGTATATATCGTTGTTTCTTCATCGATGGATCAAAATTGGGGAACTTCCAACCTAACAGCATTGTGAAAAGTACCTTTACTATATCGAATGCAACAGTTCAAGAACGTGACTCACCACCACCTTCTCAAGTGCAGTTGGGGATGGACAGTAAATGTTGGCCTTGTTAATGACAGGCTACCCCAAAAGTGAGTAATAATAAAAAATCAGAAACAGATTAGCTATTCATTGTTTTCATTTGCTATTTGCAAGATCTTGAATGTAAGTTGGCTTCTGCATTCATGTACATCGAGAAATTAATTGATTGTCAAATACAACCTGAGGGCATATTAAGACACCCTCTAAATACAAGTTCTTTTACTGACCACCGAGGCATACCTTCTGTCTTTGGTATACCATTTTAACTATGAAACACAGGAACTAATTTTCAGATATCGCGCACCTTGGGTGTACAATAGACGAAGCAAAGATTGGCCTGATGATGGGAATCACAGTTGGGTTTCATTTAATGGACGATGCTCAATGAGCTGGAAATCTAATGGCTCTTTCTTGCAGCCAATCTGGAAGTCATCACTTAGAGGGGGAATGATTAAAATTCCAGATGTTGGAAGGGAAGGTCTATACGCTGAAAGATTTTTGTGGTTGTTGGCTGCCCCTCAATTCAAGAATGTCTGCTCAGGGTTGCAGGATCTTCATGTGACTGAACAGGTCAGTTCTCAAGCTGCATGTCTTTGGGTCAGGATGTCCCACAATGTATCCCCCATGAGGGACCCCTAGTGCAGGATTTGCTTACTTTTCTTTCCCTGTCTGCTGCCAGTTTGCCCCATCATTAACATATTGCAACTCAAAGCTTGATGCAACTTGATGGATAAGTTGTTGCCATTCTGAATGATTGGTGGAAAGGTCATCCCAGTCATTAATGTCAATGCTGCTGTACTTCAAGGGAAGCTTTAGAGTGTCTTTGAAGGATTTTCTTGGTTCTACCTGGAACATTGGTCATTGAGAATTGATGGATGGTTTTTGGCCAACAGGATACAGTATAGGGTCCATTGAAGTTGATTTTGCATGAATTTTGGCTGAATGATTGTGGGGTAGGCTTCAAAAAGGACAGTAGCATTTGTTTGAATCTGAAGGATGCAATGGGGGCCATCTACTGCTCTTATGTGTCACTGATAGAACTCTAGAACTAATGGTCATTGTTTAAAAGTAAGGGGGTGCCCATTTAACAAAGAGGTGAGGAAAAATATTTTGCCCGAGGGTGGTGAGACTTGAACTCTCTTCCTCAAAAGACAGTGAAAATAGTCTTTGAACATTTTTAAGGCAGAGCTAAATAGATTTTTGATAACCAAGGGGGTGAAAGGTTATATGAGGAAAGTGAGAATGTGGAGATGAGGTTACAATCACATTAGCCATGATCTTATTGAATAGCAGAACAGGCTCAAGGGGCCTACTCCTGCTCCTAATTCTTATGTTCGTATGATACACAGTTTCAGGTCTCTCACTACAGTACAGGTGTGTGATGACAACAACTTCTTTGTAGACTAGGGTTTTTATTACCCGTAGAGGTCTTTGTTCTTAAACACTGCCATAGTTTGTAGAAGGTTCAGCTGCTGCAGCTGATCCCATGCTAGATTTCCTCTTCAGTGGTGGTCTCTTGAGAGAGGTGGCTGCCAAGATATGGGAAGTGCTCACCATATTCCAGAGTCTCTCCTTCAACATATATAGCAGGGGAATATTTGACTGACCATGTGTGGTTTGATATGCATTTTCTCTTGGCAACATTAAAGGACAGGCCTTGTATGTGAGCAACAACGCTACAGTCATCTGCAAACTGTGGATCATATATGGTCATCAATTCAGTTTTGGCACAGAGGCAACTGAGGTTAAAGATTTTTCCATCCAGGTGGTATTTAATACTGATACCAGAGGACCATTTCTCTTTGAGGTGAATAGCCATTGTCAGGTCGATTGTAAATAGTATGGGGATTATCACTCTGACGAAGCGGTCACCCAGACTCGAAATGCTGGCTCTATTCTCTCTCTCCACAGATGCTGTCAGATTTGCTGAGATTTTCCAGCATTGCTTGACCATGGTCTAGGTTTTGAAGGTGTCTGTTTCATCTCCCACACAAGACAGTTACAGTCATATTACCATGAAGCAATTGCAGGATTGTGATGAAGTTTCTTGGCCATCCAAATTTTTGGAGCACAATCCACAGAACCTCACATTTACTGAATCAAATGCTTTGTCAGGTCAATTAATATAATGAAGATTTCCTTGTATTGTTCTCAATATTTATCTGGCAACAAAGAGCGTGCTGAAGATTCGTCTAGAAGATCTGAAACCATACTCTGTTTTTAGGAGCGTTTCCTAAGCCACAAGAAGTAGGCTATTCAAGAGAATGTTGGGTTTTTCCCTGCTATGGATAAGTGGGAAGCACTTTGATAGTATGATTTATTTCACTTCTCAAGGTTAGTTACTATTGTCACAATCCTGAAGTTAGTGTGGAAAGGAGGAGTTATTTTTCCTTCCAAATCTGTAGGGTGAGTGCATGCAATCTTGAAGTGAGTAAAAGTCTGGGAGGTTTGAAGACCTCTGTTGCAATATACCATCAGGCCACAGGCTTTGTTGTTTTTCATCCCTGTGATCAAACAATATGCAGACTATCATGACATGCAAAGGTTTTTTGATGTCACCATGGGGACCAAAGTCAAATGGGCAATATCCCCTTTGCTCACACGATGATGTTTCTCTTCTTAAGATTGACAATGCCAATCATCATTGCTGGAAAGAACATTTTGAACAACTGTGAATCCACAGTGGTGGCTGATACTCTCCAGGCTATCGCCTAGGACCTTCTGGTAGAATCCATTGATTTTTTTTATTCATTCATGGGACATGGGCGTCACTGGCTCGCCAGCATTTATTGTCCATCCCGAGTTGCCCGAGGGCAATTGAGCGTCAACTACATTGCCATAGGTCTGGAATCACACGTAGGCCAGACCAGTTAAGGATGGCAGATTTCCTTCTCTAAAGGACACTAGTGAACCAGATGTGATTTTCCGACAATGGACAATGGTTTCATGGTCATCAATAGGTTCTTAATTCCAGATATTTTCTATTGAATTCAAATTCCACCATCTGCCGTGATGGCATTTGAACCCGGGTCCCCAGAACATTAGCTGAGTTTCTAGATTAATAGTCTAGCGATAATACCACTAGGCCATATCATCTCCCTCAAAAATGGGAAAGCTGCAACAAGCACAATTTTTATGAAACAAAGAGAAGCATGAAAGTACCTTCTGGCCTGACAGAAATCAGTGCCACAACTGGTGTATCTTTATTTGCTCCTGGGGAGGTCTTTGGTTCCTTTAAGAAATACTGGTTGGCCCTTTGGCATTCAATCCTCATGAGCAAGGTAGGATTCTGCCTAGGCAAAACATTAAATGCATTAGGATGACTCAATTTTAAATATTTTTATTTATGCCAACTTGTTCAGGAAAGAGCACAGGCTGCCAAATTTGAGACCCACTTGAAAACTGATCCAATGCCTTCAGCCATTGTCCTTTCAGAGAGTAGCTTGCAGCCAAAGCTCTGACCAAGCAAATGGAGAAGGCCCCAAAGCCTGCCTGAAGCTCTGGATATCTGAGAGGCTGTCTCCAGGCAGCTGATCTGATCCCTGCACCTTGGGTGGAGGGTGGGCACAGCCTCTGACAATGGCTTACTTGCCTTAAGAGACCATTAACCTATCTCACGTGAGTGGGTAGGCCTGTTGACTCCCATCCGGCATTCGGGAAAATGGCCAGAGAGCGGGATAATGATAGCAACTGAAACTCTGGCTAATGGTGCTCATTTTCACCCACCTTTGTACTCAGCTTCATAGCGGGATAAAAATCCTGCCCTAGGGCTCTTGAATGTGCTAATAAGGGGCTAATACCTTTTTAGGATCTAAACTGGAAATTGATTTTCCAAATGTAACAAGTGTCAGGCCACAGTGTTCAGGATTGCTTGGTCTACATGCTTCCTAATCAATGGTTCTTTATGGGACTGCTGGAGCTTCCACTAAAATGGGAAATTTATAAAATACTACTTACTTAAGAATGAGTGATTGAAATTGCAGGCCGTGCTGGACACCTCTTGCCCTCCATCCTGTTGTCTCCTCACTTCACAACTCATTTCAAATGCTCAACCAAGTCTCCCTCAAGATCTGAAAATCAAACTTATGCAGATTTAATGAAATAAGCTGTTTCAGGACTTCAGATAGCATACAAACAATCTTTGAGACATCCTTGAAATAGCACTCTGGGTCAAATCTGGTCACTATAAGCCAACGCATAAAATCATTGATTGAGTTCGTAACTTTTTCAGCACTTCTTCCAATTTCAGCTCAACCACCAAGAAGCTCCCAGGTGAATGTTCAGAAACACATTATTTTGTGAAAAAAATGAAAGGAGACCTTTGAAAAATTGTTTTGATTAAGAAAACCAACAACAATAATTATCAGATAAACCTTCAATGAAATTTTGTGTTCTGAGAGGACCTAAGTAAGTATCCTTATTACAGGTGCAGTCACAATACTGTCTATTGAAACAGCAGGTTTATATTGATTTGAAAATAAGTGCATTTTGCATACATTATGGGGTAAATATATTTTATCTGCTTAATTCGAGAGATGAAGGGGCTGACAAATGAGGAGAGATTAAACAGTACTTACTGGAGTTTAGAAGGATGAGAGAGGATCTGATCGCAATATATAACATTTTTAAATGGATTGGTAAAGTAAATGTAGACTAAATGTTTCCTCTTATGGGGAAATCTAGAACAAGAGGTCACAGGTATAGGTTGAGAGACGGTTGATTTAAAACTGAGATGAGGAGGGATTACACAGAGGGTGGTGAACTTGTGGAACTTGCTGCTCCATAGCCTGGTAGAAACTGAATCGTTGGATAGTTTCATGAGGGAGAATGACATATTTCTAATTTTAAAATGGGAAAGAGGGATATGGGGAACAGGTGGGAAGGTGGATTTGAGACCAGGGAGAGATCAGCCGTGATCCGATTGAATGGCGGAGCAGGCTCGAAGGGCTGAATTTGCCTACTTCTGCTCCTAATTCCTATGTTCCTATGTAAACAAGGTTTCTACTAAAGTTGTGGAGTGAGGGAAAGTCATTGTCCGGTTCTCCGCTCTGTCTTGCAATTCAGAATCCTCATACAAATTTAACAGAAGAGATTTTTTTTTACAAGTAGTATGTCCCCAGATCAATCAATCAATCAATCATTTGCCTCTGGGAGACTAGCTAACAGAGATCTCAGGGTTTAATTATTTTGATGTAGTCATTTGACTTCATCATCAAAAGTCTTTCAAGTGCACAATTGATTCTACAAAATACTTCTCTGCCGCCATTCATTAGCCTTCGGGGTATTCACAAAATATCTACTCATTATTATAGCCCACTTGGGTTGCATATCTTGTAAGTGCATTATTGTTTACACAGTTGGCTCATTAAAGTTCCCTGTCAAGAGACAGTTTAGGCACCAGTCCAGCAAACCATCATCGCAATTGAAGAGCTTGTTTTTTCTGGTGTATTATGAGAAATCCCAGTTGAAACCTTAGCAGCACATTACATTTCTTAGCAATACTACAAAAGCTATTTTTTGCTGCTGGTCGTCTATGCAAGACTATTTGTGTCAGTGGAATGGTATCCTTGTCCAATGATGGCAACCAATTGTGGTCTCCAAAATTAAACTTTCCATTATATCCCAGTTGTCAGTAGTTCTTCAGCAAATTTCCATTTTCCAGCAGATGATAGATTTAGCTTTGTGAAGAGCTGACTCGATGATTCAACATTAAAATGTTGTATGGAAAGATCAAAAAACTACCCATTCCTTCACTGATAATTATGGTAGATAGTTCTGTGTTCAGCTGGGGCACTTGAGCCTTCCTTTTAAAACAAAGTGCAAAGTCATCTGCAAATTCAGTTTCCTCTCAAAGTTCTTGAATGTGCTAATGTCTCTTAAAGAGAGGATCTAACCATCACCTCTTGACATTCATTGGCATTACCACTGTTGAATGCCCCACCATCAACACCCTAGGGGTACCATAGGCCAGAAACTGAACTGGACTAGGCATATAAATTCTGTGGCTACCAGGGCAGGTCAAAAGTTAGAATCCTGTGGCTAGTAACTCACCTCCTGACTCCTCAAAGCCTGTCCAACATCAACAAGGCACAAGTCAGGAGTGTAATGGAATGCACTCCACTTGCTTAGATGAGTGCAGCTCCAACAGCACTCAAGAAGCTTGATGCCATCCAGGACAAAGTAACCCGCTTGATTGCTACCCCTTCCACAACATTCAATCCCTCCACCCACAAACAAACATTGGCAGCTGCATGTACTATCTACAAGATGCACTGCAGGAACTCACCAAAGCTCCTGAGGCAGCATCTTCCAAACCCATGACCACTACCATCTAGAAGGACAAAAGCAGCAGATATCTGGGAACACCACCATCTGGAGGTTTCTCTTCGAGTCATTCACCATGCTAACTATATATTTACTGTTGTTGGGTCAAAATCGTGGAATTCCCTCCCTGATAGCACTGTGGGCATGACTTCACCTCAGGAACTGCAGCAGTTCAAGAAGGCAGCTCACCACCACTTTCTGAAGGGCAACTAGGAATAGGCAATAAATGCTGGCCTAGCCAGTGATACCCACATCCATAAAAATGAATTTTTAAAAAATTCTATTTTTCTCACCCCTGCGTTTGAATCTGTCCAATTAGGTTTCTATCCTTAACAAAATACCAGACTTTCCCTAATCAAAGTCACAAATGACATCCATTATGAGTGTTACCATGGTGCATTATTCCTCCTTGACCATCTTGATGTTTGTATAACCGTTGATATACGCTAACCACACCATCCATCTTCAATTCCTCTCCTTTGTTTAGGTTAGTGGGATTAAGCATCAATGTATTCCCGATCATGTCTCTGTAAAGCATCTTGGAACTTTTTTTAATCATAAAATGTGCTATATAAATGCAACTTATAGTAGCCATTGACAATGTTTTCTCTGTTCCACTTTTACCTATCTGACTGTCAAGAAAGCAACTTCAGTAATGTGTTTTGTTCCTGCCCCACACTGTTACCTCCAAAGTTTTCCAAGGATCAATTCTTCACCCCTCTTCCTCTTATTTTGCTGCCTTTCAGTGACAGGCATAGGGTGTTTCAGTGATGCAGGTCTCACCCACCAGTTGGAGAGAGAGATAGCCCCATGTCCAACTCCTCTGGGGAAAGTCCTTTGGTCGTAGGTACCTTTCAGGCACTTAAGTGGCCAGGATCAGACCCTGGGATAAAGGACCCCAGAGACAGAAATTCTGACACTCCTGAGAACTGCCAGCTGTTCAGAGACTAAGGGATCTAGGCCACTGGTGAGTGAAAGCAATATAGGGGCATGCAGGGTGGGGACCGTGGGAAAGGAGGGAGGGTTGCTGTTAGCAAAGACAAGGGAGCTCTCAATAGACTCACTCCTTTTTCCTGGTGCCTAGTCCTTCGATCAGATATTGAGTGCCTTTGAACCAGGGATTCCACCCCGCTTCCCCATCTTGCACCCAAGGACCCCACAAGCAACCCCCATAGAATTTGCCTTTTAGGTTTTCCATGTGTGAACTGCCACACGCACCACTGGTTGAACCAATAGCAGCAGGATAAGACCCTTAAGTGGGCATTAATTAGCCACATGGTTGGGTAGCTGTCCAGATAATCAGGATAGAGGTGGGAAAGCAGTGCTGTCCCACCCTGCTTGATTAAATGCCCACTGTCTCCAAACTCACATCAGGGAAGGCCATTAAATTCTTCCACTAGGGTTTGCTTTTAGATGAATGATGCTGACATTCATCTCTATTTCTCCATGACTTCTCTAGACCTCTTTGCCGACATTGTATTTGTGTACCATGCTCTCTAAGCTGAGCTGCAATTTTATGCAGCTAATAAATGGGAAGATAATACAGCCATTGGCTGTGACGACAAACTCCATATCATTGACACTACTACTGAATCAGACAGTTCTAAACCTTGATACTACATTTGTTGTACATGGTACATCTATCCCCATATATGGTTCATCACAAAACAACAACTTGCTTCTACTTCCAGAACATTGCTTGCTTCTGTTCTACTTCAGTTCATTTGTGGCAGAAACCCTCACTTATGACTTTTCACTTCTTAATTATTCCAGTGGTCTCCTGGCTAGTCTGCCACCCTCAATGCCTGAGGATAACTTAACTTCAGGGAAGAGGGGGGAGTGGGCCAAAAACATGGTTCCTTAAGCAGAACAATGGTCTTGAAGATTTGTGATTAAAAAACATAAACTCTATGCACTATGTGTTCTGTTACTGCTAAAAAGTGATCAACATATTTATGAAGCGTTTGCAAGTAAGCTAGATTAGTTTCATATATATTCACATAGCTGTTTGTATTAAAACACATGAAGTAAACTGTTGACATTAGCAGAACACTTTTCCACACTGGTAGCCTCTGTGCAAGTGTAAACATCTTACTATTTCAGATGAAGTTGAATTTAATGAGAACGGTATTTGTCAAACTACATCTTTTAGGCAAAGCCTGTAAAAAAAATCAAATGATCAAACTTCCATAAGGAGATCTGGCAGTACTTGTTGGTGTCTGCTACACTCTGTACAACGTGACTCTGGCAAGGGGGAGCCCGTTGGAGGATGAAGATACTGAGGCTACTCCACAGGCTACAGAGGACAGCTCAAGTGATGACTCTGATGAGGAGCTGGAGTAGCCCAAAGTAAGGAACATTATGGGAGGCAGGGAATCCAGGAAGGCCTTGATTCTCTGTTCTTTCACCTAGGCATCCAAAGCATAGCTTTAGAGTGAGGACAAGGGTGCTTCCACCTTTCTGATTGTTCTTGATGAAGTTATCCTGTCACCCTTATGCTAAGTTATAATCTCTGAAATAAAGCTTGTAGGCCTTCCCCTGTGTTACACACGGCTCCCATGCCCATCACCTCTGAAAAACATGAAACGCATTCAGGCCATTACACGTAATGAAATTTTATATGGTGGTTCCAGAAACACAAATTATACAGAACAGATTTCTCAACAAAACTTATATGACCCCATTACCTCTTGTGTTCAAAGTGCCTTAAAATTCCACTTGCGAGTGCTGCATCTTGGTGCCCCCTCCTTGCTGGCAGCGGCATGTTGAGGCAGTCCTCTGACTATGATGTCCTTTCGGCCTTGATGAATGACCACAAGCGGTGGAGCCTGTGCAGACACTATCTGGGCAGGGACACCCAACACAATGGCTGGGCACTCTTCAGTCACCTCGTTTTTATCAAATGCGACCATAGAATCCCTACAGTGCAGAAGGAGGCCATTCAGCCCATCGAGTCTGCACTGATAACAATCCCATCCAGGCCCTATCCTTGTAATCCCATGTAATCCCCCTGACGCTAAGGGGAAATCCCACCCAGACCTGTTCCCCGTAACCCCAAGTATTTACCTCACTAATCCTCCTAACCTGCACATCTTGGGACACTAAGGTGCAATTTAGCATAGCCAATGCACCTAACCTGCACATCTTTGGACTGTGGGAGGAAATCGGAGCACCCGGAGGAAACCCATGCAGACACGGGGAGAACATGCAAACTCCACACAGACAGTCACCCGAGGCCGGAATTGAACTCGCATCCCTGGGCGCTGTGAGACAGCAGTGCTAACCACTATGCCACCGTGCTGCCCCATCATTGACAGAAAGGTGGAGGAACTGTTACCTTCATTCGGAGTCTTTTGAGAGGTTGACCTGCAATCATCTGCCAACGTGAGGCTGGTTTGAACATCCCTGCTCACCATTGATGGACAGGCAGAATGACTAAATGCCTCATCATTTTTCACACTCACCTGCTGAGGTCACTGCCAGTGTATGGGTTTGCAGGTCAGATCACAACCCCAGAAAGGCCTCATTCTGTTCTTGGAGCTGCCTTTCCTTTAGAGTTGATGCTCTGTCTGTGGAGGAGGCTGTGCATTTAGAGCTGTGGGTCAATACAGTGCTCACTTCGCATGGACTCCTCCAAGACAGGGACTATGGCATGTAGACACTTAGGGATCTCTGCCAGATCTTCCCATGCATCCTGCTGGACATCCAGCATCTGTCACCTGATGGATGAGTCCAAAAGCTCATTATCTGTCTCAGGCATAGCAGGGTCCTGATCTCCAGCAATCCTCTGACTGCTGGTGCCCTGGCCACACTCTGCCTCACCAGTTCCTTATTTGAGTGTGATGTGCCCTCACATTTGGCCAACCAGTGTGAAATTGGGTTTAGCTTACAATCGTGGACGGGAGTGGATATCACATCTACTTCTGGGCCTGCTGACTGCACGTACAGGTCAACTTAAAAATTCAGCACCCAAATTCAGAATTCTCGTGCTTGAATTCAAATTCCTCCATGGCCTTACCCCATTTT